>NC_080190.1:48535000-48846250 GCF_030028045.1 Hippopotamus amphibius kiboko
CCACCAAGCGGGTGGTAGGGAGAGCGTTCTTTGGGAATCTCTATCTTCCTAATTCTCAAGAGGGCCTGTATTCAGGAAGTCGTTGCTTATCCCTGAAACATTTGCACTGGAATGCAATTATGCTTAGCTTACTTGGCAGTAAATTTGATCTTGGCAAGGAAAGATGGATTTCCATGGAGTTTCATTACTAATATTAGCACGACTATTACCAGGATAACGCAGTAATAATATAGATTGCCATGTGATAGGATTGCCTACTGTATGCCAAGCCCTGTGTGCTTTACCACAAGTAGGAGGAAGAGGTTCTTATCATTTGCGGTTTATACAGACAGAAACTGAAGTTTGGATAAGTTACTTACCTTAACAGGAGGCATACAGCTAGCAAGAGTGAGGGCTAGTGTTTGGATCAGAGCTATTTACTGTAAATATTATACTCCTGGCTGTTATGACACACTCCTTCCAGGTATGGGGGTCTCAGACACAATCTGAGGGGCCTAGGGGTACAAAGATGCGAGTTATAAACACTGGCCACTAAAACACCACGTTCTGCCCCAGAGTCCTCACCTATGCCAACTGCCACTCACTAAACACATGATACTGTTGGCCATAAGAGAAACCAGACAGGAATTACTCCACTACTCAACAAACACACTATTGGAAAAACAGCCTTTCTGACAGTGTGTGAGAATGTTATCTTTGTAAACAAAGAGTAAAGTCATTTGAAAGATAAAATGGTAATTTATTGCGTTTTTCCATGCTTTACAACGTATTATACACGTTCCGATTTGGTGGTAATGTAGTAATATGGTAATGTGAACCCTGATATCTAAAGCCACCATTTCCATATGTCTATAGAAAGGATTAGCAGAATATAAATATAGAAGTCGCCATCACTGGCAATAAAATGGAGTAATATCAATGCATAGAACACTGTTAGAAATAGAACAGATGTGTCTGGATTGGAAAAGGCAGAGGACTGATTCCAATTTCCCTCCTCTAAAAGAAGACATCAGGGAAGAACTCCTAAAATTTCTGTCTCAGAGGAGTAAGTGTTGGCTAGAAGGGAGAGGGGCAGAAAATCTACTCTGTGAGGATTCCGTCCAGAACAAACAGCGAACCTAAGCAGAAATCCAGAAAGCAAGTCCTTCTCCTTTTCAATGAGCAGTTTGGGGGATAGGAACCCCATATTTCTTCATGGTTATTTTGTGACTCTACCCAGAGTTGGACCTGGTAGAATAATCAGCAATTACATCATAAACACAGAGAGGAGAGATCTCAACATAGGATGCACAGTGCTCGAGAGTAAAAGATGTTGGAAATCCCACCCCTTCTTTCCCTAGAGGTCATGGGAGACAGATGAGTTTCAGAGATGTACCACCAGGTAGGATCACCCCAATCTGTGGGAAGGGGCTAAAAAAATTTAGATAAGTTTGAGGAAATCTGAAAATAACAGAGTATTGAGGCATCTCCCTAGATATAGCATAAGGAGGAAACTGCACGCTGCTAAGAATATACTCTTCATATGGCTGGACACGTGGCCAAAATAGTGTGGAAGAGACAGTGTAGCACTAGCCCAGGGAAGTGCCTGGAGAAGTACTCAACTATGATGTTGGTGGCTTCCCGCAGCTGCAGTGCAGCAGGCAGCGGTCCAGAAGCTCCTGTAATTCCTGGGGGGGGGGGGGGGGGGGGGGGGGGGCAGTGTGGAGCACATGGAATTCAAGAGGGATTAGAAAGCAGAGGATGCCAAGGGTTGGGATATCATTTAAAAGAGATAGTTACAAGGTTTGTTGTTAGCGACATTGAATATTATGGGCTTGAAGTTCAGGTAGCACTAGTAGCAAAACAGGGACTTGGCAAAGGTAGAGGCCAATGTAAAGACTTATTCAGACTCCATGTGCAGACATGAGGCCTACTCCTCCCCAGTGCTGCAAGGTCACAGAGCCACACTCCCAGAAAGACCCACACACCATGTTATGGAGAGTAGTGGGGAGGAGAAGAAATAGGAAAAAACCAACATTTGCCCTAAATAGAGTACTTGGAAAAAGAAGAGAGATAGATGCTACCAAATGGCAGGTTTAAGTAACCCTCTCCAACATCCTCACACTCACCAGGGAAGGGAGTTATGAAAAAGATTAGATTAGATCAGTTATTGAAAATAATATAAAGTTTTCCTGAAATTTGTGTAAGGTTGTATGGGGAAATTTCTGTCAGTCTCACCAAGTTCTGAAAGAATATTGAATCTATCTGTATAACCAGTACCAGTACCTATTCCTGAAGGGGTAAGAATCTGAGTTATACATATTTAATTTATATGGAAATAAGTATAATCCACTCCCATCACCACCACCACAATCACAGAGAACTTAATGAGTCCAAGAGAGGATTAACTTGAGAAATTTATGGAGAAATCAGAGAAGGATAAATATATGGAAATTAGGCTAAAGATGAGAGAGTTTTGAGGGAAATGGTCCAGTTGACTCTTGCAGGGCAGCTGGTGTGGATGCTGTGTACCCACCACTATCCGCATCTTTCCTTCCGCAGTGATTATTTCTGGGCTGATCGTGTGATTCAAGGTCACCTCACCTGGGAGGCCAGGAGTGCTGTTCAGTGACTGTGGGAAGAGGTGTGCCTGATGGTTAACGAGGAAGGCCTTAACCCTGAATGCTGCTGGAAGCCAGCCTGAAACCACACAAGAAACCAGCCTGGAGATGAGGCAACACAAGGAGGAGTCCAGAGCCGAGGGAAAGGACAGAAACACGGGCAGGAACTCTTCCCATCCCTCGCCTCAAGCGTGAACTTCCTCTGGATTTTTCAGAAAGAGAACCAATATATTTGATTTATTGTTTAAGCTAGTTGAAGTTGCACTTTCTGTTATATTCAGTTAATACAGAGAGGGAGGAAAGATCCAGATGATTGAATATATATTTAACAGGAAACTCATAAAAAGAAAACAAAACAGATGCAGTTAATGTAATAATATGAGAATCAGTCAAAGACAACTTAGCTGAACTAAAGTAAAGAAATCTTAGTCAGAAGAAGTTCACCAAGTATTAGGAAAATTAATTAAAATAATCCTATGCCTGAGCATTTATTTTCTTTTAATTTCAAGGATAAAAAGAATCCCGGAAGCATCCAAGAAAGAAAAAAAGAAGAAGCCAAAGGGGAAAGGAAGGGAGAGAGAAAGGAAGTGGGAGCAGGAGGAGGAAAAGGAGGAGAAAGGAAGGAGAGGAATAGAAAAAGGGAAGAAAGTTCTAATGGAACAAAAACTTAGGCTGGCTTCAAACTTCTTGCAAATCTAACAAAAGACATTTGAAAAGAGTCTAGTTTTAAAGGGAAAAATCATGATAAAAGAATTAGAAGACTCTATGCCTGGATAAATTATCTACTTGTGCAAGAAACTTACATTTTCATTTATGAAAAAGCCCCAAATTATGAAAATAATGAAAACAGGACACACTTGCTGACTGGAAGATGAATCTATGTACTGGAACCTGCACAGGAAGTTTTGGTGGAAAAGATTGAACTCACATTTTAAACCAGAGCTCAGTCTAAATAATTATATGTTGAAGTTTATTAAATAATTGTTAATTATTAAAGATAACATACTAACATATTATGTTAAATAATTATGTATAATGATAACATTTGAATAGTAATCTCAATCTGGATATAAAGTTGCAACACAGAAAAAAACTGAAAAGAAAAATTATTTGTTTATTCTGAAACAAATAATTTCGATACTTTTACAGTGTTTCAGAGCATAGAAAAGTAAATTAGGGGAGAGGGGAAACTTTGCAAATCATATCTACAAACAAAATTTTACAAAGATGTCACAGACAGAGAAAAAAGGCTAAGCAATCTTATTTTTCAATCAGTATGTAGTGTTCTAACTAGAATACAAGAAATAGAACCCAGCAGGTAATTCAAAGAATACATACCATGAAAGTTGTGCCAGAGATCATCACATCATGCTGTTTACCAAACTCCATTTCTTTTTCTACCTGTGAACACAGCTGTACTACATTTCTCAGCCTCTTTTGTAGAATCATGTGACCAGTTCTCACCAGTGGAATGTGAGTGTTGTAGGGAGTGTCACCAAGCACAGGGGTGGGTGTTCAGTCCTTCAAGCTCTCTTTCTTCCCTGCCGCTGGCCAGAGTCAGGGGATCCAGAAGGGACTCCAGGCTCCCCAGATGATGGTGGCACCACCAACCAAGGAGCTTGGGCTCCTGAGTGACTGAGTGAAGCAGAGGCCCTCGTCAACCAGCACTGGACTAACAACAAGAGCAGCAAATAAGACTTTATTGCACTAAACCACTCAGAATATGGAATTTTTGCTATAGAAAGTAATCTACACTAATAAAAACACTGATATCAACATTTTAAGAATGGCTTAATATAAAATTAATATAATGTATTGTAATAGGAAATTAAAGAAGACAAAATATATAATTATTTCAATAGATCTGAAGAAAGCATTTCAGATTTAATATCCATTTCTGATTTAAAACTATTTTTTAAAAATTTAAAGAAACTATAAATAAATGGATATGTACTTTAAATTGGTAGCAAATACTCATTTGAAAACCATATTCAAACCAATTGTACAACACAATGGTATGGTTTTAGAGATATTTCAATTAAAGACAAAATAATGACTAAAAAAAAGTTATAGCCATTGCATATGGCAGGAAGCTTAAAGGTTGTAATCATTGGAAAGGAGACAAATACATCACTCTCATATGCTGAAAACCTATAATAATTAACTGATGTATTTTAGTTAATAATAAAATTCAGCCTGGTGGCTAAATACAAAACAAACATACAAAATTCCTGAGAGTTTTTATGCATCAGAAATAATCAATGAGAAAAACCCTATAATGAAAATCCACCTTGAAATAGAAAGGAGAAGGACTAAGAAAGGGACTTGGGATGAATATAAACAGGCAAGTGTAGGATCTACATTTGAGAATTTTTAAACATTATTGAGTGACACAAAATAAAAATAGAATATATTGAGAAACATGACATGCTGAATTCTACTTGAGAAAATTCAATAGTACACAATTCCCAAATCTCCTCAAAGAATATCTATAATACTGCATCCTAAAGTGTTTTTTTTTTTTTTCTGAATATTAGGATTAGAGCTAATTATATTTTCTTCTAGTGGGTTTTATGTATTTTTTAAAATTTTTCTTTACTGAAGATATATTTTTATCAGAAAAAATACTAGAAAATAGAGCTTAGAAGGACAACTAATTCCAAGTAGATAGAAAAGTTTTGGGGGAAATACGACTCCTGACCTGGCTGAGTCAAGGGCTTCAGTTCTGATTCCACTCCACAGCCAAGCAACATTGTCCCAGTGTCCTCAGAAACCTCTTCCAGGCATGAAGGTGTTCCCCTCTTGGCTCTCACCCTTTGATTCTGCTATTGCTTTGTAGCCTCCCTGGGATTTTTACTCCCTTTCCCTGATCAAAGGAGGTTCAGTGTTCTGTTTTCTAAGAACGCTTTGAATTCTGATATATCCTTAATTCTGTGTTCACGACCCTGTCACACCCAGTCCTACTGCACCAGGCCAGGCTCTGTCTGCCTTTTCAAGAGAATCTCCTCATTTCACTAGAAGCAGAGGGGTTAAAAAAAGAGAAGGAAGGAGCAGCCGGAACGGGAGTCTTCACTCCTGCCTGGATCTCAGGACAGTTTCACATTTGGTCACAGAGGGATTCTGACTACCCTTTGGCCAAAATCAGCTTTTACTCTGAACACCCCAAATTTCTTTCAGAGGAGTGTTCCAAGATAAATTATTCTGATTTCTGGGAAAAATCCTCCATGGCCCCTAAACACACTTACCTTGCCATCAGCACTGGTATGTGTTGGCCCTGGGACGCATCCCCACGATAAGCAATGATTTCATTCCGGGTTGAACAAAGCCATGGTTTCGATTCTCAGCTACATTTCACCCTGTGAATTGCCTGGATTACTTATTGCTCTGCTGAGACTAGATGATCCACGAAGCAACCGAATTAGGCAGCAGAATAAATTCCAATGTGATTTAGTATTATATTTTAGTTGTTTTACTTGAGTATATGTCTTTGGCATGCTGATGTACTTGAATGCTCCTTTCATAGAATTAGTCATTTTAGGAATGCAGAAAGAATATCATTTTTGATCCACCCTCTTTATTTTCCAAATGAGTTGACTATGGCTTGGACAGGTTAAGGGACTTTCCTAGAGTCACACGATGAATGACAAGCCCATTAAAGTTCTGCCCCATTAGTGAGGAAGGGGCTTTGCAAGCCATGGGCAATGGGAGCATCACAGAAAACAAGGTCATGAGGTTGCCATAGTCCCAGCCTTGCAACACTTGGCATGGTGTCTGCTTTAGTCTGTAATCTCTGCAAGCCACCCATTCAGCATGGAGTGGACCCCTCTTCTCTTTAGCTCCAGGCTTGGGCCTGGGCTCTAGAGTGCTGCTAAATTTGGGTGGTGGGATTAAACCCCAGGTCTCCTAATTTTCGGAGTGCAATTATCTATTCACACCACACTCATCTACAGTAATACTGGTTACAGAATTAAACCTCTGACATTGTGGCTTTCCAGAGGCCAGTGCTTCTTGAGTTAGAAATTATTTAATAATAGTCTCCTCTGATTGTTAATCTGGGGTTTTATTTCATCTTGTAGCTGAAGCTATAATTAAAATAAAATGTAGACTATCAGGGTAGGTTTCTTTGGATTTACAAAGAGGAAGGTTGACAGTCCCTCACAAAGAAGCCCCTCAGGGAAGGGTGGGAATCCTACAAGCAATACCTGGGACTCCAAGTCCAAGGGCAGATATGGACGTGGGGTCACATTCAATTACTGTGCAATACAGAGCAGAATGTGGGTGGGCCCATCACAACAACATCATCATGCCAAGAACAGAGCCCACTTAGGCCAGGTCTCCAGCTGGTGGTGTTGAGGGGTGCTCTAAGATGCCCTGCCAACCCTGCCCATGTGTACATGGGGGAACTGGGAGCTGTCAGGAAAGACTTGGGAGGACCATCTAAGTAGGAAACCATTTAGGCCTCCATGACTCATGTTTGGAACCTGGAATATTCACCCACTGCTCATAGACATATTTCAGCGCCCTGTTGGGACTTGAAATTTTGCACATAAGCTCTCCCAGCTCTGCTCCTAACCAGCTGTGTGACTCACCTGAGCCAGCCTTCTCCTGGTCTCAGGGCCTTTCAGTTCCTGTGCTGCTGCCTGAAGTAACAACATTAGGGCCTCCAAAGCTCTTTATTAAAATGCAGACACCACAGAAACAGTTATAATGTACCAAAACATTGGCTAGAATCTTGAGTTGGTGTTAGTTAAGAGCATAAGAGTTTTGTGAACTGCATGGTGTGAGGAAAGGGTGCGGATGGAAAGCCCGGAAGCTAACACCAGCAACTTCTGTGTCTTGGATAAGAACATTGACACCAGGCTGATTGCACTTGCAGACACATCAAAGTAGAGAGAGGGAGAGAATGCAGTGGATGACAGAACAGATACAAAATGGGGTCCAAGGACTCAATAGAGACTCTGAGTATTAGATGATGAAATTCCACTAGCTAGAGAGACTCCCCCAACACAGAGATGTGTGTCAAATATTATGACTGAGGACTACCCTGAGGAAAAAGAAGATAACAACTGCTTTTTGCCCACACTAGTCAGACCTAGGCTGAGATTGATATGTTAAAAACACCCCCACCCCTCAAAATAAACTACAAAAAGCTGAGACGTGCACAGAAAGGTAGCATTAAGCAAATCAAACTGTTTAATTTTGAAAATAAAATACTCAGAAAACATGAAACCAGAGAGCTGAACTATTGCTACACGGAAGAGGGGTTAGATCATGATTCGCCAGCCAGCCATAGGTTCGCGCACTGCCCTCCCCCACCCTCGTGGCCAGACATGGCGGAGGGGCTCCATTTCTCTCTGCCTCGGAGCCACGAGGTAGCCTGCTGGCCTTCACCATCACGCTCATACAACCACAGCCAGATCAGTAGAAACCAAGATAAAGCTCATCTCGCATCTGAGGTCGATATTATCTTTAGATGTAAGAGGCAAGAACTAGCATCAAAGGAGAAATTCTATGGAGGGATAGATTTTACTCAACACAAAGAAGAACTTTTCTAAGAAAAGAACAATTAGAATTACCCAACTACAGAATGTTTACTTTGTGACGTTAGCCATCTTCTATCATTTTAATTTTTTGAGGAGAAGCTGTTTAGTCACTTGTCAGAGAGAACTCTGTGTGGGTGGGGCATTGAAGTATGACCATCAAGGCTCCTTCCTGACTACAATGTCTGTGATTAAAAAGAAGAAAATGCAATCTGCTGTAATCCCACCCACTCAGCAGTCCAGTCCTCTGGACTTTAAACAGAAGAGGTCTCCAGATCCATGGAGCTTGCAGAAACCAGACAATGTTCTCATCCAAGAGGGTGACACAGTTGAACGAGGACCCCTGATGGAGCCCTTAAGGAACAGAAAGTTAAAATATAGAAAGGAAGGTGACTTGATGTGTTCTGGATTCTTCTGAGCAGTGAGGAGAATGAGAGCATTTAAATGCAAGAGAGCACTTGATTAAATTAGCTGATGTTTGAGTGTTTTTTCATTCACCAGCACTTGGCTTCATCCTGGAGAGAAGCCTCACTGCAGATACTAGCGGTGCCGTAATTCACGAATCAGGGAACCAAGGCAGCAGAGGCAGTTGTTGGACATGGCTCTGGCTGATGCTAGGGCACCTTCCAGGGGTAAGAGGGGAAAACGAAATACTGCCAAGCCCTGGTTCTAGAAGGAGCTGAGTATAATAGACAGATGACTCAGTGGATGCCAAATTTGGAAGAGTGGATTTGAGGTTGCCACAAGCATCTCTTTCTGTCCTATAAACTACATCATCGGTTCAATCACAACAACCTCTAACAACCTTGTGGGGTTCACATCTCTGTCCTTGGCAAGCACCACAGGTCCCAGCCCATGGCAGGATCCAGAGCAAGTGTGAGAAGTCAAAAGAACAGATGGAAGTCTGGCCAGGTGATTGTCCACACCGGCTGCACATGAACTTCACCAAGGTGAACTTTTGAAGATATCCAGGCCAGGGCCTCGTTTACAGGGTGGTGTATTTTTTTTGTAGCTTGTCAGATGCTTCTAAAGCACAGAACTGCCACACACAAGTCCAGCTGGACCATGGAGAGTTTACTCTTTAGCTCCAGCCCCGTTTTCCTCACCTAAGCCTGTAGAAGCTGCTAACTTTGCATGCAAAAGAGGAAGAAAGAAGGCACCAATTAAACAAATGAAAGAAGGAAAGCAGTGTGATGTTAACATGTATTTTCACATTACCTATTGCATCTTAAATTCGGGAAGAAATTTGTGCTTTAGCACTGGAGCCATTGTTCACTCACATTCCTCTTATTAACGGAGTCTATCTGGTTTGGGGCCTGAACTGGTCAGCAAAATTTAATTTCCTGTTGGTAAGATTTTAAAAAAAAGATTCTTAAAAAGAAATAAAATGTCATGTTCTCTTTAATAATCTCACTGGATCTTCAAGGCCTCTGAATATTGCAAACTGATACTCTTATCACTTTGGAGAAACAAAGTTCCCCTGAAGGAATGGACTTTTGGCAAGTTTGATCTTATTTCCAGAAAATGAAAGT
This sequence comes from Hippopotamus amphibius kiboko, assembly GCF_030028045.1. Taxonomy (NCBI): domain Eukaryota; kingdom Metazoa; phylum Chordata; class Mammalia; order Artiodactyla; family Hippopotamidae; genus Hippopotamus; species Hippopotamus amphibius. Next base: position 48,544,673 of record NC_080190.1, read on the forward strand.
TAAGATGACTATAAATAGAGATGGCCTAAAACAAGTCAGAGACCTGAACTCTGGGTTCCTGAACCTGTATTCTGGTCATTTTTCTGTGAACTTGCCCAAACCACAGGATCCCTTGGGACTCAAGTCTCCTCTATAAAATGAGGAGAAGCTGGAAGGAGATGCAGTCAGGTCCTTCCAACTTTAACATCATCAGATCATGAATCACAATGAGGAAATCAGACAAGTGCTCAGCACAATCTATAAGGCATGTTGCAAAGTCGGGGGTGGGGGGGACCTCTTCAGATTTGAAATTAAAATAACTGGTTTCTGGCCAAGGCTGGATGACCTCGAGCAAATTTGGTTCTATTTTGCGCATCAATTCAGTCATGTACATGGGGTATGTCAGTATGTGAAACTAACTGCAAGCTCTTTTGAAACTTAATGAGTAGAGACCTGAAATTCCTTTAAGAAGTTCAAGTTGCTTCCTGCTTCCTAAAACACCCAAGTGAGAGTTCGCTGTTTTCTTGAGCAAAGCCCTCAGTTTGGGGTGAACCTAGACTCATCATTAACTTGAATGTAGATGTTGAAGGAGTTTCCTGTGCAGGTTCCTATTTGGCTGAGAAGACCTGGTACTGCATTTCTGAAGACCTTTTACTTCTCTGGGAAAAAAAATTGGGGGGTTCTTGATGATGCAAGATTATTTCTTACCTTTTTTAGAGAGTAGACAAGTGTGTGCCTGTGTGTAGGCACTTGAGAAATCACACGCTTACGTTCATGCAGTCAGCCCCAGAAAACCTGGGGAAGTAGACTGCACCATCTGATGTGCAGACCTGGGCACTGTGTTTGCCCCAGCGGGAGGTCAGACCAAAAACGAATGCACCCGCTGTGCCACACCACCCTTCAGACAAGACTATGATGGGTCTCCAGGTAAAGGGATTTAAAACTGAGTGATTCCAAATCTGCTGTTTTTGGACTGTTAGGTTCTTAGTATGATGTGTACAAGATCACATTCCTCTTGTTAAGGGAGAAAATTCCTCTTTCCAAAGTGTAGACGTTCCCAGTGCCCATCACTTTAGCCAATCGGTGCTCCTTTGTCAAGTGCGAGGGTGTCACTTGTTCATTGGAAGTTACTTTTGACTTTTATACATAGAGCCCAGCACGAAGGTGCAACCCTACAAAAGTCAGCTGTTACCAAAGCACCTGAAACTGAGCTCAGTCTGTGGCTATGTCTTATACCAACATCAGAGGACTTTCCTGGCAGTTAAGATGCTGCGAGGGAAACTGATTGACAATGTGTTTTTCTCCTAACTCCTGCACATCCCTATGGCACCAATAGCCCCAAGTGGTGGCTGGTTCAATGGAGGCCCTTCAGAGCTAGACCTAGAAACCCCCAGGCCTTGGTAGATTTATGACTCATGAAAATAGGGGCTAGAATTTGTTCATAGGGTTTCATTTTAATATGCCTTTCCCTGAAACTGTTCATCACCAAGCCTCCTCATTTTCCCTGTGTGAAAGGAGGTGCCACCATGCAGAAGACTCTAACACAAAGTGTGGGACCCGTACTTGCTTCCTCTGTATCAGGAGATGCACTCTGCTACACTCAGGTTCCCAGAGATTGAGAGCCGCAGGGATCATGCCAGGAATCACCTTCTGAAGCCAATTCTCTTTCCACAGCACACTGCTCGGGAAACAAAATAATTTGAAAAATGTGATCACTTTTCAACCTAGTTCAGTTATCTTAGCCTGAATATAAAGATGATTTGTAAAACATCTGTGCTTCATATGGACAAAGCCAGGGAAAATATTCAGCTAGGAGCCACATTCGTTTCACATCTGCAACTAAAATGCTCTACTATTACATTCTCTCTTGGGAAGAATCCATCCACACGGCCACACGGGAGAGTTGAATAAAATATGTTGCACCTTCTTTTCCTATTATGCACTTCATTTTCATTAAGCCTCCGTATACCTTGTTCTCATGATTTATTTAATGTCCTCCAGATTTCTCAAAAGCAGACAGCACCGTGGTGTATTTTGTTTCTCCACTAGATAGATAAGGAAACCGAGACATACAGACTGACAATTACCTCTCTCAATATGATTCTGAGATAAAATCCCCTCTTGCTCTCAGGACAGTAGCTCCATCCACTTCAATGTCAAATACAATCACATGTGCATAGAATCAAAAGATAGGAAACATAGATTCATATTATGAAATAAATATATGTTTCTTAAAAGGACACTAGCTCAGCAGTTATGAGTTAACAAGCTTATCTTTAAATTAATTCATGCAAAATCAGTTTTACTGCATGCATTAAGCCTTACTGTAAATCTATAGGATACAAGTATTTTTTTCAAAACAATCACAAAGTGCAGAATCAAGTTGTCTAAAGACATCCCAATTACCTACTAAATGTCCAGATGACAAAGTTCTAAGATAGAATGCTCAGATCTTCACATACAGGCTACTGCCTATAATCTAAAGAACTTATTAGGTAATAAATGTTTCCATAGAATTTATTTATTTTCTTTCATGGAAAACTTTGAAAAAGAAACTTTATCAATATCCAAACTAACAATTTGTTTTAGATGACAATATTTATTGAGCACTTCCTGTGTGCTGGACACTCTACTCAATACTTTGCATTAATAACCTCATTTCTTCCTCGTGATAATCATATAGGTGGGTTGGGGGGAGTAGGGTTGCACTTGGGAAATACGTTGCATGAGATCTTAGAGCTAGAAGAGCCAGGATTTGACTCTAGACACATCCAATTTACCTTAACCTCTAGACCTGAACTTCTAATACAATCACTATGCCCCACATAGATATTTAAATTTAAATTTAACCTAAGGGATTTCCCTGGTGGTCCAGTGGTTAAGACTCAGCGCTTCGACTGCAGGGGGCACGGGTTCCATCCATGGTTGGGCAGCTAAGATCCCACATGCCTAAATAAATAAATAAATAAAACGTAAAAATTCACACCAGCCACATTTCAAGTGCTCAAAAACCACGCAAAGCCAATGGTGACCATGTTAACAGTGCAGGTGTACACTCTCCCCAGCATCGCTGGAAGCTCCATCAGACAGCCCTGAACTAGAGTGTACTCCCTTTCTTAGTAGCTACTGCAATTTAAAGAGAATCACCCTCTGCCTCCAAATGTCCTCACTAATTTTGGGGGAGACAGGGTAGGAAGGGGGCTGTATGGTGTAAATTTTGGAAATGAACACATTGGCAAATCTCAATCCTTCCTGTCCTCTAAGACCACATACCACTCAACTGGTATATCCTCTATGATATTTTCCCAAATTCTCTTCACTCCAACCAGAGGAGAGGTGAGGTGGAGAATGGGAACTAACGGGTATTGAGTTCCAATATGGGCACATACGATCTCCTTTAATCTCTTCAATGGTAAATGAGGGCGTATTATCATCCCCGATTTCCCATGAGGAAAAGACTTGACTTACTTGTTCTAATTCCCAAATACAGCCCGACCCTTATAGCACATAGAGTATTAATATTGAAAAGCCAATGCTTCTTAATCCTTTTCCCCTCCTCAGTGCGCACCTAGTAAATGTACACATTTGAGACCCGCTCCCAGATTTTTACTCGGAATTATAAGGAATAATGGAAAGTATACTGAAACATTTATAAGCAGAAATAGCATTACTGTAGGGATAACTGTCCTAATAATTAAAAAGGTAAATTATTTGCGAACTTTTGCATTTTCTGTGTAGTCTGGACTGAATGCCGCAAATTTGAGTGCCAAGAAAGATCGTGCAAAAAAGGTAGATGAATGGAACAGATGGCTGTGGGCCCTTGGTTGGACCAGCAGCAACAGTATCATCGCCTGGGAACTTATTAGAAATGCAAATTATCAGGCTCTTCCCCTGGACTATTAAATCAAAACTCTGTGGTAGATCCTGCAATCTATGCTTTATCAAGCCTTGCAGGGAATTCTGATTCAGGCTAAAATTTGAGTACCCTTGATTTAAGCAATAGGAATTGGTAGTGTGATGAATGGACAGTGCACACTCCCACTATTCAGAAGCAACCACTCACTGCCTTACTGGAATGAAGGTCCAGTGTGGCCAGACGTTCCCAGGATTCGAATGTCATAGATGGGAGTGGAAGGGGAGGAATGACTGCATGAATGAAGAAGCACATTGCAACTTGGATGCTGATGATGCCATGCTATTGTATTTCTGTATAATATTTTTAGTAAACTGAATGCTTTATAGATTATTGCTACTTTTTTATTTTCTCATTACGTCTAATATTTTGAAACATACTGTCTTAAGAGTATCACAGCAATCTTGGTCTCCTTTAAAATCTTTTATTACATCTGGATTCTGTTCCAGAGTTACTTATTTTTAGTACATTGTTTTCAGGACTCCAAGAGCACCTATCAGTTAATGAAGTCACAAATGATATTGTTATAAGATATAAAAAATAGGTCATATTCTAACAACACTAAACATTTAATAAAATCACCAGTATCACTAAAATTTTTCACAGAAGTTCCGAGAGGTGATGTTCTGAAAGAGAGTAGTGGGAATTTCTATTTATCAGCTAAAATACTGATGCTGAGAAACAATGAAGTAAAAACAGTTTGCTGTGTGTTTGGCGCCCCCTAGATTAGAAATTATTTAGTCTTCAACTTTCATTAAAACTTTGGATTTCTCAATAATTTCAATTTTGTACATAAACTGAAACTTTATTAGTATTTTTAAGTAGCTCTGTTTCAAATTGGCCTAATATGATTGGACTACATAACAGAGTTTTTCTTCTATAAAAATTTTATAAGATGTTTCCGGTCTACAAAAGATAAAGGATAATAAAATAGATATTTATATATTAATCATACTGATTAATAAACAAAACAATGAAAATATTATTGAAGCTTTTTGTGTACCCATCCTAGCTCTCATTCCTTCCCTTCTGCCAGAAGTAACCACTCTTCCAAATGTTATTTTTTATTCCTTTTCTTCTTTTTATGTTTTACCACATATATGTATATCTCCAGAATGTATCATCCTGTTTTGCATACGTTTAAACACTTTGCAAATGGAGTTGTTCTATATGTACATTTCTGAAACCTGTGCTTTTACGCACTATTATGTTTGTGAGCTCTGTGGTAGTAGACCTAATTGATTTGTTTTCATTACTAGAAAAAGTTACGAGAGAGTCCATCGAAATTTAATCATAATTTCTTTTGCTGATGGGAGTTTTACTGGCTCCAATTTTGTGCTCTCAGAAATGTTGGTGCCAGTATTCTGTTTCTACTGACTATGTGTACAGGTGTTTTTCCAAATTACATAACCAAGAGAGGACTCGCTGGGTTATAGGGAGCTATAAATGATTCTTCTCATTAATTAGATATTGCCATATTGTTTTTCAAGTGCTTGTAACAATTTACATCCCTCCAGTAGGGCATGAGTGCTCCTTTTTTAATATTTATTTTCCAATACTGGCACTGTCAGACTTCAAAATATTTTTATCAGTCTTATAAGTGTGGAATTTTTTTAAAGAATAAACAATGTTTATTTATATTCAAGTGAAGCTTGTGGGAACTAAACACAAATTTGACCACAGAAAAACTTTGTAGTAAAGTTAATTTGGTGCTTCTTTACATAATGTGATGGAAAAAATCTTCTCTATTTTTTAAAAACAGCATCAAATTCCTGGTTATAATGCTATTTGCACACTAATTCAAAACTTTCTACACAAAAATAAACATTGTCTATTTTATATTGAGTAAAGCAAATTGAATATATTTTAAATAGTTTAATTCTATGAATATTTTCTTCTTTCCAAGTGATTTAAAAACTTAGAAAAGCAAACACTATAGTAAAACAGAAAAGCTATATTCCTATTAGGAAAGAAAGAGAAAAAATAGTTTCTGCTCCCTTTATATAGCCTTTCCCCAACCACAGCCATTTCAAATCTAACTGTAGGTGACCTTTTGGTAAATACCTCCTTTTGTTCACTCCCTTTTCTTTAGGCACCAGGAAGGAAACTAAACATACTCTTATCATAAGATCCAGCAATTATACTCTTCAGCATCTACACAAAGAAGTTGAAAAACTTATGTCCATACAAAAACTCGCACATGAATGTTTATAGCAGTGTTTATAGCAGCAATACTCAATATTGCCAGAACTTGAAAGGAACAAAAATGTCCTTCAGTAGGTTAATGGATAAATAAATTGTGGTACATCCAGAAAATGTGGTATTATTCAGTATTAAAAAGAAACGATCTATTGAGCCATGAAAAAATATGGAAGAAACTTAAATGCGTATTTCTAACTGAATGAAGCCAATATGAAAAGGCTACATACTGTGTAATTCCAACTCTATGACATTCTGAAAAAGGTAAAACTATGGAGACAGTAAAAAACTATTAGTGGTCGCCAAGGGTTGGGGAGGGGAAAATTGGTGACGCACAGAGCGTTTTTAGGACAGTGGAAATATTCTTATTTATACCATAATGATTGATACATGTAGTTATACATTTGTCCAAATCCATGGAATGTACGACAGTGAGAATAAACCTTAATGTAAACCATGGGCCTTGGGTGATTATGACGTGTTGATGTAGGTTCATCAATTGCGACAAATACACCACTCTGGTGGGGGCTGTTGATAATGTGGGAGGCTATGTTTGTGTGAGAGCAGAGGTATATGGAAAATCTGTGTGCCCTCCTCTCAATTTCCTGTGAATCTAAAATTGCTCTAAAATTAAAATATTCTTTAAAAACAGAGGCAAAGTGAGCAAAAGCAATGTAAATGTGGTCAGATTAGACATGGACATATCAAGTGACATATGGTGAGACTTTTACACAATTATTAAAAAGGAAGAATACATAAATAATGTGTCAATAAAATAATGTTAATTTTTAAAACTTTCTTTAAAAATAACCACAAAAAGATGAAAGAATGGCAGTATCTGGGAATCACCAGCCATGCCTGATATGTGGCCTCTAACACAGTCAGGAAGAGAGCTACCTTTTTCCGAGTGTTGAGAAGGGTCTAGCAGATGCCCAGATGGAGTGTTTCATGCTGTTCCACAAGTTTTTAAGGCTCTGTCAATTTTTATCAATATTTTAAAATTTATTTTTCACATCTGGTAATTTCAACAAACCAAATATTATTTTAAATAAACTAATAATTTTTTCAAGTCAGCTATTAAAATTTCCATTAGCTTATTTTTATAATGAATATTTATTTATAGATCTCTCTTATTTATGGAGTTAGTCATTATATTTGCCTTTAATTCTTTAAACATCTTTTTTTTTTTTTTAATCTTTTAACACATGAGACCTAGAAGACTTTGCCTGCCCAAAGCAACATCTGGGACCACATAGAGTCACTTTCTAATGACTGGGTCACACTTTCCTGTTTCTTTGCTTGTCATACTTTTTTGTAGTTTAAAAAATGGAGTGTTGAGATAATATATTGTAACAAGTCTGGATTCTGAAACTTTTTTGTCTTAAGAGGGTTTTGTTTGTTTTTTATTAACTTGCCTAGACTTATCTGTAGACTCTGCCTCCCTGACAGTATGTGACCACTGATGGCTTCCTAGGGCCTGCCCCCATGTCTGAGTAGCCTAGGGATCAGCCAACAACGGAGAAGAGTGTGTGCTCCAGTGTAAGTCTATGCTCAAAATGTAAGGCTTCCACTCTCTGCAGTGGCTCCGTGTGTGGCAGGGCCCATTCAAGGTTCAGGCAGTTTTCAGGGCTGATCTGGCTTTTACTTTCCCCTGAGCCCTCTCAGATTGTCCACAACCTGCGTGCATAGATTTCCTGTCTTTCAAGGATGTGTAAAACTTATTTAACCCTTCTATGGCTCTCTAATTTCCAAGGTATTACTCTTACATTTCTAGCTGGTCTGCCACTCAGTGCAACCAGGACTAAAACAACCTTAGACTAGCAGAGCTAGGGATTTTCCCAATTTTTTTTTTCCTATTTAGTTTTTTTACTGACACCATAAGCCATAAGTTTTTACCCTTCACTCCACATCAAGTTAGCCACCCACAGCAGCAAAATTATTGGTTTTCATGGCCAGTCCTGCCCAGATAAAACTACTACAACTGAGCCAGTGGTAGGAAAAATGGAAGAAGATTCAGGTAAGTAGCCTCAGACTCCCACAGTTTTTACCCAAAGTTCCAGCAGCTCTTCATGGGTAAATATTTAATTTGCTGTTTGCTTTTGGTCAATCTCCATATGCCTGAAATACTTGTTTTTGATAATTTTGTTTAGTTTTAAACTTGGTTTTATGGGGGAGAAGGTTTGCCATGCTCTTTACCATAGCCAGAAGTCCCATGTGTTTTCATTTATAATATAGATACCTTTACTTAATTTTCCTCTATGGTTTGTAATTTTGTAGATTTTTTAAAAGAAATCCTTCCCTCTCTCCCTTAGGTGTTAAATATGACCTCCTATATTTCTTCTAGATTTACACTACTTTTCTTTACTAATTTAAATTTTAATTCACTTGGAATTAACTGTTGTGTATAGCATGGTATAGGTTCTAACTGTATTTTTTCTTTACAGAGGAGTTATTACATGTTGGCATATCTCTGGACCAATCAGCAGGGTCTTCGTTTTGCTAAAATCTTTACAAGTCTTGATAGAGTTCATTCTCTACTTTCTTCTCTTTGGCTATTTTTGGCTGCACGCCCTTGCATATAAATTTTAAAAGCAGTTTGTCAATCTGTAATAAATCTTGTTGGACTTTCTAATGCAATCATATTATCTATAGATTAATCTTGTGGAACTTTATATTTTATATGTTGATTTAAATTTTAATATCAATTTTATAGAATTCTCTCTAGCTAGCTGGTGCATTTGTAGGATGATAATGATGGTCATCAACTCTTAGTGAAAACAATGTCCTTGTATAGAATTTGGTTAACACATTTAAAAATATTTTTTTGTATTTTTTGTTGTTTTCATCTTATTTTTATAGTGAGTAGGTTTCAAATTTTAAAAGAAAAAAATAGTTATTTAAAAAAATGTGTTAAGGAGAAAGCAGTTTAGGAGTTAGACTAACTTAGGATCAGTGACCTCTATGATGGAGGTAGAATATGTACATGTGGTCAATTCTGCGATGTGGCAATATTCCCAGGCCAATAGTATAGGAAGTTTTGTGGTCCTAATTAGTCACAATTGTTCTAATTAGAAAGAATTGGATTCAAATGCTGATTCCCTTATTGACTGTTTTTCTGGTGTTTTATCTTGTTCCTTCAACTGGTACAAAGTCTTTTGCCTTTTCATTTTCTCTGTCTTTCTGTGGCTGTGATTTTCAGTTTCACAAGTTGAAGTACTGCTGATACTGCTTGATTCTGATGTCTGCCCTCTTGTGGAGGAAGCTGTCTAGGAGGCTCGTGGGTGCTTCCTGATGGGAGGGACTGATGGTGGGTAGGGTTGGGCGGGTGGAGCTCAGTAAAACTTTAATCCGATTTGGTGGGTGGAGCTCAGTGACACTTTAATCTGCTTGTCTGCCAATGGGTGGGGCTGTGTTCCCACCCTGGTGGTCGTTTGGCCTGAGGCGACCCAGCGCTGGAGCTTACAGGCTCTTTGGTGGAGCTAATGGTGGACTCTGGAAGGGCTCACGCCAATGAGCACTTCTCAGAACCCCTGCTGCCAGTGCCCCTGTCTCCTCGGTGAGCCACAGCTGCCCCCCACCTCTGCAGGCAACCCTCCAACACCAGCAGGTAGGCCTGCTTCAGTCTCCTATGGGGTCACTTGCTCCTTCCCCCTGGGTCCTGGTGAGCACATTTTTTGTGTGCCCTCCAAGAGTGGAGTCTCCATTTCCCCCAGTCCTGTGGAGGTCCTGCAATCAAATCCCACTGGCTTTCAAAGTCTGATTCTCTGGGGATTCCTCCTCCTGTTGCTGGACTCCCAGGTTAGGAAGCCTGACGGGGGGCTCAGAACCCTCAGGACTTCTGCGGTATAAGCGTTCTCCAGTTTGTGATTCACCCACCCAGCATTTATGGGATTTGATTTTAACGCCATCGCGCCCCTCCTACCGACTCATTGCGGCTTCTCCTTTGTCTCTGGATGTGGGTGGTTATTTTTGGTGAGTTCCAGTGTCTTTCTGTTGATGGTTGTTCAGCAGTTAGTTGTAATTCCGGTGCTCTTGCAAGAGGGAGTCCCCTTACTGACTGTTTTTTCCTTTATTCTTTTGATCTTCAATTTCCCAGAAGGTTGGGGTCAAAAATCTCCAACCCTAGGAGTTTTTTCAGTTTTAATGAAATGAAACAATGTAAATCAAAGTCAGTTTGGTTTTACTTAACCCCCAATTCCAGGCCCTTGGACGTCAAATCCATCCTCACGATTTCTGCTGATGCCTTAAATTTAAACTTGTATGGTTCTCCTATGTTCTAGTCCTACTATGTGTTCTCTGTTTTGTCCTCACATAAACCCAAACATGAACTTACAATTATTTATGAATTCCCATGCAACTGGGTCATGATTAATTTTATAAAAATTTAGGAGGGGCTCAAGTGCACTGTCTTCTGCAATTTCTGCTGATTCTCTAGTATCTAAATTCTGCCTCAAACTCCAAACCACAAGGATTGGCCCAGAAATTCAACAGTACATTGGTGCCAGCCAAACTAAATGAAACCAAACAAAATAGGCAAAACCAAAATACAAAATGCAAATCACATTAGAAAGTGATTGTCATTATGAAATGTTGTGTGTATATATTCTGTGCGTGTGCCAATATCCAGCACAGTGAATGCCTAGACATTTGTTCAGTAAATGTTCACCTTTTGCTTCCTTGCTGGGTCATCACCTTATAACAATATGAGAATCAATTTTAAAAACCCATCCCCTTGTAAATGCCTCTTCGCTAAGTTTCAAGGGCCATGCTCTGGCCCCCTTTTTCTTTTCATACACCTCCTTTTCATCCTGCTGGAGACAACTAGTGGCAATAGCTCAGTGTCACAGAGGCATAAACACCTTCTCTGGCCATGTTTTTCAGTCTCAGCTAGCACTTACAGGGACTGAAAAGTGGAAACAGGACTCAGGGTTTACAGAACGTAACTACATTCTTGGGGACAGGATTGTGTGGTCTTTGCCTCGCCAGCCCATCTGTTCACCATTAGCCCCCAGTAAAATGAAGTTGTCATGTTTTGTTCATAGCAAACCACTGCGGTTGCAACGAAGTTGTTTGGGCCCCATCATTCTAAAGAGCTTGCTCACCGCTGAGGACATCCCTCAGTATGTGTCAATGGTAACAGCCCTCAGGTTCACTTAGAATCCCCTTCTGTGGGCTGACAGAGACCCAGGACCCTGCATGCATCCACAGGCTTCTCTTCTCAGTGGCTTCTAGACTTAATGGCTGAGTTCTGCAGTCGTCCAAATGACAGTGGAGAGCTCCACCTCTTTCTGGGACAAATGAAATCAGAAAATTATGCTTATTCCTGGCTTCAAACTGCAAAACAACTACTTTCTATACTTGTCTACTGGGTCTACTGGGTCCCACTGCTGTGTGATCATTGTTTACAATCTTTACAACAGATTTATGATATTGGTCTTATTAAAGATCATTTTACAGCTGAAGAAATGGAAGCTTTGAGAATTTGAAAAAACTTGCTCAAAAATACACAGCTAATAAAAGACGAGCTAAGATTTAACCCCACTAGAGCTTGCTCTCTTCTCACTCACCATGCTCCTGGCTGTGGACATACTGTGAACAAGGGAGCACTTTGCTTGCTATTTCTGATGGAAGACTGAGGACGGGAGAAGAAGACCCAGGCTCATAGGCCAAATCAGTGGGCATGCTGGGACCCAAGCCATCTCATAGCAAGAGATTGTTATTTTCTATATTAGTGGTTGGGAAAGGGCTTGAATTTGTATTCAAATGTCAGCACTTATAAGCTGTTTGATTTTGGGCAAGTCACTTTGTTTGAGTGTGAAAATTCTCTCTTGAAAAATGAAAATTAAAAATGAGAATTCTACATACTTACATGCCCATCATCAGGATCCAGTTCCTCTCCCTCTAAGATGATAGGTACTCACGGATTGCAGGGTGCCAACTACACGCTCATCACACCACCCACCATTCTGGAAGTTCCACATCTCAGTACATTTACTTTAAGGACAAATTTTTCCTTGTTTTCAAAGTCATTATTTACACCTTTGGGGCTTGTAGGCTGACTTTAAGTCTCAACACATCTGCTGATGCTCAGAAGACTAAAGTGATGGAACAATAGAAGTCTGTTGCATGGAGGCAAAAGAGTATCCTTGAACTATAATGAAACCCCTGTCGATTGTGAAGGCACAACACATCTTGCATACACTGGGATGTCTTAACAGGAGTCCTTTTCTGTGAAAGGAAAGAGTCTGAAAGAGAATTCATCCCACATTTGCCTCAGGAGCAGATCAACAGCTCTTCCTCAAGCAGAGCAGAGAGAAGATGCTACATAAGAGATAAGATGCTACATAATAACACCATACCTGTACAGTTACCCACAAATGCACATTTCAGTACAGACAACCACAACTTGATTCTGGTAAGTCTTAGCATCCTTTAGAGGAAATTATTATACCAAACAGAGCAGGAGGGGAAACCATGGTTACCCGAGAAGAAGTGAGGGACTTGTGACGGTGCCTCAGAAAATATTAAACTTCAGAGTCATAGTTCTCTCCCCTAGACAAGAGCTGCTTCGTACCAGGAAGCGTGGTGGCTGAGAACTAAGTAGTCAAGAGAAGTAGCACCTGGAGAGAGGGCGCTTGGTCAAGAGCTTATAGGAAACGCCTTCCAGACACTCCCAGAAGTACTGAGGAGGGACAATGGAGAAGGCTGGCTTGGATCGTGAGTCTTCTGAACTCCTAGTGCTCATGGAACCTCACTGGGACGTCTCAGTCAGTGGGGCCTTTAGAAATCTTGTTGATACACTGGATTTCTTCAAGCAAGATGGACCCATACCCATGCTGTAAAGTGAAGAGCTTGTGAACCACACACAGCCCAACAAACACAATTGATACTCTGTCCCCAGCTTACAAGACTAAATGGAAACCGTGAGTTCTGATCCCCTTATTGCCTCAGATTAATCCTTGGACATGGCACAAATCGTAAGACTGTGACTGTGGCCCATGCTGGACCTTGCGAGGATGGTAGAAGTTCAGCACTTAGTGACTGGGAATACAAATTCTCCTCAACCGCCTCAGACTCTGAGGGGATTTTTTTTGAACACCAGTGAGTAGAAGCACACTGGATGCCTCATTAGTAGTGATTATGGGACTAATAAATTGGGATAGTTAGACAAGGATTGCATGACAGAGAAATTTCATCTTGCTTGCCAGCTTCACTCAACAGCTGGTGGAGAATTTCACTGAGGATTCCTAAGGATCAGAAGGAAAAAATGCAGTGACTGATTAATGACAACGGCTTCATCATGAAAGTGGTAAAGGTGGTTTTGTCCTACTTATTTGCTCTGTCAATTTAAAACAATACTACATTTCCATCTGGAGATTAAGGAGGTGCGATAATTCACCCAAGATTACCCAGCTAATAGGTGGCAGACCCAGGGATGCCTGACTGCAGGGTCTGTATCTCTTCCAGTGACTCCCACAGAATCCACGGCAGTGGGGCCGAGGCCTCTTAGGGTATCATAAGATTTAAGCCCAAACATCCACAGAGAGTTGGAGCCCACAGAATCTTGCACACAATGTGGATGAATCACATTAGGTCAAGGCAGGTGGCCATCAAGGTGAGGCTCCTGCATCCCACCTCTAACCCCCACTAACACTTTCCAAAGAAGTTTCAAAACTATCAGTTCATCTGAATTAACTTATTCGAAAAGGATCTATTGCAGCCACCTCAAGCTTCCCTGTTTACTACTTTGTGTGGACCAGGCCAGAAGGAATGGACTGTTGTCTGTCTCAAGAATTTTCTTTATGCTCTCCAGCTTGATAAGTTTCCCCTCTGATTCCCTAGCTGCTAAAAGCCACCAGCTTCAAGTATCACTCCCTTATTGCCTTAACGGTATCATCCAGGATACCGGCAACTTCTTTGGCTTTAATATCTGCATCAGCTTGAATGTTTTCAGAGAGTACACTGCAAAAAAAAAAAAAAAAAGAAAGAAAGAAATAAGAGGAAGAGGGTGGAGGAGGAAATAATGGTGATGATTTAATGGCTGCTATTCCTTATTCCCAGTCATTGAAATGATCAGTTTTCTCATCCCCAAAATGATTGAAGCAATAGCATGTACCCCTCATAGGGCTGTTGTAAGGACTAAATGAGATAGTACACTTAAAGCACAAGCATCCCTGACTGATATATGGTAAGATCTCTAGAGTATTAGATATCATAACTTTATAAGTATTTTACTCATATTTTATGTAAGATTATCCGTATTACACTGTCATTTTGTTTTTTTAAGAGCTTTATTGAGGTAAATTTATTGCAAAAAAAAAAACCCCTGCAATAACCTAAACTTTAAAATTTGATGAATTTTAATATATGTTTCTTTATACACCATGAAAACACCCTAATGTTTCTTATGCCCCATTGTAATACATACCTCTATCACCATGGCCTTGCACAAACAGTATTATTTTATTTATTTTTTAAATTTTATACTGGAGTATAGTTGATTAACAATGTCATGATAGTTTCAGGTGTACAGCAAATTGATTCAATTATGCGTATACCTGCATCTATTCTTTATCCAATTCTTTTCCCATTTAGGTTGTCACGTAATATTGAGCAGAGTCCCCTGTGCTATACAGTAGGTCCTTGTTGGTTACCCATTTTAAACACAGCAGTGTGGACACGTCAGTCCCCAACTCCCTAACTATCCCTTCCCCACCCCCCTCCTCTGGTAACCGTAAGTTCATCCTCTAAGTTTGTGAGTGTTTTGTAAATAAGTTCATTTGTACATTTCTTTTTGGATTCCACATGTAAGCAATATCATACAATATTTCTCTTTCTCTGTCTGACTTACTGCACTCAATATGACAATCTCTAGGTCAGTCCATGTTGCTGCAAATGGCATTATTTCATTCTTTGTAATGGCTGAGTAATATTCCATTGTATGTATGTACCACATCTTCTTTATCCATCCCTCTGTCGATGGGCATTCAGGTTGCTTCCATGCCTTGGCTATTGTAAACAGTACTGCAATGAACATTGAGGGTCATGTATCCTTTTGGACCATGTTTTTCTCTGGATATATGCCAAAAAGTGGGATTGCAGAATCATACAGTAGCTCTATTTTTAGTTTTTTAAGTATCCTCCATACTGTTTTTCATAGTGGCTGTACCAATTTACATTCCCATCAACAGATGGGAGGGTTCTCTTCTGTCCACATCCTCTCCAGCATTTATTGCTTGTGGATTTTTTGATGTTAGCCATTCTGACTAGTGTGAGGTGATATCTTACTGTAGTTTTGACCTGCATTTCTCTAATAATTAGCAATGTTGAACATCTCTTCATGTGCCATCTGTATGTCTTCTTTGGAGAAATGTCTGTTGAGGTCTTCTGCCCATTTTTTGATTGGGTTGTTTGTTTCAATGATATTAAGCTGCATGAGCTCTTTGTAAATTTTGGAGAGTAAACGCTTGTTGGTCACATCATTTGCGAATATATGCTCCCAATCTGCGGATCGCCTTTTCATTTTGTTTATGGTTTCCTTTGCTGTGTAAAAGCTTTTGAGTTTAATTAGTTAATAAAAATTTGTTTATTTTTGTTTTTATTTTCATTACTCTGGGAGATGGATCGAAAAAGACATTGCTGAGACTTATGTCAGAGAGTGTTCTGCCTATGTTTTTCTCAAGGAGTTTTATAGTGTCTGGTCTTGCATTTAGGTCTTTAATCCACTTTGAGCTTATTTTTGTGTATGGTGTTAAAGCATGTTCTAATTTCATTTTTTACGTGTAGCTGTCCAGTTTTCCCAGCACCATTGGTTGAAGAGACTGTCTTTCCACCATTTTGTAGTCTTGCCTCACACTGTCATTATGTTCTGATGTGGCTGTTTGGCGCCCTCATTTCTATGCTGTGCTTGGTAACCCTACTATGGGGCTGAAGGAATTGACCACAGGCACAATCCTTGGATATGGAGGATGGGGCAACAATGTGTACAGGGACTGTTTTGTCCATTTCACAGATAAGGAAGTTGAGGCAATGACTGGTGAGCTAAAGGAACAATGAGACAACAGACAACCCTACCCCTGTACCACATGAGGAAATTTTCTTGCTGTGACTGTGGTGGCAGAAGACTTGTGTCATCACTGGCCCTGCTCCTGAGGGAGCCTATACCCAGCTGAGGTCTCCCCTCACTGCATCTTTCCAGGGCTGAGTACAGGCTGGAAGGACCAGGAAACTCTGAGACCCTCCCTTCTGCTGCTCTAAATCCAACCCCACTTTTTGGAAACCCTCCTGCTGCTTCCTGGCCAGATTCTTCCTCCTGCTTCTAAACACTGCTTTTGAGCCAGACTGTCTGACAAGTTACAAGACTTGGGAACCACTGTCTCTAGGACTGAGTGGGAGGGCATGAAGGGTGTGAGGAAAGACACCTGAAAGGGGAGGGCTTGGGTGAGCCCCTGAGGCCCTGAGAAATGGACAGTGCCTGATGACAGTGCCTCCAAACTGCTAGCAAGCCCATGAGGCAAGCAGGGCCTTCAAGATGTTGTCTCATCTTCTGAGATGTTGGGTGCAGTGGCTTAGCCTACAGAGGGGACAGAAATCAGCAGTGGTGGAAGTGAGGTTTGATGATCACAATGTTAGAGATGACTGGAGAGTAAGTGTGAGGGGAGCTCCAGAATCACCTCCACAGGAGGTTAGGATCCTTCATTCCCTTCCCCAGGCCTGTTCTTTTGCTGTTTCTCTCTATTAATGTCATTTAATATTAAGCCACTTAAAATGAAAGCATCTATGGGAGTATTTTCAGAAAAGGAATGAAAAGATAGCATAGGAGCTTGTGTTCCCCTTCAGACACACACACACACACACACACACACACACACACACACACACACATACACACACACAGGCTTGCAGCTCCTTCAAGACATGTTTACCTAGGCTTTGGACTTAGTAGTCTGTAACTAAGAAAATGACCTTGATTCCAAGGGCAGAGGAGAAAGAAAGGAAATCTACTTAGATGAAGGAAGCCACCTATTAATTCTTTCCTCTCTTGCCTCCTCGAATGTGACCACGTTCTTGTTTTGCTTTGGTGCCAAACCCAGTTGTGACAACAGCTGCTTTGACATCCTAGATGCCAGCCCCTTGGTGACATGGCTGACCCATGATGCAGCCAGGACAGAGACAAGGGTCTGGAGGAATTCCTTCCCATGGGACTGCAGTTAGCTGGAGGGTTTGCCGGGTTGAATCTCAGAGCAGCCTGAGTGGCAGGTTGTGTGTGGGCCCATCCAAGGGGAACAGATCATCAGTGGAGCAAGAGAATCCGTCTGAGCCTAAATGGGACCCTTAGAGCCTGAGAGAGAAATGTCTTTTCTTCTCTGACAAGGACTGACAGATATATATGGCTGAGGCTATGCTGGGGCTCTTAACAGGGACAGGGGGTAGAGGCAGGAACATCCTAGTTCTGGTCTACACCTGGGCAAGTCGAGCCTCCCCAGGTTTGTTTCAGATGGGTCTGCTCTTTCAGGGAATTCAAGCCACCAGACTGCTTTTATCCAACCCCCACACTGTTCTGCCATTCTTCAATGGCCCATATCAGTAATAGTAGCCATGGAGAAGGAGATAAACGTTTAAAGGAGATAGAACTGGAGACGAAATAGAAGTAGAAGGAAAACCAAGAAAGTTGTGGGTCATTCTGCAGAGAAGAAGAGAGCAGAAGTCCTTTCTGGAGGGAAGGAGGGATGTTGACTTTTATTGGAAAGTCATTATGTGCCTGATATTTTCCACTAGTTATCTACTGATATCTGAGGGGCCTGAGGGCTCAAGGGAGGTGGAATTGCAAAGGAAGGGAAAACCTCTGTGTAGACCCTGAAAGAGGAAATCTCTAAGATACAAGCGGGGACCAGTGAGTCATCATGATTAGCTAAAATTAAAGAAGATGGGACTAGACACGTAATTGAGACCTTTAGTGTCCAAGCAGAAAAGGAAATAACCTTCCATGACATCATCCTCAACACCCCTATGCTAGGCTGCCTGGAAATAGGCTGTTGTTTCCCTCCATCATGTATACTGGCAGTTCCAATTCTTAGGGAGCAGCTGAATCAAGATGTGGGCTCTCTGGGAGCCCTCATGTAAGACTTTCTTCCTAATCCTCAGCCCAGCCTTTAGGCTTTGATAGGCATGAACACAAAGTAAGTTTGAGAAGTGTTTATCCTAGGATCAGGGAACCACATTCCTGTTGTAGCTCTCACTTCCCCTTGGCCATATCAGAGAGATTGTGCTTTTATAGCCTGGCGGGTATTTATGGCACCTCTGTGAGCTGATGAGGCTCAGCTGGTTCTATTTTACCTTTCAAAAGATACACGGAGCCTTTCGTGTGATTTTTTTTTTTTTAATCCTTCAACTAGGAGACAAAGTGAACTGGAGAAAAGATGTGGTCCTGGAAAAAATCAAAGAATGCTCTCCAATTTGTGAAATGCCTTTCCTTGTGATTCAGTGAGCCCTGGGGGATGTCTCTTTACAGCATCTCACTTCCAAAGAGTAAGGAAGGGGCTAAAGGAGGAAACAGGGATGAAGGACTTGACTTGTACAAGCCCATAAAAAGGCTGAAGGAAAGAATAGCTTCCACCAGAAACGTATAGATCTTGCCGCCCCAACCCTGCACTGGAGAGCTTGGAAAGTTCTCTACAATGTGTCTGCATCAAAGCCTGGTTCTCCAGGTCCCTGATTTATCTAGGGAGGTTGGAAGGATTAGTGGCCTGATCTGGGAAAGCTCACCTCTTTAAAGGTGCTGTAGACACAGTGGAAGACATTTCAAGGATTATTGAGTCAAGGAATAATAATAATAATAGTGTAGTGGTAATTATAGTCATAACTGTAAGTAATTATTATTTGCTCTGCACCAGGCAATCTGAGAAGCCAAGATCTTATGTAATCCTTGCAACGATATTACGACATAGGTTAATATTACGTTTATCATCTTGGCAGGAACACTGAAAATCTGAGAAATCGGAGGCTTGCTTAAGATCATCTTTTTTGTGACTAGCAAAGCCAGAACTGGAAATCAAGCCAGGTAAGTTCTGAGCAAGAGGCTTCAAGCACCATGGTGTGCTGCTGCTGGGTAATTAATACCACCAATAAGTGAGATACGCAAAGCCTGTTGTAAACTGTAACGCTCTCACCAGGGCAGGGTGTTGGTGCTGATGCTGTGACGTACGTTGATGCCTGCTTTCCAGCTGCGCCCTGGATTCCTCTGGCTGTGCCTATGGCTAAACATTCTAGGAAAAGCTGCTGCTCCTTCTGGCCTCTAGAACTCTTCCAGGTCTTGCTTCTCATCCTTCCCTTTGAACTCTCTCCTCAGCCCCCATCAGAGGCCAGACTCTCTTTCTCTAGCCTCCTTCTGATGGGGACCCTACTTGGCTGGCCTTGAATGGCTGCCATTTGGCTCTGCCTGGAGGTCAGTGTTCTCAGGGTGGACACCTCTGTCCCAGGCCTCAGCCCATCTCCTGCCTGAGGCTTCCAGCCTCATCACTTCCCCTCACACCATAGCTCGAAAGTGCATCCTCCAAGTATCTGATTGAATCCTGGTCTCCCTGTCTGCACCTTTGCATGTGGTCCCTTCTCCACGTGAAACAGTCTCTCTGGAATATTCCACCTACTCTTAACTTAATTTCAATCTCTTTTTGGCCTCAACATCTGAACTTGTGAGCTGGGCTGCTGGCCCTGCACAGGATCCCAGAGCGCCCTGTGTTCACCCATAGTATCCACTTGTCAGATGCCATCATGTCACAGCCTGACAATAAAGGAGCGATTGGAGCCCTCCTTACAGGCAGGGTCCAGGTCTTAGTGACTCAACTCTTAGCATAGGCTTGGCACATGGCGAGTACTCACTAGATGATTGTTTAATGAATGCACAAATGGTTTAAAAAGATGAGGGAATTCTGCACTCTGCATCAAGCCCAAGGCCCTAGATTCCCTACTTACTTGTTTTAAGAGAACCACACTCCTTCCCTTATCTAGAGTCCTCATCAGAGGATGAGGGGAGGCTCCAAGACAGGACAGCTTCCTGCTGGCAGGCAACCTACTGCCATCCATAAAACAAAAAGTTCAAGTGCATAGTCTACAACCAGAGGCTTTTTCTTTAACTTTTAATTTTGAAATAATTATAAAGCTATACGAAGTTACAAAGAATGTATAGGAAAGTCCTCAATGCCCTTCATTCCATTCTCCCAATAACAGCATCTTGCATAACTACAGTACAATATCAAAACCAGGACATTGACATTGGAGAGGTCATTAACCTTATTCAGATTTTTATCAGTTTTGCGTGCTTTTATTTGTGTGTGTGCCTCTTATTCTGTGCAATTTTACCACCCTATACAGAATACTGTAACCACCACCACCATAGCCAGAGCTGTCCCATCACTACAATGCTTTCCTGTGTATCATTTCTCTGTAGCCACATTCTTCTCTCTCTCCATCCTTAACTCCTGGCACCCACTAATTTGTTCTCCATCTCCATAATTTTATTTTTAAACTGTACAATATGTAACCATTTGAGACTGGCTTTTATCATTCATCATTATACCCTTGAGATCATCCAAATCAGTGTGTGTATCAACAGTGTGTGCGTCTTTATTGCTGAGTAGCATCCCATGGTGTGCATGGACCGAGGCCTGTTTAACCATTCACCCCACAAAGGACATCAGGTTGTTTCATTTTGGTTCTGACAATAACGCAGCTGTAAACTCATGTACAGGTTCTTATGTGACCAAAAGAATTCATTTATTTGGGGTTAAAAAACCAGGAGTAGGGCTTCCCTGGTGGTGCAGAGGTTAAGAGTCCGCCTGCCAATGAGGGCACACAGGTTCAAGCCCTGGTCTGGGAAGATCCCACATGCTGCAGAGCAACTAAGCCCCTGTGTCACAACTACTGAGCCCACGTGTCACAACTACCGAAGCCTGCGCACCTGGAGCCCGTGCCCCACAACAAGAGAAGCTACCACAATGAGGAGCCTGCCGACTGCAACGAAGAGTAGCCCCCACTTGCCACAACTAGAGAAAGCCTGTGTGCAGCAACGAAGACCCAACACAGCCAAAATAAATAAAAAATAAATTAAAAATAATAATAATAATAAAAAAACCTAAGAGTACAATTGCTGAATCTTATGATAGTTGCACGTTTACTGTTTTAAGAAACTGCCAAGCTGTTTTCCAGAATGGCTGCAAGATTTTCAGTTCCCACTAGCAAAGCATACATGATCCAGTATTTCCTTATTCTCACTCGCATTTGGCATTGTCACCATTTTTTATTTCAGCCATTCTGATAGGTGTGTAGTGATATCTAATTATGGCTTTAATTTGCACTTCCCTAGTGGCTAATGATGTTGGACATAACTTCATGTACTTATTAGCCATCCGTATATCCTCTTCAGTGAAGTGTCCATCCATGTCTTTTGCCCATTTTCTAAACGGATTTTTTTCTACCCTTGAATTTTGAGATTTCTTTAAATATTCTAAAAACTAGTCTTTTTCCAGGTATGTGGTTGACAAATATTTTCTCCCAGTCTTTAACTTTTCTTTTCATCCATCTTCATGGGGTCTTTCATTGAACTAATTTTTAAATTTTTGATGATGTACAGTTTATCAGTTTTTCCTTTTATGTGTTATGTCAAGTCTAAAAACTCTTCACCTGGCCCTAGGTCCAGAAGATTTTCTCCTAAGTTTTGTTTTCCTAATAGATTAATAGTTTTACCTTCTATGTTTAAGTCTACAATCCGCTTTAGGTTAATTTACATAAAAGGTACGAGGTTTAGGTTAAGATTCTTTTTTTTTTTTTTTTTGCTGATGGATGTACAATTAACCCAGCACCAATTATGAAAAAGGCTATTTTTCTACCACTGAATTGCTTTGGCATCTTTGTTAAAAATCAGTTGGGCTTCTTCGTGTGGTTATTTCTGGATTCTCTATTCTGTCTCATTGATATTTCTCCACAAATATTGGACACTGAGTTATTCTTCCATTAAAGTTTTTTTTTTTCCCAAGAATGTTGTTGTTCTTACAGGGACTGTATCTTTCCATATAAATTATAGAATAAGATTTTCTATGCCTACAAAAACATTTTTGGGGTTTCTGTTGGGAATTACATTAAACTTATACCTCAGTTTGGGGGTGGGGCTTTTATTTTGCTGCATTTCCCTCCGGTTCCTATTAGACATCCTTCAGAGGTCTGATGCTGGGGCACAGAGCGAGCAGAGGAGTAAAATCTGTTCTCCCTCTCGAGGACGTTCTGCTACTACCTCTTCTGAGCTGGGAGTCGACTGTGGCTGGCCTTGGTAGCCCTGGATCCTAAAGGCAACAGCAGCACTTCCCTGTAACCTGCCCACAGCATCTCTCTGACCCAGCAGTGCGCTGCCTGTGAGCGGTCTGCATCTAGAGTGGTATCGTCTCATCTCTGCCTTGTCACTCATAGCCTTAGGGGAGGTGGGCTCTAAGCCTCTTTTCACCCCTTGCTCCTCTTGGCAAGAGGAAATCTTCTGACCCCTAAGTATGGTATAGAATCAACAAAGGCACCAGCTTTAAATGGGTCACTAGAGCTCAGACAGTGAGCAAATCTGTGGCCACCATGACAGGGTGACATTGAAAGGGCCCCCCTCTCCATTTTCTTGCCGTGATGTAAGTCTTTCCCAGTCCTATGTGATCCTAGAGAACAAAATTAGTCAGGTAATACTGCGCTGTGAGGTGACAGCAAATTAACTCCTAAATGTCCCTGGCTTAACTCAGTGAATATTTCTTTGTTGCTTCCAGAAAGTTACATGTGAATCTGGTGGCCTCCTTTTCTGTGGAGCGAAACCATCTGGAAATGTGATTTTGAAACTTGCCGAGCAGGAAAGAGAGCTGGAAAGTGCAGTGGAGACTTTATACTACCTCAGCTCAGAAATGACGCACATCACTCTTGCTGTGGTTCATTGACCAGATCTCGTCAAATGGCCCCAAGCTAACTTCAAGAGTCAGGGAAATACAACTGCTGTGAATGCTACACATCTCTGCCAATAACAACGAAGATTGAAATTCCTATCACCTGGAGGTAAAATTGAGTTTGATTTTAAAGAAATGAAGTCATCTGACAATTCCCATGCACACATTTTGGGAGTGATTTTTTTTACCCATGCCGTGTGTTACAGACTGAGCTGCTTTAAGCTGAGGTATGCAAATGATGCAGCTTGAGATTTTTCATGCATGTATCCACACAACATTCACTTCTCGGCTCTGTCTTCTCTAAAACACTCAGAAGAGGGAGCAATGGCCAAAAGAAGGATTAGCCCCACGTAAATGTCAGGTTTCAGGTGCTAACTGTCCTCTAGGAGGTGTAAATATCATATTTCAAGACAGCCAGGTTGCTGTCTGCTCTATTTCATCACCAAATGCAATTGATGTCATGGACCAGAATCTGAACTGCTGTACATTAAATTCAGTTGCTGAATTATGGCACAATCAATTAATATTTCCTCAAAATATTAATGTATTCATGTAAGGGCATGCCTGTGTCTTTAAAGATCTGGGTAGAATCACAGCAACCTCAGACAACTATTTCGGCAACACGGTGGTTTTCATTACCATTGGAGTTGCTTTTACCTAATTTTCCTGGGGATGATTGGGCAAATAGGGAAAGACTGAGGAAAGACATGAAACTTGTATATGTGAGGCCTCCCTTGGCTAGAACTCAGAGGATGCAAATCCACCTACACAAGTGAGGTGCCCGTTGTCTGGGCTGGTGGAGGTGTTCTATTCCAGAAGCAGATTGGTGAGCTGGAAAAGTTCTAAGTTATTTCCAAACACCATTTCCAGTTGTTCTTAAATACCATGTGTTTGGCCCATATCTGTGTTTCTTCATTTCCTTGAACTTGCTTTTCAGTATCCATATCCCTCCGTGCCCAACACAAAGTTTCCAGCTTCGGCACTGCACATTTTGCCAGCTGAGGCAGGAGGGAAACAGGGAGCTCTTCTAAGCACTCCGGTCTCTCCCTGCCATGACAGCCTCTGCTCAGATGGGTTTACTTACAGCTACAGCCCTTCGAGTGGCTCTAAATTACATGTCTGAAACAAAAATGTGTTTTGTAATGAAGGGTGACTGAGTGTACTCGAGGGTCAGCTCTGCACCTGACATGAGGGGAGGAGGGGTTTGCCTCCCTCCGCTCAGACCTCCCGGGACCTAGGCCCGCGGAGAGGAGTGCCCTCCAGGCAGGAGGAAGCACGCTCCCTCGCACGTTCTTAACATGGCAAATGTCTCTGCCACGGGCCAGCTCTGAAGTCGCTGGACCTTCAGCGCTGGGCTCTCAAAGCCAAGCAGTCTCGTCACGAGGAATTGGAGTTTGTGAACTTTTCATCCAGATTTCAGTATGAATCAACCATTGCCGATGTATCTATAGCGCTTCTGAAATAAGTGGGTGATGTGTGTGTGTGTGCGCGCGCGCGCACGTACACGTGCATATGTACTTATATATATATGTTATGTTCATGCCTATGCATACTTGCATTTTTCATGTGTGTACACACATGCACAGGTGTGTGTCTATGTGTATGTGTATGCATATATAAATATGTGTGTACACATATGTATGTCTGTGTGTGTGTGTGTGTATATACACACACGTAGCATGTTTATATTCAACACAAATCAAATGCTCTGTTGGAGTATTTATGTTTCCTTTATGTTTCAAGGCCAGAAAGAGCGTGTTTCCCTTCTGTGTGCACAGGGGCTCCGTGGAACTTATGAACATATAACTCTGAGACAAGTGAGTCTGATTGAGAAAGCATATTAGCCTCTTGTGATCAGTTCCTTTTGACCCCCAAGGGTACCACATTCCACCAGTGAAACAGAAACTCCATGGAGCTCTGTCATGTCCCTGGAGACAATGCCCCATCCCTACTCTGGGGAAGGAGGCTGCCCAGTGAAACAGGAACGAAGATGCCTTTTTTGGAGATCTGGAAATTGTTACTAAGCTTACGTCAATTCTGCTCTCCTCTAAAACTAAAACATCAGAAGGAAAATCATAGAAGGTAAACTCTGGATGTATTCTTTTTGGAGATCATGATCCAATGAAGTTCCTAGGGTGGGATTTGGATAATCATACCCAACTTCAGGATGAGGCAGCCCTGGAGGTAACTGGGAATTCTGGGACTGTGTGGGGGTGAAGGGGCAGATGAGTCTTACAGCATCCTTCCAATCTTAGGTTTCTGGAGACAATAAACTATTTTTCTTTGAATTACCTTGGCATATTTGGTATTTGCAATTGCAAGGGTCTGAACCCCTCTATTTGTGCAATTTGGCCTGGAAATAGAGACCTCAGCACTTCTAAGGTCAGCTGTGTGTGAGTGTTGCAGCTCTGCACACCTCATTTCTTCCTGATCTCCATAAATTTCACTGCTGTCAGCTCAGGTTTTATTTGTGGGAGCTAACCCAGGCAGTGGCCAGGAAGAGCGGACTGAGCCAAACTGTCCATTTGAATCTATTTAGCATCTAATACTGAGAAGCAAAGAAACTGAGAGAAGTGGGGAAGGAAGATGAGATGCTCTGGTGGAAACCTGCTAAACATTGAGAGCATTTGGCAGAAGAACGTCAAATAAATCACCAGTGGTCTGAACCTCACAAGGAGAAACTTTGGTCCCTGAAAACCTTGGTGGGGGATGAGATACAGGGTGGAGAAGCAAGTCAGTTCTCAGGGAATGTGGTGAAAGCGCAGGCATCCCCAGCGTCCTTACACAAACCTCCGTTCTCTGCACCACTCAAGTCAGCAATCCACAAATCTCTCATCTGCAAACTTGCTGCTTCACTGCAGAGTATGAGGGGGTCATATAGGGTGCCATTGCTGGCTTCCGTGGACCTGGGCAGATGCTCCACAACCCTGCTGCTGGCCATGCTGCCTCCAGAACTAGCCAGCTCTAGAACCATTCTCCCTGAGTGCAGTGCATGCCACTGAATCCAGAGACACATCAGTTGTATGAGTAGATTACATGATTTCCTCTTCTCCTGAAGCACACGTAACCATACTGCATTGAGCTTAATATGGAGATATTAGCAGTAATAACATTAACTAATATTTGTTGAATTTTGTATGTTCCTCCCTATGTAACTGAATATAATTACTTTATTAAACACTCATTAAAATCTCTGATTTTCTAGAATCTGTCCTTGAGGGTCTAAACAGATTGCAAGGTCTTTATCTCAAATGTTCAGGAGAGTTGACCCTACATTTGAGTTGTTTAATGAGTAAGGGAACATTAGCTAGTTTTCCAATAAAAAACAGCAGGACACCATATTTACTAGTAGCCATATTTTAAAAAGTAAAAATAAACAAATGGAATTAACGTTACTGTATTTTATTTGGCCCAGTATCTAAAATATTATCGTTTTAACACATAATCAAGATAGAAATATAAACAGATACTTTACATTCCTTTTTCTGTATTTTATACTGCATTTTACACATCTGAATTTAGACTGGACACATTTCAAGGGTGGGTAGCCTTTTATGCTTTACAAAGATAATTACACTGGAGGTTATATTCTAGGTGGACAGTTTTATTTTTTCTATTACTACACAAAAAAATGTTGTTTCATTGTATTTTGGCTTGTATAGTTTCTGACAAGAAATCTGCTATTATTTATATTGTTGGTCCTATGGATATAATTTTTCCTCCCATCTGGTACTTTTAGATCTTTCTCTTTATACCCGGTTATAACAATCCGGTTATAAAATCTGTGATTTGGTTATCATATGTCTTGATGTGATTTTCCTTATGTTTCTCCTGCTTAGTCAGGGTTCATTGATTTTATTGGACTTCTGGGTTTACAGTTTTCATCAAATCTGTAGAACTTTCTGTCATTTATGTTTTCAAATATTTTTCTGTTCCCCCTTCTAAATCTTTCCCTTCTGGGATTCAAATTACCCATGTTAGAGCATTTCATATTGTACCATGGCTCACTGAATCTCTTTTATTATCAGTCTTTATATCCTCTGTGTGCTTACATGTGTATTTTTTATGTTGCTTTGTCTTCAAATCTACTTTTCTTTTGCAGTGTCAAATATGCAATTATACCCACTCAGTGAAATTTTCATTTCAAATACTTCATTTTTCATGCCTGGAATTTCTCATTGGTTCCTTTTTATATCTCCCATATCTCACATCATGATCACACTTTCTTTAAACTCTTGAGCATATTGAGCATATTTATAATACTTGCAAATGTCCTCATCTGCTAATTCCATCATCTGTTGTTATTTCTCAATGACAACATATATTGATTAATATTTCTTCTAGTGATGAGTTATATTTTTCTGTTTCTATACACGTATAGTAACTTTTTATTGGTTGTCAGACATAGTGAATTTTGTTTTTTAGTTCTCCAGATTGTGCTTATTTCTTTAGTGAGTGTCACCTTTTCTCTGTAAGGCAGTTAAACTACTTATAGTGTAGTTCAACCCCTTCAAGTCTTATTTTTTAAGATTTTCTAGGATGGGGCTTGAGGAACTTAGCTTACTCAAGGAATGCTTTAGTCCCATTTCTAGGAGTTGACACTTCTGAGATCTCTATTAAATGACCCATCTATTCAACAAGATCTTTCCACTCTGGGTAGTGAAAAATGGAGTGATTTCCAAGTCCTGTGCAAGCTGTAAGGAACTGCTTATCTTACAAGTTCCCTATAATTGTTCTTTTCTGGCAGTTGTTTTTTGCCTGGGCTCATACAGTTTTGCCATACACACATTTAGATTGGTATTCAGCCAAAGACTCAATGCAGCCTTCTGGAGTTCTTCCACTGTGTAACTCCTTATTTTACCATACTTTGTTCAACAGATTTTAGCTGACTTAGTCTTCCTGAATTCTGATCTATGACTAATAAACTCCAGAGACCACTAGACTCTGCTTGAGTTTCTCCTTCCTGTGCTGTGATCTGGAACTTACTTCCAAGCAGAAGATCAGTGTGGTCATCAGGCTTACCTGCTTTGTTTCTCTTTTCTCAGATGCCATAGTCTGGCACTGCCTATTGTTGAGTGTCTAAACGCAGATGTCATATATTTTGCCCAGTTTTCTATTTTTTTTAAATGGCATAATTAATAAAAGTCACTCCCTCATGGATGAATGCAGAAGTATTTTTAACGCAAACCCCCTTTTATACTTATTCTAGCAATATCAGTTAAATTATTATTTTGATATGGTAATTAAAATGTTATTATACACATTAAAATAAGTATACATATTAAAATAATGTCATAACTATTAAAATAAAAGTATGAATTTGAATACCAATTGCAATCATCTTGAAGTTCACTAGGGACATAAATACCATACTTTAGGAAACTCTGTATAAATATTTCTAAGTTTTTAAAACAAAGTCAGCATTTTATATAATAGCAGGACCCACATCAAGGATGAGATGAACCCTGAGTCATCTACTTGAGGAAAAAATGGTTAAGACCAAGAACCAGAAGAAGTGGGAGATGGGATCTGGCCTTTCTTATTTTCACCAAGGTAAAGATTAAGGCCTTCTTCTTTTATTATATGTTAGGCTAGGTACTAGGGCATAAACCAAGACACAAGGTCTGCTATTCCAGGCATTTGGAACTAGAGGGTAGACCTGTCCTGTTACAGCAAGTGGTATGAACATACACAGTATCTAATAGAACAATCCTGGACTTTCCTAGAGGAACTTCTGTATCCCTCGTGTGATGTGTATGTATCCCTTGGGTTTGCCCTTAGTATTTTGGAAAGACTTTTGAATAAATCAGCCTACCTTAGCTATTTTTAGAGGTTCCAAGGTCTAGGCTTGCTCATAAGTAAAAAGATAACATTGGGACAGCTTCAGGCATAAGGAAGGATGCCAATGATCAGGTGAAGCCAAGAGCTATGATTGGGACTGTGCAGTCACCTACCCCTCCCCAGTGGACACACTCCTTGTCAAGCAAGACTTGAAGGTTTGAAGGTGCTGAGTAAAATTATTAAGCAAGGCTTTCCTGTTGTAAAGAGCGAATTTGTGTTCTTACAGTGACATGAGCCTCTTGAATACTCAGATAAGAGTTTGTAAGAAACAGCATCAACATGGGGGTGGCAGTGTTGGGGTGAAATGTAAGATTTAGATGAAGGGGAAAAAACCTATCATCTAATGAAGAAAAGTTTCAGAGCTGGAAGAAATATGTGAGTTCAATCCCTCATTTATTTCTTTAATCTTCACAACAAAATTCCTCCTAAATATTTTAAGCATGGGGAGATAGAATGATAAACTAGTCACAACATTATGTAATTTACTAATATTCCTCCCTGAATCTGTTTACAGATAATGCATAGTTCACTGGGGTTCCTTTGAGTTTTAAAGGAGTGAATAAAATGGGGTGTGGGTTATAGAAGATATCCAAAATGTTAATTACCTTTCTTTTTCCTGTCCAATGACAGGAAATTCTCTGCTCTCTGGGGGAATATCCTTTGGTTTCGGATATGGTATTAGTCTCCTGTTGCTGTCATAACAAATTACCACAAATTGAGGGGCTTAAACAGTATACATTTATTATTTTATAGTTCTGTAGATGAGAGTCTGGTACAGGTCTCACCTAACTATAATCAAGACATGAGCAGGCTGCGCCTTTCTGGGAGGAGAACCCCTTTTCGGCTTATTCAGATTGTTGGAAACATTCAGCTCCTTGCAACTGCAGGACTGAGATCGTTATTTTCTCACCTGACTATAAGCTAAGAGCCATTGCTAACTTCCAGAAGCTGCTGCATTCCTTGGCTTGTGGCACATTTCCTCTCTCTTCAAAACCAACAGTGCTGATGGGTCGAGTCCCTCTCAGGTTCTCTCTCTCTTATCCACTCTTCTGCCTCTCTCTTCCATTTTTAAGGACGCATTTTATTAGATTGGGCCCAACCAGATAATGCAGGATAATCTTCCCATCTCAAGGTCCGTAATCTTAATCACATCTTCAAAGTCCCTGTTTCTGTGTAAGGAAACATACACTGGTTCCAGGGGTGCGGTGTGACCATGCTTGGGAGGGGCATTATTCTGCTTACCACAGATAGCTCTCCAAGAGTTTCATCTACTGATATTACTTGGATTTCTTGTAATTCATTTTTTTGCAGGGCAATGTTTTAAAGCAAGAGTAATATCCAACACCATCTATTCTGCAACCCGTCAGTTCTTGCCTACATTATCGATGTCCCTCCTGAAGTAATGTTTTATTTTCAGAAATGGGCTACATAGTGGTGAGGGTGATGATGATAAGAGCCATTTATTGTGCTTTTTAATACGAGTCATGCATGATGATGTGCACCATAAATGTTTATATGTAGCATACATAATCTGATCCAGTCCTCACAACTCCCCCATGAGACAGGGTGTAATTATCATTTTATGGATGAGGAAACACCTTAAATATTTAATAAATGATTGCCATTATTACTATGTCAAATGAAATCTTAGAAAACAAGTTATTTTTAATAACAGTAAATTCTAAACAGCACCATCAATTCTTAAGTATATACACAGCACCATCTTCCTAAGTATATAAAAAGTTAATGGTCACAAAAGCCCTCAAATATTTCAATAAATAGGTAATTTTCTCAAAGTTACACTGGCCTGCATTCTTATTTGACAGATGTTAGAGCCTTTAGTCTGTTTCCTGTTCAGGGTTCTAGCTCATTCTGTCTGATGCCCTACTCCTTGGACCTTCCCCTTTACTTTGAGATTTCCTATTTTGAGTTCATCTCTCAAGGTGCCTCTTTTGCTTCAGTAACCTCACCCAAATACCCTTTAGTTGTACGTATTACAGGATTATCTCTCTTTTCCTCTAATAGGTAATAATCATTAGTTTTTGTTGCTTGAACCCTCTGTTTTGAGAGTGCTGGACTTCCCTTCAAATTTCACACAATAAAACATCCCAGATCTGCCTGCCATTTCATTTCACATCTTAGTGAGAGTTTTTTTTGGCTTGTGGAGACTTTGGCTTACAGCTCAAGAAGTAGAGAATTTTTTTTTTAGTTTAATTTAAATAATCTTTTCCCACCACTTGGGACAGCATTACTCAAAGTAAAGATGTACTATAGAAATGAATTTTGTTATTACAATGTGAGAGTAGCTGACATATATCAAAGATGTTCCAAATCCACAGACAATTAGAAAATGCTGGAGCCACCAGAGCAAAAACTTCCACATCTTCCATAGGCCCAATTGGTCAAGTGAAGAGTGTCAGGAGGTGTAGCCCAGAGCCTGTTGAGTCATTTCTCTTTTCCCTGAAGCTTTCACTAGATACCTCATCCATTACAAACTGAACTTTTCAGGCCAAAAATTGCAGTCACCATGTCCTCCTTCAAATGGGGACATGACCCAATAGCTGCCAAACTCAGTTCTTGGTCTGGAAGTGTTCTCATAAGAAAGCCCTGGGGTGGTGGGTGGGGTGGGAAATGACAAACACAGGCAGTCTGATGGAAGTTCTTGAGCTATTTGTGTGGTTCCTAAGGTACTACAAATGTGGAAGAATAGTTCTTTTCTTTTAGAATAATTTTTTTCAATAGACAAGATATGGTTTGAGCCACTCTAGGAACGGCCACCGTGACCCCCAGACTTAGTGCCTTAATTACAGTGATCTTACCTCTTAGCCTGGATATCTGAGGACCCCACATGGCATTGGGCAGGGAGAGTTATTTTCACCTAATTATTTTTGAGCCACATCTACAGATGGCTTAAATTGTGGTAACTTTGGGACAATGATAATATTCAGCATCTGAGTAGACTTTCTGTTTTGTGTATAAGACAGGAGATTAACTTATCCTTGCATAAGGGCAAAATTGCTCAACAGAATATGTGAAGAGTATGTTTTTTCTCCATTACAAGGAAAAAAAAAAAAGATCTGCCCCAAGCAACAACTTACAGGAAGTCTGCTGATGTAGAAGGAAGGATATACAAAACTAGAATAGATGAGACTGTGCTGGCCACCCTATCAGAGACAGAGAAGGTTGCCAACTCTGGGAGAAGAGTCTGAGCCCAATGAAGTCACAATCACACTTACAGCTTCTTAGTGGAAAGTCTGGGAGATGGGGGATGTCCTGAAGCACCAGGCTGATGAAGGCAAGAGTCTTGCCGTCCTCACATAGGAAAGCTCTTTTGCCCACCCCAGGTTATGCTGGGCAGTCTCCTCTTGAAGTTATTTGCCTAGATCCCTACGACACTCGCTCCAGTAGCCAAATATAAAGATCTAGCGTTGGTTTTTATTGCCTGGAAGATGGCTCTTCTGAGCCTGCCATCATGTATATATTGTTACTCATGATGGTGTTCTACAGGCCACTAAGGTTCTATTTATTTTTTATTTTTTTATTCTCTTTTTTTTCTACTCTACACACTTGATAATCTCTGTTGACCTATCTTCTAGATTACTAATTTTTTGTTTTCAGTTAAAATCTGTTTTTAAGCTCCTCTAGTGATTTTTTTTCAGTTATAATATTGTTCAATTCCAGAATTTTTACCTAGTTCTTTTTTGATAATTTCTATATTTTTACTGATACCCTGTATTTGATGAGCTGTTGTTGTCATGCTTTTCTTTAGTTCTTTAGCTATGGTTTCCTCTAATTCTTTGGAAATATTTATAATACCTGCTTTAAAATCTTCCTCAACTAAGTCTATGAGGGACATTTTCTATTGGCTGCCTTTTTTATTACTGTGTATGTGATATATTTACCTGTTTCTTTGCATATCTTATAACTTTTTTGTTGTTGAAAACTGGATATTTTAAATAACAATTCTAATACCAGATACTTCTACCCATCTCCCAACATTTGTTGTTGTGGCTGGTTTGCCGCTGGTTTGTTTTTTGGGTTTTTTATTTGGGGGGGGGGAGGTTGGTTTTTTTCCCTTGTTACTGCTTCTTCATTTAGAGACTTTCCTAAACTAATTCTGTATTTCCTTCGCTGTGTAGCCTCTGAATTGTCAAGTATATTTTTCCTGTAAGTTCTTGTTTTTATTTTTAAGTCTGCCTTCTTAGAAATCACACCAGTATAATTTAGTGGTTAGCCAATGATTGGTCAGAAGTTTATTATTTTTTAAATGCTACCCCTTCTACCTTTTGCCAAGGCTATCTGTATAAGAAAGCATACCTTAAAACTTCAGGCAGTTTACAAGACAACCTTAGCTTTCACTTCCACTTGAACAGGGCTTCAAGGTCAACCAGAGATGAGTGCTTCTTGCCTTTTCGTTTCCCTGTTCTTTCCTGGTCAGGAACACAGCCATACGCCTTTGCATCATCTTACATATCCTCAGGAATGTGTTGCAGCTTTCAAAGTTCCATATGGTTGTCTTGTTCTCCAGCATTATCTCTTAAATGCCCAGCCTGGCTCTAGTTTACCCCAGATGAGATCACAGCCTTAGGCAGCTGAGATGCCGAAAGCAGTTTGCTATTGTTCATATTAGGGGAGTAAGTTCCCTTCATCTCCCTTAGCTAAGTTCTGAGTCAAATTGCCTAACCCCATACTCTGAAAATAGAGATTTTCCAGGGAACTGCAAATTTGGGATAAATCTTAACTGTTCTTTGTGGATGGTACATTTAGAGGACCTCGAGAGACTGTCAGATCTCTCCATTGTTGGCAAAGCTGCCAGCTTTGGCTCTCGTATCACTGAGGAAGGCAGGAAGAGGGGATAAAACGTCACAAGTTAAAATGTCACAGACCCTGCTGCTTTACCCAGGTTCAGTTGTGACCCCACACTGTCTTACCAAGTTACGGTAGTTTCCAGCTGGTTCCAATTTGGAACTCCATCTATGGTTTTAGTTAACTGCCAGAGTTCTGAAATGGTTGATTTTAGTTGTTTTGCCTATATTTTCATTATTTTAGAGGGAGAATGAGTTCATCTAGACCCTCACTTCACCATTCAGGAAGCTGAGACCTCAATCTACTTTTTTAAAGAAAGATATTTTTGGCCTATAATGGGAATTCACTTTTTTTTAAGTTAACTAATTAATTCACATTTATAATAAAAATTTAAATTATTTAAATAAAATTTTAGCCAGTGAAATCCATGCCATAACAGAGGTAAGAAAATAACACTATCAACAAACCGAGATTAAAGGAAAGAGATTTTTCCAAAATAATAATTTGAACTTCAGGATAATTGACTTTTTGATTAGCCACTGAATGTTATCAATATTTGAATGACATTTAGTTTGGAAGAGTAAGATACCCTGGAGAACAGACTTTTTGAATGACAAAGACTCTCTCCTTGACTAAACTTAAGTCAGGTTCCTATGAGACTTCTTTCTGATTAGGTGTTCACCTTGGGCTCTGTTCTTGGCAGCTTAGTCCAATTTTAGTAAGACTCCTGCTTAATCAGTTTAGCAAAAATCCCTTACCCTTAATATAGTATTACTCTGGCCTGCCTAAAATGCTGTTAAGTCAGTTTAGCAAAGAATTACCTACCTCTTAGTAATTCCACCCACAGACACTGTCCCCACCCTGCTCCTTGGCTATAAATCCCCACTTTTCCTTATTGTATTCATAGTTGAGTCTAATCTCTCTCCCCTACTATAAAACTCCATCATCGTAGCCCCCCTTAAATAAAGTCTTTCTTGCCATCTTTAACAAGAGTCATGAAAATTTTTTTCTTTAGCAGAACAGTCTGAAGAGTTGTATACATCAGGCAATAGCTGTACAGGACTGCTTTATAGCTGTCTCTGCAAGAAAAATTTGTTCTTTCTCCTGGCCACCTCTTATTCTGCCAATGCCTCATAAAATGCAGACATGAAACATAAATATCCCCAGCCGTTAGGTGGTGATTCAGCAGAATATGGAATATAGTTAAACTGCACTTTGCCATCTCTGCCTTGACTCCCACAGTTGTTCACATACAGAGAACCACACATGCCTGGCACCACAAGCCACGTTCCCTTCCTAAAGCCCTCATGGACTACCAATGGCAATGAAAATGTGCAGTGTGAAAGACATTTCAAAACAGATGAACGTCAAATTAGGCGTTGGTGTGCCTGTAAGTAGTATGAAAATGAAATTATCCAGAAAGCAATTTGTACCTTTAGTGAACTCCAGAATGTATAATAAATTCTACGCATTGGCAAACTTCAATGCAAGGTTTTTGGAAAGACTGTATTTAGGGACATCAAAACTACTGGGCTGCTTGGCTTAGAGTTCTTGAGGACTGCTTTAATGATGACCTAAGCACTCCCCATTCCTGCAGATAATTTAACATACAGCTCAACGCTATGTGTGAAAAGCCTTCCCTCTCCTCCTCCAGCCAAACTCATGTGAAGGAATATGGAAATAGCCCAGCATATCCCCTTAGGGGCAAAAGGAAAACATTTGTAAATGTTTTTCCACCACCCAAGTCATCTGAGACTCTCACTGGAGCTGCTTGTAAGGAAAAAAGAGAACAATTATTCTGTCCAAGGCTAAGAAAGGAACACATCAAAATGGGTGCCTTCTCTCCAATTCACTCCTGAAACATTAGCTTTATGAAAAATGCTGCCAGATATTTATTCCATTAATAAATATAGGTGAGGCTGTGTTGTCATAAAGCGCTCCACCAACCTCCTTCCTTAATACACACACACACGCATGCGTACTCACACTCATACACAGAGCCAGATTAAACATGACAGAGGTATTGGTTAGTTTTCCGCCAAATTGTGATGTGATATGGGCATTGGGAAGATGGTGTGGCTATTTCTTATTGAATATTAAGATATAGAAGAGAAACTGTGGCATGTCCTTGGACAAGAAAATAAAGAATCTTTCTTTATTTGTTAAATATTTAGAGTGTGTCCAATTGTGTAATGGGCAATGTGAGATTACAAAGGCACCATGCTTCCCTTTTAGGAGCTTGTTACTTTGGTTGGGATAGAGGGACATGGGAGGAAAATCTGTTAAACACTCAGCTAATTGGAGCATAAAAGCCAACATCTCAAGGCCATAAGAAAGCAGCAAAACATGAAGAGGTTTGTCAGATGCTCTGTTCCTCCTCTTGCCATAGTCAATTCTGAACCCGGAGCTAGCATCCTCCTACTGGCCACCTTCCCTGACCACTATGCAGACTCTCCTTCTTTCCAAGGGTGGCTTTACCAGTAGAGCAAATCTTTTCACCTTCCTGTTCCATCTCTGAGTAAATGAGGACCAATATTTTGAGTTGTCTCTTCGTACTCAGATGAAGCTACGTACCTGGCCCGAGAGGCAAGAATTTTCTATTTATCAATCTCATTGCATGAGGAGCAAACAATTTAAGGAGTGTTGCTCTAGACAATTAAGCCCCAGCTCAGTAGTTCTAAAATGATGAGAAAGAGCTGGGATTCAACAACAGGGACTTGAGTTTCTCTGTGACTTTATTTTTGGTACCAAGACCCTGTATAAGAAATTTCCTCTGCCTGCTTTGGATAAAGTCAACTCAAAGTATATCTACTCCAGAAAGGCTTGGCTTACCCTCACAGGGAGAATTAACAGTCCCTCTGAGACCCCATCATAACCTTTATGAGATTCCATCACAGCATGCTATTACTCACATTGCCTTATATAACTTGTTATCCACTAAATTATGTCTCTCAAAGGTAGGGATTTATGTCCAACTCAGATCAGCATAATAATAAAAACAATGATAAGCTTATTTTTATTGAGTTCTTAGTGTGTAACTTCACAGCTTTCCAAAGATGGTTGCAATATTTCAGCCATCCTACACCCACTTTTGCAGTGTGATGTAATTAACTACCCCATCAAAAGGTGAGATGTAATTAACCTCCTCTTCAATCTGAACT
This sequence comes from Hippopotamus amphibius kiboko, assembly GCF_030028045.1. NCBI lineage: Eukaryota > Metazoa > Chordata > Mammalia > Artiodactyla > Hippopotamidae > Hippopotamus > Hippopotamus amphibius. The sequence continues at coordinate 48,581,536 of NC_080190.1, forward strand.
GGTCTTGGTGACTCACTTGTAACCAACCTATTGAAGCAGAATGGATGCTGCATCTCTTCTGGGGCTGGCTCTGAAGAAGACTTACAACTTCAGTCTTGGTCTCTTTGAATACTCCCTGTTAGGACACCATCTCTTTAATAACTCCCATTCAGTAGGAAGCCCAAGCCACGTGGAAATTTCAAATGCAGGCGCTTTAGTGGACAGTTGCATATGAGCCCCCCACCCCTTTGAGTGATCCAAGGGTAAGTGCCAGTCTTGAGAGCAAAGACTTTTCCAGCCCCAGGCATTTGAGTCTCCCTGAGACATTGCATACTGTGCTTTCTCTGAATTCCTAACCCACATTTCCAGAAAGCATAATAAATGATATTCATTTTACACTCCTAGGTTTAGAATGGGTTTGTTACAAAGTAATAGATGACCAAACCCTTCACTGTGTTATGAAGGCAGGCACTATTACCAACCCTAATACAGACATAAGTTAATTGAGGCTCTTAAAGTTTGGTGAAAATAATGATGACCAAAAAACATTTATTAAGCCCTTCTATGTGTCAGGAACTTTTTGTAGGTCTCATTTAACCTGCATAAAGCTCTATGAAGTAAGTGATTGTTTAAAATCATACTTTAAATATGAGGGAATTGATGCTGAAAGAGATTAAGTAACTGCCCAAGGACACACAGTGGGTCATGAGATCAGGATTTGAACCCAAAGAGTCCTTCCCAGAGATTGAGGGCTTTAACCATTATAACAAAAATATATGCCCCAATTAATTAGACAAATAAAATAGTTGATGAGTAATACACCATGGGCAACAGCATATGTCTGACTCTATTAATAGTATGTGGCATGGTGATTGACACTTAAGAGAAAGGTGTTGATAAATCTGGACCTGGACATTGTAAAAAGACAGAGAAATAAAAAAGCCGATGACTGAAATTGTGACATTAGATAACAGATCTGCTATAAACATGGTATTCTTGAGGAAGAAAACAATGAACAACAAAAACAAAATAACAAAAAAGAACAAAGGGCACAACTGTGAATACAAAAAGAAAGTCAAAAACAAAATCACCATTCTTTTTTAACTGAAAATTAGAACCATCTCCTAGGCACAACTGAATTGATAAAAAGCAAAATTTTGCATATAAGATTAAATTTAAAAATCTCACTTGCATCCAAGAATTAAACTAGGTTACTGTAAGGAACAGTGATAACAACAAAAGTCACAGAATCCTCAGACTGTTTTACCACAACAGCAAATTGCAGAGAACAATAGAGTTACAAATACTGTTCTTCGAAGAGAAAATATTTTAACTCATAATACAATACACAGCCAAGCTTTTATTCATGTATAAGAATGACCTAAATATATTTTCAAATATATAATGATTCAGAAACAAACAACCCATTTGAAGATGAGTCAGGAGTCAAAATAATGAAATCAAGCCAATGCAAAGTCAGTTAAGCAAAAACTACCTAAATGGTTTTCCAAAATCCGCTTTATAAAACTGATTAGTAGCAATCATATTTCAGAAGCACAAATGTAAAAGATACTATTTAATATACAAGCAGTAATTTAATGATAATAACTTGGAGTCAAAATACTAGAATGTAATAACAAATAGAGGCAGTGGAACACTGGCATATCACACAGTCATAAAGAAAGAAGACCCTACAGTCAAATCGAACATTATGGGTTCAAGTTATGGCTCCACCATTAAAATTTACTCAGCTCCTCTGAGTATCAGTTTCCCAATTTATAAACAGGTGGATAAAGCTAGTACCTGTGGTAAAATATTGGAAGAAGAATTCAATTAGATCATTTACATAACTGTCAGAATATATATAGTAAGTACTCAATTAAGACCAGCTATTATAGTTGGGTTTTTAATTTCTATTAAAACTCACACTTGAAAAGGATCTTGAGATTTTATTAATGGATAGTGCTTGGTTTCCTTCAGATTTGCTATAACTCCATAGGGAAGTTACATTTGAGAAGCGTTTGATTCTCAAGTTTTTTAAGCATAACCTACTATTTTTTTCCAGCTAGAGTCTCTCTAAAGCCTCTATGAAAACTTACACTTGAGATGTATCTGACTTTTTATTCATGGATACTGTTTGGATGCATCTAGATTTGCTCTAACTCTGCGAAAATGACATTGAGGAGTAGGTCGGTATATTTTATTTATGGATATAGCTTGACTGCACTCAGACTTTCTGTACCTCCTATGAAAACATATTTAGGAAGTATCTCATGGATACTGCTGTGCTTATCTGGATATACTCTAACTCTCATTGGAAGTTACATTTGGGAATCACGTGTGCGTTTGCCTTACATAAACTGCTTTTTTGAATCTAGATTTTTAACTCTTTGCAAAGAATGCATTAGAGAAGTATCTGAGTTTTATCTATGGGTATGGCTTGACTCTATCTAGATTTGCACAGAGTCAGAGAAATCAAAATTCAAACCTGGAATTTCTGATCCTTAGGAAGTTATGTTTGTCAAAGTAGAAGATTAGAATATATTTTATTTAGTAGTTTATTTGCTTGATATGTAACTTCTAAATCTTTAGATATATGATAGGTGAGGTTCTATTTGCATCCTTGCCCTGGACTCTGCAAATATTTGGGTAGGGCAAAGAAACTGGATGGAAGGAAGAGAAGAGTGATAGAGGAAAGTGGAGAGCCTCTAATGTCCTTATCTTAGAGAATCTCAGTTATTAATAGGGGAAATGATGTTTCTTTATGTTTAAACCATTTGTACTAATCAAAATGATTGGCATTGGAATGGATCTCACTAATATTAGTAGGTTTGGAGGAGGAAGTTTGAGTAATTGCATATGGTTCAAATGAGCAAAATCCTTATTTATAATAGCAGGAAATTAATTCATATTGTTAAATTGATTAAAGATATAGCAGTATGAAGCATATTATTTAGAAAAGTAGAAGAAAGTTTTAGAAGATCTAAAAACAAACACTGAAAAGTTGTCTTTTTGAGTGGTGTCAGGGGCAGAGGGGAGTGAAATAGGGACCTATTGCTTTTCATTATAACACAGTATATTTGATTTTTTAAAGTCATGTGTATGTATTATTACCCAACACTATCCACCAAAATAGTCCTTCAGGTTAATTTAAGTATTAAAACTAAAGTATTAAACTCTGCAAGAACGTGTTGAATATTGATCTTGTATGAGAATGGGAAAGACTCTATAAACGTGAAATCAAAAATCACAAGGCAAGAAATAAAGATGGAATTTGATCAATAAACTGAAAATCTACAGAATAAAAATTCAAACAATACATCAAGAAACATGATACATAAAGTATTATTAACATAGAAAAATTATAAAATTCAATGAAGTGATAGAATCTCAGTAGATAAGTGCGTAAAGAAAATGAACAATGTAATTCACAAAAAGAAAATTCATTGTAAACCAAGAAGTAGAAGTGAAAACTGCATTTTCTCATATCAAATTGTCTGAGATTTTAGACAAAAGGTTGGAAACTTAAATTAAAATGACTTTTTTACAATGCAAATTGTCATCATAAGAGGGCGAGTCAAAAATTATCCGCACTCTGGCTGTAGAATTTAACTTTTAGAAAAGACAAATACATCATTTTTCAACATTATCTCCTTGCTTTTCAATACACTTTGTCCATCTGTCAATAAGCTTTCATATTCCCTCACTAAAAAAATGTTTTAGACTGAGCTGCAAGCCACAAATGCACTGCTGTCTTCATTTCTTCATCAGAAGTGAATCTTCATCCTCATAGGGCTGCTTTCAGGGGACCAAACAGGTGAAAGTGTGACGGAGCAAGATCAGGACTATAGGAGGATTTAACATCCCAAAACGAAGTTTTTGCTGAGTGTTGACAGTGTGGGCAGAAGTGTACAGACATGCACTGTCATGCAAGATCACAATGCCCTTGGATAGCAGTCCTCTGCGTTTAGACTTCAGCTCTTCAGTAAGCATCTCACTGTAATGAGCACTGTTGATTGCTGTACCTTTTTCCTGACAATGTTCCAATACTGACCCTTGAGAATCCCAGAAAACTGTAAGCATCAATTTTCCAGCTGATGGTTGACTTTGGAACTTTTTCTTGGTCGGTGATTGAGGATGTTTCCATTCCATACTCTGCCATTTACTCTCAGGCTCACAGTGATGAATCCATATCTCATCATCAGGAATGATTCTCTTTAAGAAACTTTTGCCCTCCTTAGAGTATTGGTCTAAATTTTGTTCACAGTTATTCAAACTCTGCTGTTTATGCTCTTCCATGAGTTGTTTCAGTACCCATCTCACACAAATTTTCAAAACCTAAGTCTGTCGTGGATTAACACCTTCATTTTGAGGTGTTAAAACATCCTCCCTATAGTCCTGATCTTGCTCCATCAGACTTTCACCTGTTTGGTCCCCTGAAAGCAGCCCTACAAGGATGAAGATTCACTTTTGATAAAGAAGTGAAGACAGCGGTGCATTGGTGGCTCACAGGTCAGGCTAAAACATTTTTTAATGAAGGAATACGAAAGCTTCTTGACAGATGGACAAAGTATTGAAAAGCAAGGAGATTATGTCAAAAAATAATGTATTTGTCTTTTCTAAAAGTTAATTAAAATAAATTCTACAGCTAGAGTGGGGATAATTTTTGACTCACCCTTGTAGATTATTAGCTTTAAAAATATTCACCTCCTAAATCAGCAATACTATTTTTAGAAATTTTTCATAAGAAAGATCATTATTGAACATAGATACTTACAGATACATAATGTAAGTTCATTATTTACCATATAATTTATAATAGTGAAAGAGTATCAAATTAAATGTTAAATAGTAGTGGAATAAGTAATGAATTCTGTGATACAATAGTATATGAAATTACAAGACAATTAAATGGCTCTTAAACATCGTATTTTCAATAAAAGATGAATTATTTTAAAAGTAAGGCATAAAATGACGTGTAGAATATGGTACCAACAAAATACACAAAGCCAATATATATTTACAGGAGATCGTGATTACAGGAGATTTTTATATTCTTTGTCATTATAGTCTACGTTTTCCAAAACAGGCATATATAAATTTTATGATCAGAACCAAAAAACACTTAACAAAAAGAAGAGAGAAACATATTTTGATATTTTGTGACGAACTAACTACTACTTACTAAAGAGTTAACTGAAGCATACGTATGTTCAAAAATTTACAATAAAATACATATAATAAACATGAAAGAAGATACTATGAACCTAGTACAAACTATTTACTTTCCCTAAACTTTTAGCAAAGCCCTTAGTTAATAAGACCCCAGGTAGCACCTGACTTTGAGTCTTTTCCCAAGTCTGCCTCCTATGGTAGATCATTTTCTTTCTGATTAGGATCCACTGGTGCATGAGGAATCGTAAAAAACTGGTTACTTCTTTGAGTCAGAGCTGTAGAACCAAGTAAGAAAACTTCAGATTGCCATTGTGCAAACCTGCAATTCTCAAAATAAACACACTACATTCTTCAGTCACAAATATATATGGGAAGAAAAGTATCTTTTAATGGCCAAAAGAAGAGTTTTCCCAGGGACAGAAGTGTATCACTTAAGGATACACTTTAGTGGATGTTTTTGATTATGAAGATGAGTCACTGGTCACTTATTCATTTATTTTCTGTGCTGGAGATTGAGCAAGTTCTTGATTATACTGCAGTAAACAAAAACGATGCAAGTCCTGCTTTAAGAAAGAGGCTGCTTTGAGAGATAAACATTAAGAAAAAATCTATAATTGCCTATTGTGGGGAATTGCATGAAATCCCTGGAGAGCTTCATTTGAATATGGTTCAAGGCAGAGAGATTAGACTGATTATTGTTCTCTGTAATAAACATATCTCTTTGGAGTCAAAGGCAACCAAACTATGGACACAGAGACCGAGGTCTCAGGAGGTCAGGCATGGTGCTTAAGACCATCAGCATGGTGGGAGCCAGGGCCCAAGGAGAAGAGACAACCACTGAAAGTTTCTCAGGGATGGAAATGTCTGCAGGACTTTTAAGAACAGGGAGGTTTCCCCTTCAAGTCTGAGTTGTTTCGTGTACTTTTCTGATAAGTAACCCTTCACACACAGACTTCAGGTGGCAGCACTTTGGAGAATAACATCCAATGAAGCCACATCACATGAAAAGAGAACAGAATCTGGAACTCAGGGCCATTTGGGAGAAGGAAAGTTGGGCAGCCGCAAATACTCAACGTAGAGAAGTTGGAAGAGACACATAAATGGCTGCATGTGGCCAGGAAGGGGGCTGACTTTGACCAGAGTCAGTAGGAGACACAAATAGACTAAGGCACCTGTGAAATGTCCAAGTGTGTTTAAACAAAGCTAGACACCCCCTCCCTTTTTACTTTCAGCCAGGGTCCTCCTCTGTGCCTTCCTTGGCATGGTCTTAAACAACTACTCACTCTTGGCATCTATAAAGCCTGCATTTCAGTTCCTTCCATTATGTCACGGTAATAGGTGGGCTTATGTGTTCACTTTCCAGACTATTTTGTGGCAACAGCTGGAGTTAGGCTGATCCTTCTGTGTTTCGCTTACTTTGCTTCTTAGAAGAGGTCCTACGGTTTCGTTATCTTTTACATGTGTCTACTTGTTTATAAAATACTGTGAGATACAAGAGAACATGCATCTTTAAATTAATTTTTCTCTGTATGCATCTTTCATTAACTCAATATTAACATTTTAATGCTTTTAGTTTCTTATTAAAGGTAATACATTTTGGATCTCAATATTTTTCTCATGATGTAACTCAGTGCTTCTCATTTACCCTGAAATGCTTCCCTCCTTGTTCCTTTGACTTTCTTCTAATTGTGTGTATTCAACCTGAGATGGAGAAGAAGGGGGCTTTCAGACCACTTTCTAACTTTCCAAATAACTTACAGTTTTCTCTAATTTAGTCTGTTATTCCATAAGGTACACTAGTTAGTTTACTGACTTTCCGCATCCTTATCTTACTAACCAACCTAATGCCTTTTCCTCTTTCAGGACAATTGATTTCCCTGTTGCACAATATTTTCCAATACTCATTAATGAGTGTTCTCAATTTCTCTCAACATTGTCTACTTAACATTCTTCCCCAGTCACTTGCTATGATTTCTCAGCTTTTACTACATTTTCATAGACCTTTCTAATTTAAAATTTTTATTAAAAAAAAAAATCTCTGGGGTCCACACCAACTTCCAAACAAGATGGAGTAAGAGGAACTAGATTTAGCCTTCACATTAAAACAAATTTTTTAAAAAGACAAATTATGTGAACTAACAATGTTTAGACACAGAACAACAGGCATCTTAGAGCAAAAGCTCTGAGTCTATAATTGTTCCAGATTGCCAAATGGTTTAAAGATGCTAGAGGTTTAAAGCTGCAACGGGGGAGGGAAAAGCCCACGAGAAGCATGGCAGTCTCCATGAGCTTAGGAGACAAAGCTGGGAGCTCCCCCTGATCAAGGCAGCTAGAGTTTGGGAAGAGTACTTCATAGAAGGAGCCCCAGAGATCTGCAGATGGAGTCTCGAGTCTTCCACTGAGGATGATCAGCTCATAGATATGAAAACGACCAGAGACCAAGGCTAAACCCATCCAGAGGAGCAGGCAGGAAAACCTCCAGTTCTCACACAGGGCCCAGAATAATCCGTGTTCCCACTGTCCAAGTAGAAAAACCATGTAATGAATAGGGCCTTAGGTAGAATACTCAGAATTAATGGGGCAAAATTAGCTCTAAAAACAAATCAACCTAACACAACTTAAAGCAAATCTCTAAAGGATCAAACTGTTTCCACATAACTGCATTCCAGAACAAAGCTCAAGAAGAACTTTAATGTACTTCTTATTTTAAAAGAATTATAGATTCACATGCAGTTGTAAAAAAATAAGACAGAGAGAGCCTGTGTACCCTTTATCCAGTTTCCCCTGATGGTGTCATGTGGCAAAACTCTAGCACAAAATGACAACCAGAATATTGACTTTGATAAAATCTACTAATCTTATTCAGATTTCCCCAGTTTTACCTGTATTCATTTCTCTGTTTGTGTGTGTGTATTGAGTTCTGTGCAATTTTATCGTAAGGTTTGTGTACCCACAACAGTTTACATGTAAAACAGTTACATCTCCACAAGGATCCCCTTGTGTCCTTTTCTATGAGCTCACCAGTCTCCCTTCTGCACTCCCCTGTCCCGTCCCTAACTTCTGACAACCACTAATTTGTTCTCCATTTCTATAATTTTGTCATTTCAAAATGTTATATAAATAGAATCATACAGTATGTAACCACTGGGATTGGCTTCTCTATTCAGCATAATTTTCTGGAGATTCATCCAAGTTGTAGCATGTATCCACAGCTTGCGTACATCTGTGTGTGTGTGTGTGTGTGTGTGTGTGTGTGTGTGTGCGCGCGCGCGCATGTTTGGGTTTTTTCCTTTAACTGACAAGCCATGTTGACTGGTGCTGGGCCACTGTTTTCCCCTCAATTCATTGTGCCTCTGCTCTGTGTGTAATTTCTGTGCATGCTGCTCTGTGTGTATTTCATGTGCATGCTACTTTTATTAATTCTAGTTTTTTGTTAAATAAATTTGACTTTTTTTTCTGAAATTCAAGTTTTTCCTTACTTTGGGGGAATATCTTTTTAAAGTTAGTGTCATTTGATATACATAATTGTTTATGGTAAAGTTTATACATATATATTCAATACATATTTCTTTTCCCCCATTAAACAGTTCATTATAACTATTTTAAATTTAGCTATTTTGTGAAGATACGAATTTCAGAAAGGAAAGGTATCATGGGAAGACTGAAGTTTTTTTAAAGCAGCTAGAAGATGGTTTCCCTCTCTTTCTCTTTTTTCTTCAATTGAGTCATACCTTCAAACCTTTTCTTTGAAAGGTTAGAGAATGCTATTTTTTTTTAATACTAAGAAAAAAATCAGGCTTTTTTTTCAAATATCTTGGACAAATCACATATGTTTGAAAGTTGTTCTTGTGTTTATCAGTTTTGCAAAAGAAGGCATCATCTTACACAGTATTTGTAATCAAAAGCAAATCATTCGGTTTTTAAAAAAAAAGGAAGTTTGCCAAAAGAAATGCTTTTGGTCTTTTGCAATTCTCATTGTTCTTTCTTGCTGTTGAGTAGTAGTCTATGGTATGGATGTACCAATGTGTTTAAGCACTCACCCACTGAAAGGCATCTGGGTTGTTTCCACTTTTGAGCTATTATGAACGAAGCTGTTATGAACATTCCTATAGAGATTTTTTTTGGTGAGAATGTAAATTTTTATTTCCCCGGGGGAAAAGCCCAAGAGACAATTGCTGCTGAGTCATCTGGTGATTGCATTAAATTTTTAAGAAATGGACAAACTGTTTTCCAAAAGTATTTCACATCGCTACCAGCAAGGTTAGAATGATGCAGATTCTCCTTATCTTTGCCAGCTTTCAGTGTGGTCACCACTTTTAGCCATTCTGTAGGCGATATCTCACTGTGGTTTTAATTGGCATATCCCTTATGGCCAAATATGTTGAATCTCTTTTCATATGCTCGTGTTCTGTATATCTAAGATTATTCAGTGAAATCCATTATTCTGATCAGATTCATTGATTTGTTTTTTTACTGTTTAATCTGAGGTTTCTTTACAATCTAAATAATAATCTTATGTTGGATATGTAGTTAGCAAGTATTTTTCTCCCATTGTATAGCTTGCTTTTTCATCTTACTATCAGGGTTTTGCAGAGTAAAATTATGAATTTTGATAAGGTCCTATTTTCAGTTTTTTTCTTTCATGAATTGTACTTCTGATGTCAAGTCTAGTAACTCTTTCCTTATGCCAAAGATTTTCTCCTATATTTAACTCTAATAATTTCATAGCTTTGCATTTTACATTTAAGTTCATGATCTGTTTTGATTTAATTTTTGTAAAAGATGTGAAATTTAGCTCAATGTTCAATTTCTTTTCCTATGAATGTTCAATTATTTCAGCACCCTTTATTGAAAAAGTTATCCCTCCTGCACTGAATTGCTTTTTAATCCTTATCAAAACTCAGTTGGGCATATTTATGTGGGCCTTTCTCTGGGTATCTGTATTCTGTTCTGCTGATCTATGTGTCTATCCCTCTGCTGATGCCATTGTCTTGATTACTGAAGCTACACAGGAAGCCTTCATACCAGGATGACTAATTTCTCCACTGTATTATTCTTTCTCAAAAGTGTTTTAGCTACCCCACACCTTTGCCTTACCACATAACATTTTAGAATCAATTTATCAATATCTACAAAATAGCTTGTTGTATTTTGATTGGGATTGTGTTGAATCTCGATCTATAAATCAATTTGGAAAGGAGTGACATCCTAACAATATTGAATTTTCCAGTCCATGAACAGGGAATAGCTTTCCATTTATTAGATCTTTTAAAAAAAATTTTTTTTTTAGTGTTGTGTAGTTTTCTGCATACAGATTCTGTTCATATTTCTTTAGGTTTATACTTCAGTGTTATATTTTTTGTGTTATTGTATTGATTTTTTTAAATTCAATGCTGTTTGTTGTAAGTATAGAGCTTTTACATAGATAAATGTGGGATTTTGTTTAATGCTTTTTCTGAGTTAATTAGTATCATCACATAATTTTTTCCTTAGGCTGGAGGATTATAGTGACTGAAGTTTGAATGTTAAACCAGCTTTGTATGCCTAGAATAAATCCCACTTGTTTGTGGTATTTAGTTTTTACATGTTGTATTCAATATGCTCACATGTTGAAGATTTTTGCATTTGTGTTCATGAGAGATAGCTCCCTATAGTTTCATATCTTACAACGTCTCAACTTCTTTTAGCATTATGGTACTGCTCATAGAATTAGTTAGGAAGGACTCATTCTGATTACACTTTCTGGAAGAAATTGTGGAGAACTGGAAACCATCAGGGACTGGTGCTTTGTGGGGAAGCTTTTTTATGATTAATATGATTTATGTAATAGATTTAGGGATATTCAAGTTACCTATTTCCCCTTAAGTGAGTTTTGGTAGTTAATGTCTTTTTAACTCACAAATAAAGAATAAAGAATAATGTCTTTATTCTTTTAATGTCTATGGGATCAGAGGTGATGACCACTTTTCATTTCTAAATCTGGCAATTTTTAACTTCTTTTTTTTTATCTTTGTTCCTGCCTAGAGATCTATTAATTTTCTTGATCTTTTGAGAAACAGCATTTGGTTTTATAATTTTCTTTATTGTTTTCCCGTTTTCAGTTTCATTGATTTATGCTCTAAATCTTTTCTTTCTGTTTGCTTTAAACTTAAATTGCTCATCTTTTCTAGTTTCCTAGGATGGAAGATTAGGTTATTGACTTTAGATTTTTCTTCTTTTCTAATATATGCTTTTAACACTACAAATTTTCCCTAAGAATTGCTTTAGCTGCATCCCACAAATTTTGATAATTTGTATTGATGAGGAAAATCTGGAGTTCATACACAGCTAGAAAATAGCTTTCTGCCTGCTCTGCTTCTGTAAAACCTGCTTGCTGCACTAGAGTGAGGACAAAATACTTTAGCAACCAACTGGAACCTAAAAGATGATCAGATAAGTATGGAATGTTCTGTCCCTGCCTCTGCTTGCCTTTGTTTGAAAACCCTTTGCATTTAACCCCTAGCAACTCCCGCACTCTGTAATCACCTGTAACCTATGGAAACTGAGTAGCCAATCAATGCCAACTGTAGCCAATCAATTAATGCCAACTGTAGCTATGTGTCTTAACCTATATAAGGAGAGAATTCACCTAGAACGTGGCCCAGAACTTTGGAGCGTTAGCTCGTCTGGGTCTGCCGGCTCAATAAACGTGAGTTCTCCAACCCTCCAAGTGTGGTGCTTGGTTTCTCATGGGTTCGATTTCTGCAACAGTATTTCATTTTCCTTTAGTTCAAAATATGTTTAAATTTCTCTTAGGACTTTTACCCATGTGTTATTTAGAAAGGTACTGTTTAATCTCCAAATATTTGGGGATTTTCCAGCTTTCTGTTACTGATTTCTAGTTTAATTTTATTGTGACCTGAGTATATACTTTGTATGATTTCTATTTTTTAAACATTATAAGGTGTATTTTGTGGCCCAGGATGTGGTATGTTTTGGTGAATATTCTATGTGAGCTCAAGAAGATTATGTATTCTGCCACTGTTGGATGGATTCTATAAAGGATCAGTAGATCAAGTGGATTGTTAGTGCTCTTTAGGTCAACTGTATCTTTACTGATTTTCTGCCTACTTGATATATCACTAGCAAAAGGAGTGTTGTTAGTCTCCAAATAATAATGGATTTGTCTACTTCTCCCTGCAGTCCCATCAGTTTTGCCTCATATTTTGACATTCTACTGATAGAAGCATACACATTAAAGACTGGTACATCTTCTGAGAGAACTAACTGGCCCCTTCATTATGATGTAATGCCCCTCTTTATCTTTCATAATTTGCCTTTTTTGAAGGCTATGTCTGAAATTAGTATAGATAGTCCATATTTCCTTTGACTAATGGTACCATGGTATATTTTCTTCTATCCCTTTAGTTTTAAACTGTCTCTTCATATTAGAAGTGGGTTTCCTTTAGACAATAAATATTTGTCTTGTTTTTTCATCCACTCTGACATTTTCTGTTTTTTAATTTGTGTGCTTAGACCATATACATTTAGTGTGATATCAAAATATTTGGATTAATATCAACAAATTTTATAACTGTTTTCTGTTCATAATATTTGGTTTTTAGTTCCTTTTCCCCATTTTTTTCTGGCTACTCTGGCTTTAATTGAGCATTTTATGTGATTCTATTTTATCTTCACTTAATGAGTTATACTTACAGATTTTTTTTTTATTTTCACAATTGCCATAGATTTTCCAATATCCATTTTAACTAATTTAAGTTTACATTCAAATTACATTCTTCTGCTTCCTGTGAAGTGCAGATAACTTAGAATATTTCCAAACCCCCCCCCCCACCCCCCCCCCCCCCCCCCCCCCCGCCCCGGCCACTATGGCATTGCTAGCATTCATTAGTCATTGCCAGGGGCTGGGGGAAAGTGGACATGAGGAGTGGCTGCTAATGGATATGGTGTATTCAAATATTTGTAATTAGATAGTGGGGATGGTTGCACAACCTTGTGAATATACTAAAAACTACTGAATTGTACATTTTAGAAGGTTACATTTTGTAATATGTGAATTATATTTCAATAAAGCTGTCATTAAAAAGTCTTACCTACTGTGTGATTCCACTTATATAGTATTTTGAAATGGAGAACAAATTGATGGTAACAGGTGTTGTCAGGGGGAAAAGAGCAGAGGGGTGTCAGGTGGGTGTGGTTATAAAAAGCCACAAGAAGGGTCCTTGTGATGATGGAACTGTCCAGTGCCTTGACTGTGATACACAAAATTACATAATTTTATAAACTATATACACCCTTCACACACACACACACACACACACACACACACACACGCAAATAATTACAAGTAAAACTGGAGAATTCAAATCAGATCAGTGGATTGTATCAATGTCAATAACCTGGTTGTTATATTGTACTGTAATTTCGCAAGTGACTGCCATTGTGCAAACAGTTTAAAGAGTACAGGAAATCACTGTATTATCTCTAACTGCATTTGAATTTGCAGTTATCTCAAAATAAAATTTTAATGACAAAAGGTATAGAGCAACCAAGATGTCCTTCTAGGTGAATAGATAAATAAACTACAGTACATCCAGAATATGGGATATTACGTAGCACCAGAAAAAAATGAACTATCAAGCCACAAAAAGACAAGAAGGAACCTTAAAGGCATATTCCTAAGTGAAAGAAGCCAATCTGAGAAGCCTACATAGTGTACAATTCCAACTATATGACATTCTGGAAAAGATAAAACTATGGAGACAGTGAAAAGATTGGTGGTTGCCAGGGTCTCAGGAGGGAGAGAGAGAGAAACTATGTAGAAGACAGAGGATTTTTAAGGCAGTGAAACTATACTGTATGATACTAGAAGGGTGGAAAATCTTTGGACACTTGTCAAAACCCATAGAATGTACAAAACCAAGAGTAAACTCTAATGTAAACCAGGGACTGGTTATTGATAATGATGTGTCAATGTTGGCTCTTTGATTATAGTAAATGTATCACTCTGCAGGACACTGATGGTAGGGAGGCTCTTGTGTATGTGTTGAGGGGAGGTGGGGAATCTATGTGACAGCTGTCTGTATTTTCTGTTGAATTTTTCTGTGAACCTAAAACTGCTTTGAAAAACAAAATCTTTTTTTTTTTTTTATTTTAAAAGAGTATAGAGGGCAAAGCTTTCTTTCTTTTTTTTTTAAACAAGAAATATCACAACAGGGACTTCCCAGGTGGCACAGTGGTTAAGAATCTGCCTGCCAGTGCAGGGGACATGGGTTCTATCCCTGTTCCATGAAGATCCCACATTTTGTGGAACAACTAAGCCTGTGAGCCACAACTGTTGAGCCCATATGCCACAACTATTGAAGCCCATGTGCCTAGAGCCCATGCTCTACAACAAGAGAAGCCATGGCAATGAGGAGCCTGCGCACCGCAACAAAGAGTAACCCCTGCTTGCCACAACTAGAGAAAGCTCGAGTGCAGCAACGAAGACCCAACACAGCCAATAAATAAATAAATAAATAAGTAAATAAATAAATAAAATTTTAAAATAAATAAATAAATAATTTAAAAAAAAAGAAATATCACAACAGAAGCTACCTTATTCATCCTTAACTCAACTTGCTGAATTAACCAATGCTTCTCATTCTCTCTGCAAACACATTGACTGATATATATTAACTCCATATATATATATGTCAGTGCAGAAAACTTGGGACTAGCAAACTATTCTTCATCCTAAATACATATTTCTGCACATTTTAAAATAGCTTATATCACATATCTGTTATTCTACTATAATTAAATATCATGACACTTATGTATCAGTATGAAGAGAGAGCAGCTGAGAATAACAACGATAAGCTGGATATTTTGTAAGAACCCCATAAAGTAAATCAGACATTGTCCTCAAATTGAGAATGAAAGAAAAGATTGTAAAGTACTAGAATTTTTTAATTTAAAAAAGCCTATCAAAATTCTACACTTGGATTGTTTTGCAAAAGTTCTACTTTAAATAACTACAAATAATTAGAGATATGTTTTATGTAACAAAGGTAAGGCATAACCGGGCCCCTTCACATGTTTGAAGTTGAAATAAATGTGTTCTACTAACCACATTTAGTCACACTAACTATGTACTTAATCTCTCTACTCAGTTCAGATACATGGAAAATATAATTGTGCTGAAATGCGGATGCACCACATCCACAGAGGATAAAGAGCCATTGCTAAGAGCATCTAAAACATGTCATATAAACTTTGGATAATTTACAATCTATAAATTACAGACCATTTTAGTATGTGGGCCCCAAGAGAAAAGGGGGCATCAAGCAGCCCTCAAAATCATTGTGGGACAGGTCCTATGGAATTTAACCCCTTCTCCAGCACACAATTTAAAGAGTTAGCAGAGTTTTGGGGCAGACAAATATGTCCATAAGACATTTGGTCCATGCCAAAAAGGTCTTGAAATTTTGTCCTGTCCAAAATGTCCATAAGACATTTGGCCAAATTTCAAGAACACTTTGGCATGGACCAAATGTCTCCATGGACATTTGGACAGGACCAAATGGTCCTGTAAATATCAAGAAAGCTTTGGCATGAACTAAATATCTTATGGACGTTTTAGATGGGATGAAATGGTCTTGCAAATATCAAGGACTTTTGGGCATGGATCAAATGTCTTAAGGACATTTTAGACAAAACCAAATGTGCTGCGAGGAATTTGAAGATGAGATGTCCATATGGAAGGGGCATTCATATGGAAGGGGCATTCATGGAGGGGAGAAGAAAGGCTTATTTTATGGCTTTATAACACTATCTAAGTCATTTTAACAAAACCCACCTTCATGTTTCAGAGCCATGGAAAAATAATCCATTGTTTTCTTCAATGTGTTTTCCAAGGACTATTGGCACTTCGTCCACAACAGCAGGGTATGTTTTTAATGGGCCTGTAGAAAACAGCACTCATATCCAAACATAGAGCCAATGGTATATTTGTCATGCAACTTGGCCTTGCAGTTGGAGTTGAAAGCTGCTGCTGTCAAAGGAAATGTTTAGACAACTCAGCCAAGAAGGTGGTTTATTGGTTTTGGCAGCAGACAACAGGTGAATATTTCATGGAGGAGAGAGGTTTTATACAATCTGAGAGAGATTGTTTATACAGTCTGCCCAGCCATGGCCGTGGTTATTTAGATTGATGAATTGGACAATATTTCATTTCTCATGAGCCTGATGACTTCTGTTGATGGGTTGATGTTGCCACTATTTGCTTAACACTATTGGAGTAAAGTTCTCACTTCACCAATATATGCTTCAGCTCCCCTGAGGAGCAACATCTAGGGTCTAGCGCATCTGTATTAGACAAGCATCTCTAGTTCTGTGCCAGTTTGGCAGGAGCCTGCAGAAAATTCCTGCTGCACCTTTTTAATGAGCTGGGAAGTCTAAATGGCTACAGAAACTCTGGCTATAAAGTACGTTCTATCACAGGAGCTTGGCTGTGTGTGTGTGTGTGAGTATATTACAGCCTGGTGAATACCCACTCTCCAGGGATGCTGGATATACTCTATATGCACAATAGGGAGGCCTTCGTCCACTCTGACCAGAGAGACAGGTGCATCTGCGGGACATGTTTACAATTATAAGTATGCAAAACACACTCACCCACACAAACAGGAAAACGAAACAATGGGTTTGTCTGAGGAGCCACATGGTACATCAAAAAGGTATTTCCATACAACATGGACCATCTGGATTCTGCTATCAATATTGGCTAGCATTGTGACTTTGAATGTCTCGCCTTCTTAGGGAAACCTGTTTTCAGCCTGATACATTAAGGGATTTGGAGAGTTGGCCTCTAAGCTATAATTGAGCTCTGACAGCTATGATAAATTTTTTAAAATTTGAAGCAAATTTCTCTTATCATAGAAAAACATAAGATCATCATAAGAAAAGCAAGTTTTTAGTGGAGAAGGATTTAGTGAAATGTCAGAAGACAGGATGTATTTGTATATTGTGGAATGGACATAAGATTGAGGAACAGAGTTTCCCCCTTCTTTCCTGGCCAGAAGCCCAGGGCACATCATCGAAACTTGCTGAGGCTCAGTGTCTGCATCAGGGAAAACACACCTGCCTCACCTTGACATGAGGAGCTAATGAAGATTAGAGTGAGGACACACTCTGATAAAGAGAAAATACTGAACGTGTATTCTTTGCAGCATCAAAAGAGTTTGTTCAGTTCAGCCCATGGCGATTACATACACCAGTTTCCATCTTTACCTGGACCATCATATGGGAAAATAGTCATTCTAATAATAATAACAGTACTTCTAAGAGCTCCATTTATTGTCTGCAAGATGCTAAGCACCGTGCCAAGCATTTAAATGCATTATCTCATTTAATTCTCACAACTCGGCAAAGACTATGTCGTCAACCACATTTTACATTTGAGATACTTAGGGTTTAATGTGGTAAAATACATGTGTAAGATCCCACAACTGACTAGGGTGAGACTCTTATCTCCAGCACAGCTCTTTATAAAGAGACAAAGCTGATCACAACCTCTGTATTGAAAAAAATTACTCAAGAGTAAGAAAAGTTTCCAAATTCTTGAATCCAACTTTTTTGATAGCTTTTAATAACATTTTATAGCACATCCCATTACCTCCATGACCTCTCTCCCAGATGCCTCTAGGCAATGACCTACCTGGGGAAGGATGTGGACAAGTGGTACGAGGCAGGGTAATACTGACTTACGTTACTCTCTCATTTTTTTCTCCATCACCAACCTATGGCATCAAAAGGGTACAATTTCTAATCTCTAGATGGGAAAATTCAGGCTCAGAAAGTTTTATTTTGATATCTCATCACTCCTCCTTTCCTAAACAGAGTCATCTCCTGCCAATTTCTGTTCTATGTGAAATAGTTTTATTTTGAGAATTGGGAATAATACGAAGTTATCTAATAGACCCCCTGCTGACTCTTTTGCCCCATTGATCTCACTGTCATCATTTTCGATGACCCTCTCAAGGGAGAAACTACATTTTTTAACTGAACCAGATTAGTTTAGTCATTTCCATTATTCATTTTCAGATGAGCTTAGTCATTTCTGTTACTCATTTTCCATCTGACGGCCATACACTTTTTTCTGAACTTTTGCTGTAACTTTCACCCCTGAGGACAGTTTTCTAGTTGGTCAAGATGTGAAGATGTAACTGCTTCACTTCCTTAGACACTGATCAGCCCCAGTCCCTCTCCCTACCTGCTCAGGGTCATCTGGCCCTGCTTCTGCTGCCCAAGTGATTCAGCCTACACATGAATGCGTCCCCGCCAAGTACTCTGTGCAGTGAGTGATACCATGCACTATGTTCTATACATGACACTACTGCATACCATATACATGCATATGTAGAAGACTGAATTACCATGAAATAAGCAATATTTTCCATCATAACAATGTTTTATGTATATGTGTATTTATACATACATGTACACATGTCTTATATCATGGCCATTGCAATTTCATACGTATCCGCATAGGTCATGCTCACAGGTAAGGCTCGAACCACTGATCTGGGTCTTGGCTGAATGCCTGTGACCATCCCAGAACACAAGAGCAGGGGAGACCCGTGAGGAGCTGCTGGGAGTCTGTCTTTCTCTCTCCTTCCTGCTTCCCTGCCTCCCTGGCAAGGCTGTCATGAGACTGTTTCTCATCTCCTCCCAAGTTCTGATGAAGAAGGAAGCCTCCCCCTCAGGATACAGCAGTAGAATGTAAAGCCCCTGAGCTAGAGTTGGCTCCCCAGCAAAGGGTGTCCTATCACTCAAGCTGCAGTCATTTGGCCGCTTCTGTTTGAGTGTCACCCTGGGTAAGAGCCACAGGGAGCTGGCACCTTTGGCTACTCTTCCTTCTGCTGTTAGTGTAAGTAATAAACTGTCTTTATCTGAAAATGATTCATTGTCCCTATACCAGTTGAATCTGTCAGGCGCTGGCTTTTGCCTCATGCTTGACAACATGTGTGTGTGGTGTGTGCATGGATGCGTCTGCATGTGTGTGTGCATGTGTGTGTGCATGTGTGTGTGCATGTGTGTGTGCATGTCCATGTATGCGTGTTTGTGTGTGTGTGTGTCTTAAATAAAAAGGAGATGATGTCACACCTCATCCTTCTCCATGCCGAGTCCTTGTTTCCTAAAGCTATTCCTTCCACCTTTTCTGGCTTTAGTTTTTCTCTTCATATATTAAAAACGTGAAAATATTTCCATTCCTTGTTTTTCAGTGCTAGGCTAGGGTTCACAATGAATGTGATGACTCAGCTGTCTTAACACACCCCTCCTACCTTTGCTCCCATGAGCCTTTTCCAAACTGCACTGTTTATTTGTCAAATACTTAGGTAGTCTTTATTATTATCAGGCACTCTCTAAGTGCTTTATAAATACTAACTTATTCCATCTTCATAACGACTTTGAGGTAGACACTATTGCTAATTATATTTTATAGATGAGAAAGGGAAGGTGAAAAGAGTTTAACTCATTTACTAAAGGTAATAAAGCAGTTAGTGCCAGAGCTGGGATTTGAACTTGGCTAGCTGACACCAGAATGTGGACTGGAAAACATTCATCTCTATTGCCTCTCTTTGTTGCTTTATCAGGTTGTTTGTTCATTTAAATGACATGTGTGTATTTCTATTGTTTGTTCTGAGTTTCCCTCATGAAACATGAAAATATTAGTCTCTGTCTTCTTTCTCTCTAATTTCTACTTTTCTAACTTCCGGCAGTTTTGTTTTTATGTTGTCTAGGTTTTAACTACCTCGGTCTGTTTTGTAAGCATAATCATGTTTTCCATACTTTGTCTATGGTTGAATTCAAAAGTTTAAAAGTTAAGTAATGATATTTACATTGTTATTACTAAAAACGTTGTTCATTTCATGGTAAAGTGGTCTGCTAGAATTATATCTCTGTATGGTCTCATGATATGATCCCTGGACAGCGCCTTTTCATAGCATTGAGATAAAATATGTTTGATTTTATTATTCTGCATCAATTGCTTAAAATATGGCACATTTGACTTTGTTTTACATTTGGGCCACAGTTTTCAAGCTTTCTGTTTTTCTTGGAGTTTCTAATTGTCTTTCTTGTTTTTCCTTTCTAAGAAGAATAATATGTTTCAACATATCTTCAAGTTCATCCAAATCCTCAATTACGTCTATGGCATGAAATACTCTATTTTTCCTCTGAGAGATCCTTTCTGGAGTTTTCTGATTTGCTTCTACAATCTCGTAGGCTGCTCTTTTGGTAAGCTGCAGAGCTATCATCCCAAGACTTATTTACTACATCGCTGGGTCTCCAGCCTGTTCTCACGATCCCATTTCTGGTTTTGCTTCTTTGTTTCTGGTTACAAATTTTGTTGAAGTATATCTTCAAGCAACATTAGCCACCAAGTGTTTCCTCAGTTATCTCTGTATATGACTGTTGTTCAGATGTTTTCTCTGTCTTATATATTTTGTCTCATATTATCTGTTTTTTTTTTTTGTCTTTTTTCCACTATACCTTGGAATTTACTTTATCTTCCATCATTATTTTTTGCATTTTGAAAATTTTTATTTTGAGATCATTGTAGATTTATGTGCAATTGTAAGAAATAGTACAGCGATGCTGTATATACTTTACCCAGTTTCTCCCAATGATAATATCTTGCATATTTATAGTATAATAGCATAATAAGAAAATTGACATTAATAGAATCTATCAACCATATAAATATTTCACCATCTTGACATGTACTCATTTGTTTATGTGTGTACACACTAGTTCTATGCAGCTTTACTTCATGTGCTGATTTACATGACCACCAGCACAGCCAAGACAAAGAACAGTTCCATCACAAGATCCTTGATTCTATCCTTTATAGCCACAGGCACCTTTCCCCTCCCCGCTCAGCACCTGACAACCACTAATCTGTTCTCCATCACTGTAATTTTCAATATAGCATTTCAAAAAATAATACAGTACTTAAAAATGCTATTTAAATAGGACTATACAGTATGTAACCTATGATGGCCTGTTTTTCACCTAAGATCCATCCAAATTGTGAGGATCAATAGTTCTTTTTTTTATTGTTCTTTATTCCATGGTATGGATGAAACAGTTTGTTTAATTATTCATCCACTGAAGCACATTTGGTTATTTCCAATGTGGGCGGTTACTAACAAAGTTTCTAAGAATATTCATGGGCAGATTTTTGTATGTTTCCATTTTCTTTGGGTAAATTGCTAGGTCATATGATAAGTACATTTTCCACTTTCGTTTTAAACTTCCGTATACTTTTCTAGAGTGACTATATCCTTTTACATCCCCACCAGCAATGTATGAGTGATCTGGTTTTTCCACATCTTTGTCAGCATTTGGTGTTGGTACTTTTTTATTTTACCCATCTAATTGGTGTATAGTGATATCTCATTGTGATTTTAATATAAATTTCCCTAGTGGCTAGTGATTTAAACATGACTTCATGCTCTTATTTGCCATCTGTATATTCTTTGCAGTAAAATATTTATTTATGTCTTTTTCCCATTTTCTAATTTGAGCTTTTTTTCATTTTACTGGTGAGTTTTTTAGTTATTTATATCTTCTAGATACAAGTCTCTGTTGAATGTGTGGTTTGCAAACACTTTCTCCCAGTTTTCAGCTTGTCTTTTCATCTTCTTCACAGAGTCACAGAGCACAAGATTTTTGTTTTGATGAGGTCTAGTTTATCAATTTTTCCTTTTATGGATCGTGCCTAGTCTAAGAATTCCTCACCCAGCCCTATGATCATTCACCCAATGAAGGAAGGACGTTTAGATTGTTTCCAGTTTGGCACTACTACTGGTAAAGCATTATAAAAACGTGTTACATGTAAATATGTAACGCTTTTGGAGTTAGTTTTTGTATAAGATATGAGGTTTAGGTCAAGGTCAATTTTGTTTCATTTTTTTGTCTATAGATCCCCAATTGCCCCCATACCACTTATTCATTTATCGAAAAGATGTTCCTTCCACCATTGAGTTGCCTTTTCACATTGGTCAGAAATCAGTTGGGCTTATTTGTGGATTTTCTATTCTGTTTCATTGATCTATTTCAGAGAGTGTGTCCTCACCCATGATCTTCGTTAGTCCCTCATATCAAGGTGAAGCAGGTATTTTGGTTTCGACTCCACTGATGTAGTCACTGAGGCTCAGAGGGTTTCAGTGATGTGTCCTTGCCATATGGCCAATAAAGAAGGGATATTCTGTCTTCATGCTTATCCCAGGCTCATTCTGCAGCCCACAAATGCCTACTGTCCTCTGCAATTTCACTAAATCCTCCATTTAATAGTGAAGCAACAGGACTTCCCTGGTGGCGCAGTGGTTAAGAATCTGCCTGCCAAAGCAGGGGACACGGGTTTGATCCCTGGTCTGGGAAATTCCCACATGCCACAGAGCAACTAAATTCATGTGCCACAACTACTGAGCCTGTGCTCTAGAGCCCAAGAGCCACAGCTACTGAAGCCTGTGCGCCTAGAGCCTGCGCTCCACAACAAGAGAAGCCACTGCAATGAGAAGCCCATGCACTGCGATGAAGAGTAGTCCCCACTCACTGCAACTAGAGAAAGTCTTCGCACGAAGACCCAACCCAGCCAATAAATAAATTAATTAATTACAAAAATAATGAAGCAAAACTTCCAAGCTCACTTTATAAGCCCAGCATTACCTTGATACCAAAATCAGGCAAGGACACTACAAGGAAAGACAACTAGAGGCCAATATCCCTATGTACATAGATGCAAAATTCCTCTGCAAAATACTAGCAAACTGAATTCAACAGTACATATTAAAAGGATCATACACCATGAAGCAAGTGTGGTTCAATATAACGCAAATCAATAAATGTGACCTGCATCAGATATAGAATGAAGGATGAAAATCATGTGATCATCTCTATAGATGCAGAAAAATACATTTGACAGAATTCAACACCCTTTCATGATAAAAAATAAAAACTCTCAACAAATTGGGTATAGAAAGTATGTACTTCAGCATAATGAAGGCCATATCTGACAAACCCACAGCTAACATCAAACTCAGTGATGACAAGCTGAAAGCTTTTTCTCTAAGATCCGAAACAGGACGAGGATGTCCACTCTCATACTACATGATCTCACTTGCATGTAGAATCTAAAACAGTCAGACTCATAGGACCAGAGTACAATAGTGGTTGCCAGGGCTGGGACCAGTGGGGTGGCGGCCAGGAAGAGGAAATATTGGTCAAAAGGCATAAACTTCCAGTTAAAGATGAATAAGTTCTGGGGATCTAATATACAACATGGTGATTATAGTTAATAGTGCTGCATTGTATACTTAAAATTTGTTAAGAGAAAGCAGATCTTAAGTGTTGCCACCACACAAAAAAAGTAGCTATGTGAGGTGATAGATGTGTTACTTAACTCGAAAGTGGTAATCATTTCACAATGTATATGTATATCAAATCAGCACCCTGTACACCTTTAAAAAACTGCACATGTAACCGAAATGCATTCAGTCGTATTTGTCAGTCATAGCTCAGTAAAGCCGAGGGAAAAATAGTGAACTCACGACATCTAAGCTGGAACATTAGAAACCAACAAGGAGACAAGGCTAAGATCCCACAGTCGACTTTGAACACGGAACCACGCGTCATTTCATACATTTCTACATAGAGTTTGAGCAGCAGCCGCCACACAATTCTCAGCCTAATTGCTGGTTACTCATTGTTCCAAAACACATCCAGATATTTTGATTTAATCAGGGTCTCAGCATCTCCATTTTAATGAGTCTGATATCCAGGCTGCTGTTGTAAACAGACACCTGTCGGTAAGCACTTTGGAGGGGCCAAGGCACAGTGTGTTCGGCCCAAGACCTCTCCTCAATTTCCCATGGAGAAGCTCTAGAAGAGAGGGAACTGTTTCAGTGAGCATGGGGTGCTGTGTGGACAAATCAGCATGAACCACAGCTATTTTAGCAGTGATCGGTGCTGGCTGTGCAGACAGCTGGAAGGAAGAGATCCTCCGGCTGTGATTTATTTTCTGCCGCATCTCCCTTGGTAAATTCTAAAAACAAAACATAAACTATTTTCACTCTAGGGAAGAACAGCAAACACATGAGAGCATTTTCTTTTTCATTGCTCAATTCCAGTGGCAGTTGGTTTAAATCATGTTTTTCCATTGATTTATGTTGTTTTCCATTTGGAAGTGTTGGCCTTTGTTTTCTTGATTAAATAGAAAACATGAAATTTGAACAATTCTTAAATACCTCTGAAATTATTTTGTTAATAGACACAGAATCTAAAACCAAGACACTTACCATCAAGAAATGAAGCTGTGTGTTTTACCTGAATTATAAATGGAAAAACTATTAGTGATTTACAGATTGTTTTAATCTAGACTTTAGCCAGTGTTCTCTGGCTTATCTACACTTTTAAGTTCCTTGAAGCAGGACATGTAAAATGAATGCTAATCACATATTATGCATTCTAATCTTGGAATGTTTGTAAACTTGTGCAAAATTAATGCATTACATATTTACTTTTGCATTCTGAAAAAGGCTAAAGTATATGAACTGTTTAATGCTGCTTAGTTAAGAATGATGTAGGTATTACAATTCAGAAATTCCTGCAAGATTTTCTCTTGAATTACCTGGCAGTTTCTGATTTACACCATGGGGCCAGATGATTTCAAGCTGGGCAGGGGGTGAACCATCCCACCATCATAAACAGCCAATCATGACGTGTGGCACCCTGCGATTACCAAACTCGAGACCTGCATTTCACATGCCACTTTGAAATTTTCTGCAAGTTTGATTTTACGATGAGATACAGTCCAGATTTTCAGTTCTGAAATAAACTTCATTGTAGATTTACAAAGAGCATTGCCAAGAAACTGAGCTCTAGTGAAATATCCTCCTTAGGGGCCAGTCTTGCTTTGGGAAATGTCCACTGAAAGGATGCGCTCAGAGGAATTCAGACATCATTCCATCTCTGGATCCTGTCCAACAAACACGCAGGCCCTTTTGGCACAGGTCATATCCCAGCTTTCCCACAGACTCTGAAAGGGCTCCAGGAGCTCATTTAGGCTCTGCCTGTACATATGTATCTGAGCACCAGAAAGGAGTCATGGAGGAGACCGGCCTCGGGCACCAGAGTTGCAGAAGAGAACTGGAGGAGATGTAAAGGATACGTGTTTGCCGTGGTGGTTGATGCGGTAATCTGAGAAGCCAGACCTGAGGCAGGGACCTCACTCTGGACCCCATGGGGGAAGAGCCAGAAGTTCAGCAGTGGCTCTCAGGCTGGTATTCAGGGACCCCAATCAGAGCACCCCACAAGCTGAACATGATCACCAGAGTAAACAAGAAATATAATATGCACATCTATGTGCACATGACATAAAAGAGACTTAGAGAAAGAGGGTATGATTGCACTTCAAGAGCCAATGAGGTGATGGATAGGAAGGCTACCTGACACCAGTCCGTGGTAATGACCTTTAGCAAGTCTCTTACAACCTCCCTGCCTCAATTTCCCCATCTGTACAAAGAGGGCACTGGATGAAACAGTCCCTTAAGTAACTTCTAGTTCTTTCATTTATTTGGGCTTAAGAACATTGGGAGAAAGTCGCCCTTGCAATGGCCATTTCAATTACAAATGCTCAGCAATTCATAGATCACCATAAGTAGAAATGATAGAAGGGGTACAAATGTGTATCCAAAATGGATATTCACTTTCCTTTAGAGGAGAGTAAATTATGGCTCTCAAGCCTTTTCTGTCTGTGGGGCATGAGCCTTCTTTCACAAAATATTAACAATAGCAAAATATAGATTAAAAGATGAGAATGCAATGAAATGCGGTTAATTATTGGAAAACATACAGTTACTACCTAATCAATTAAAAAAGTTGAATATCCCGGAAAATGAGCAAAAGATTTGAACAGGAAAGTTACCAAAGATGCAAATAGTCAATTAACAAATAAATATTTCATTTTAATAGCTGTCGTGTAAATGCTAATTCTTAAAATAGTATATCCTCATGTTGTCAGTGAAGTGACTCAGCCAGATACAGGTAGCACTGTAAATGAGTTCTGTTTTCAATTTTCAGAGAGAAATTAGGCAATACGAATCAAGAACTTTATAAATGAGTCCTTTGAGTCAGAAATTCTTCTCCTCAAAATACATTCTGAAGAGATAATGAGAAGTGTCTACAAAATGTATGTAGTAGCGTTCACTGAAGCACTGTTTACAATGATAAAATCTTAAAAACAATTTAAATCATTAAGTTTATTTCGACACATCCAAATGCTGTCATTAAAGCTTTTGAATCGAAAACACTTAATAATATTGAAAATGCTACAGTGTAACATGAAAACAGGATATATAGCATGATTCCCATTCTGTGATTACAGCTGGCCCTCTGTATCCATGGGGGATAGATTCCAGGACCCCTGAGGATACCAAAATCCACAGGTGCTCCAGTCCCTTATGGTATAAAATGTCATAGTACAGTCAGCCCTTCCTATTCATGGGTTTCGGTGTAGGGAGGGCCAACTATATAAAAATAGAGTAATGTGTAGTTTCATTTTGTTTTACTTTACTCTGTTTTCCAAATTCCCAACAATGCATATGCATTACTTTTATCATCATAAAAATAAACATTATTTTTAAATGAATCAACATTGAAAAATCCTTTGGTAATTTCTACTCCATCATAACATGCCCCTATTCTATGATTGAGCAATTCCATTCCTAGGCATATACAACAATGCGTACATTTGTTCACCAAATTTTATATCTTACAGCATTCATAGCAGCACTGTTTATAATACCACAAAGCTGGAAACTGTCCCAATGGCCATTAGCAATAGAACGTATTGATAAATGGTGATATATTCCCACAGCAGAGAACCGTAAACGATGAGAATGAATGATGCACAGCTACACACCACGATGCAGATGAATCTCACAAATATCACGTGGAGTGAAATGAAAGAAACCAGACATAAAAAGCACACACTTTATGATTCCACTTATAAAAAGCACAGAAACTGGCCAAATTAGCTAAGTTGTTTGTTGCTCTAGGGAGGTATTTGGGAAAGGAGACTGCAAGGGTTCCTGGGGTGCTGCCATGTTCAGTGTCTCAATTTGAGGGTGTGCAGTCCCTGAAAATCCATCCAGAAGTACACCTTTGTGCTTTTTTCTGTGCATCTATTATACTTCGATACAAGGTTTAAATGTAGATTAATGAACTATTCAGCTAATGTGATGGAGGAAGTGGGAAAGATGGGAGGGAGATGAGCACAAGCCTGGGTACCTGAGAAGAATACCTTTTCCAAGTGAAGGAGAGAGAGGTTAGGGATGGCACATGGGAAGGAGGGGGAGGCACTGTCCCAGCCTTGTCTGGCAGTTTGCGCAAGAGCCTCGGCGAATGGCTGTGACCGCTCAGCCACACTCCTCCTATAACTCACACCACTTCACTGACATTCATTTTACCCTAGCCATCCCCTTGATCTGGAAGATTTGTTTTCTTAAATCTGTCCTTGGCTCACTCCTTTCAAGTTATTCAAGGTGTTCAAATATCTCCTTCTCCGAAGGGCCATTCACTGACCACTTATTTAAAGTAAATAACCTCCCTCCAACCACACACTCATCCACTAGTCTCTACTCTGATGCTATTTAACCTCATAAGACTTATTGTTGTGTGTAATTAAATTGTATACACACACGGTAAAGAAGATAGATATTGATATATAGGTTTAGAAATAGATATAGATATTTGCTCCACTAAAATGTAAGCTTTGCAGGAAGAGGCACTTTATCTTATTCCATTTTTCTCTCCTTAATGCCTTCGAAAGTTCCCCGAATATCAAAGTGCTCAGTAAATACACGTCCCCTTAGGCCCCATTTCTCATACAACGTGGCCACACTTGCAAAGGTGCCGGTGTCATGTAAGTGGAAATACCCTTTCTTGGTAACTGGTCTCTGGGCCTTGCTCTACATGGGAGCCCAGCCGTATTCTGAGCAAAGGGTGAGGCCACGGTTGCAGCTTCCCAAGATAATTGGAAACAGACCCAGCAACTGCACACATTGAAGTTAGGGAAGTGGTTGTTTAGAGAATGGTGGAGTCCTAAGTGCCTTTGTATTTTTGTTGAGCAATCTGAGCTGCTGGGCACATTTCACGCAAAGGGTCAGCATCATACTTTTCGAGAACTCCGCTTGAGAAACAGTAGATGAACAGAGGTCAAGATAATTTGAGACCATATGGACCTCTCGAGTACAGGGGACTGGTGCTGTAAAATGTTGTGAAGTGTTCTCACGGGTTGGTGTGTAGTCAAGATTCAAAAATTCCCAGAGTGTTTGGTTCACATGTGATTCCCTTATTTCCGTATTGAATTACAACAGCTTGAAGGCAGCAATCTGAGGTTCTCATTACAGCTGGGGGAGCTCAACTGGTCCGTCCCAGTTCTGGGAGATAATGTTGAAATTTACCTATGTGTTGGCTTGTGGCTCAAGTAACTTCCTCATTTGACATTTATCACAATTCATTGAGCTGGACAGGTCAGGCTTTATAAGTGCTCCCTCCTGCAGCTGTGGGACCTGAAGTTCAGAAGTGGTGGCGCATTTGCTAGCGTCATCCCTGTTAGGACAGTTGCCCCATGTGACCAGATACACTTATTAGGTCGTCACCTGTTGAGATCAGAGGACTAGTAGATGGCACAACTGGACCTCAAACCTTTCCATTTTAAGAAAACAATAAAATCCTTAACATTTGGCATGTTTTTCCTTTTCTTATCTACTCTTTCCTTCCATTTCATAAATCTGGTCCTTAGACTTCGCATATTTATATTTTGAGAGTTCCTACAGTTCCCCTGAGTCTGGATCATTTTAAAACAAGACAAAACAGGACTGAAAAGAGCAGACAGAGAATCTCACTTTTCGGGAAAATCTCAGCCTTATTCTTAGTGAGTATATCTGATTGCCATTTATTTTCATGGCTTTGCCAAATAGCTATGTGGCTAACAGCCCAGAGCTAGCAAAGTTTCCCAAAGCGCCTAAAAATTTCACTAGGTGCCGTGATCTTGGGGAGCGTTTGACTTCATAATGCACACCTAGGCTCCTCGACTCTGTACAGACAGACTATTTTAACATTTTCATAATCAACTTACCTAAAAGGTCAATTCTTCCCTTTTGTCTTATTTGACTATCAAATGTTCTAACTGTGCAAACAGGCAGTGTATTCTCTACATTTTGCTGCTAAAAAGGCATCATAAAGCCCTTTTAGTTCATCCTGTGCCTTGTGTTATTCTTTGACTGCACCGGGCCTGCCCAGCCTCTAGGCTGATGTGACCTGTAGGTCATCTGTAGGCCCATCAAGCTCTGAGATTTCAAAAACCCCAATGAGTTAGTAGGCTCCTTTTTTTTCCTCACGGGGTGCAGTGGACATGTGGAGTTCCAACCACTGGACCGCCAGGGAATTCCCAGTGGGCTCCTTGACATCAGCAGGAAGCCACTGAATTTGGTCTTGTTGTCCTGAGCCCTATATCTGCTGCCTTTTGAGAGCCTCTGCTTCCATGTTGTGCAGACTTCACCTAAGCCTTGTTTGCCCAGCTCTTATGCTTTGGTTCCCAGTGTACAGTCAAATTCCCCCAGTGATATTAGATTCTCTCGACTTAGGAGGTCATTTATTGAATCTCAAGGTGCCTTTCTGACGCCGACCTTCTCTACATCCTGGGCCCAGGTCCCCCCACTGTAGGTCAGATTATGGAAATATAACCTTACCACGGGCCCATGGCCTATGTCCAGAGATTCCTGATGCTGTAGCCTTCACACTCATTATTTAGAGCTCCTGAGACACCAGCACTACTCTGGACCATCATGCCCTCCTCAAAAATGTGATATGAGCTATTGGATATTTCCTTTATGGGTAGGAGACAGACCTACAGCCAGAAATGTCCCCTTAACTCCAGATATACTTACTCCAGTTTGCTCTTCAAGCCCAGTAGGCCTCATGGGTGAACCTATATCTGTCACAGCAACTGCATCCTCCCCCAGTCTTCTGCTGCCTGTGGAAACCCTGTCTATCATAAAGCCCATGCTAGACTTACCTCTTTCAGGATGCTGCTGGATCCTTTGGCTGCTCTGACACTTTATAGTCGTTGAGTGGCAACTTTATCCTCCTTATATAGTCACTCATTCATACCATTTGCTTAATCATCTTACTTAAGAATAAGGACTCTTGTTTATCCAATGATGCCCTGTGTTTGCTTTACCATGGCTGTTTCTAATTAATGCACTGATACTTTGGCCTGCCTCATCTTCCAGTGAAAAGCAATTAGAGGACACGGGGTTAGTACAGAAAAGTCCTCTCCCTGATTAAAAGTGGTGGTTTGAAAGTTTCAGGGTGCCTTAGTGCAGCTGCTGTAACAAATACCATAGATCAGGTGGCTTAGACAACAGAAATTTATTTCTTGGAGTTCTGGAAGCTAAGGAGTCCAAGACCAAAGTACTGACACATCTAGAATCTGGTGAGAGCCTACCTCTTGGTATGCACGTGGCCATCTTCTCACTGTATCCTCACATGGTTGGGAGCAGAGACAGAGAGATCCCATATTTCTTCCTCTTTTTATAAGGCCATTAATCTCACTTATGAGGACTACACCCTCATGACCTAATTGTCTCTCAAAGTCTGACTCAAATACCATCACTTTGGTGATTAGGCAAATGAATTTGGGGGTGTAGAGGGTGAGGACATCCAGTCCATAGCACATGACTTCTAAGCACTTGGATGTATCTCTGGGGTGTCAGTATGCCCTGGAAAACCACATGGATGGAAGACTGCCTATCAAGCCATGTGGTCAGTGTATCTTGGGTAACTGAGAGCAGAAAGCATTTAGCAGGGACCTTACTCTGCATTCTATGCCTTGCTGGGTCCTGCGAATACAGAAAAGTACTACACGTGGTCTCACAGTTACTATAGGACACATAAATGACTCTCACTATGATGGTGTATGTGCAAACACAGAGAAACTGGGCATGTATTGGAGGCAAGAGAGATAAGGAGCATTTAGCCTAACCTGGAAGTTTGGAATACTTTCTGGAAGAAGTAATACCAGAAGGAAGTTTTCCCAGGATGATTAAAAGTTAAACAGAAAGAAAGGTGAGAGGAGCACTGTGAAAAGAAATGTTTCCAGCTTGTTATGGGTTGACTTGTGTTGCCCAAAAAAAAGATCTGTTGGAATCCTAACCTAATACCTCAGAATGTGACTGTATTAGGAAATCAGATCTTTACAGAAGTAATCAAGTTAAAATGAAGTCATTAGGGTGGGCCCTAAGCAGATATGCCTCGTGTCCTTAGAAGAAGAGGAAATTTGGACATAGAGAGCCATAGAGAGAATGCCCTGTGAACATGAAAATAGGTCTCTACCAGTCAAGGAGAGGGTCCTGAAACAGATCCTCCAAAACAGCTCTCAGAAGGAAGCAACCCTACCAGCACTTCAATTTCAGAGTTTCAGCCTCTAGAGCTGTGAGACACTGCATTTCTGTTATTGCGGTCACTCCTTTTGTGGTACCCAGCAAACTAATTCAGAGCGTGAGCCATTTGGGATGACTATAAAGCGTCAGGTACCCAATCCTCAATCCCACCAGACTGGCCAGGTCCTGTTTGCCCAACTCACGCCTGTCAGTTTGTTCCCTGGACAGGCTCTGCTGCTCACCAACCCCATCTGGCTTTGTCTGAGTCTGAAGAACTGGAGGACACTCACTCACCACAGTCAGCAGTCAATCATTCCTAATCGGAGCTCTTTCCTTGTTACCATCTTTGTCATCTACTCAAGCAAGCAGCAGCAGTGCAGTGAAAAGCACTTAGCAATTCAGTATCTATGCATTTGGGCCCATTAATCTGATCTTTTATTATCTTTAGAAAGCTGGAAATGAATAAACAAACACGTCTTTTCCTACTTAGAACTGGATGGTTGGTCTCTATAAAGCAACCCATCAGCAATCCTTCTTTTACTTTGAGGTACTTAGGAAGCAGTGAGGCCTTTCTCCATCATTAAGTCAAACTGCCTGACTCTGCCTGCTGAGTCTGCAGGCCACAACAATAGGGGCTCTGAAGGGGAACTGCTGCTTTGCCCTAATTCTATGCTGGATCTGTGTCCACTGTGCACATCCACAATCCATCAACAGGGCACACGGTCTGTTGTTGAAAGTGGTGGGCTGAATGGACGCCACTTGGTTAAGTAAGTGCAATAATGGGAGTGTCCACTGCGACTCTGTGTGCCTCAGTCAGCACAGCCCATCCTCAAAGTGAGATGCCTGTGGGCGCTCATGACGAGAGGATACCCCTGGTGGGTGACGCGCCCTTTGTTCTCGAGCCCCCCACGCTGCCTCACCCAGGCCGGCCCAGTGGTTTCATGTTTCTGACCCTGACCCTTCTCACCATCTTTTTTCTGTCCCAGCCCCACTGTTTTGTTTGGCTGTTGATGTAGGTCTTTCCAGTTCAACCCCCAAACCTCAGAAACCTCTGCCTTTTCTGCTCTGCCACCTGGAACGGGACCCCAGCTCAGATGGCAGCACCAGCCTTCTCTGGCCATGACTTTCTCTAGGTAGGGTCTGACCAGTTGGCCACTCCCCCATGTTCCTACGGGCATCCCATTACTAAGTAAATGTAATTTGACCAGTATTTCTTTCTTTTTTTCTTTTTTTTCGGGGGGGCAAAAGATATTATACGTCTTTTGAGGAGCTGTTTGTTTGGGGTTTTTTTTATTTTTCTCTTTAAAAATTACTTTTCCAATGAGGCAAGTAATATAGGAATATACTAATGTGATACATCCCCACCCTGAATGCAGTCCTCCGTTGATGATTTATCATGCATATGTGTGAATTTTCTGCTAGGTTGTCCATTAGGGAGCCACTAGTCACATACAGCTTTTTAAATGTAAATGATTTTTAATTAAATAAAATTTGAAATTCAGCTCCCTAGTCATAAATGCCACATTTCACACACTCAAAGCCACATGTGGCTAGTGGCTGCTGTATTGGACAGTACAGATTATAGGACATTTCTATCATCAGGAAGTTCTATTGGACAGCACTGATCTATAGAAATATTTGTCTCTGTGCTTATGTGACGTGTGCCTGTTTTTGTTTTACATAAATTTACTACATGGCACATATTGTGTTGTAATTTTTTCTCACTAAATAATGTGTCTTGCAGATCTTTTAATGCCACTGCATGTCCTTTTAGCTCCTGCCATTTCTATAGAGATGAAGTTTAGATTGTTCCACTTTAATTTTATTTTATGTTTGAAATTGCAAATGATGTTACAATTAATATCCCTGCACATCCCTATACCTGTCTTTTCATGAATCTAAGCGATTGTTTTCCTAGGAGAGTTAACAAGAATTTCTAAGAAGTAGAATTTCTAAGTCAAAGTGTATGTCCATTTTTAGTTATTACGGTTACTAAAAATCGCCCTTTAAAGCAGCTATATCAATGTGCAGTCCCATTAAACCTATTACCTTGTTATCACCAATTTTATCAAACTTTGAAAATTTCACCATGCTCATGGTTTTAAATGATACCACTGCTGTTTTAAATGGACACTTCCCGATAAGAAAATGACTATCAGTCAATACAAATTACTAACTGGTACTTCCTTTACTGTGCACAGCCACTTCAAATATTTTGATGATTTTTCTATTTGTGTTTGTCTTTTATTAAATTAAGGAGGCCTTCATATATTTAGGATATTGGTCATATATCTACTACATATGTTATTAATATTTACTTACAACTTTTTTAACTTTTTAAAGTAATGTCTATACTTTTTTAACCTCTTAGAAGTGTTTTTGATTTTACAGTTTTAAATGTTGCTGTCATCATATTTGTCAGTCTTTATTAGTTTAGTATGCATGTCTTATTTTAGATCTTTTCTACTCCTAAATCATAAACATCCTCTCTTCTAAATTACTTTTAGCTTTTAAAGTTACTATTGTTATTTAATTCTATAACCCATCTGGAACTTATTTTTATGAATGGTATGTGAGGTAGAGATCTAACCTATTTTTTATGTTTATAGCTAAAAGTTCCCAGGCAACTGTATTAAGTAGCCCATTTCTCTCCATTGATTTTTTTTTTAATTTTTTAATTTTTATTTTTTGGTTGCATTGAGTCTTCGATTGGGTCTTTGTTGCTACGCGAGGGCTTTTCTCTAGTTGTGATGAGCTGGGACTACTCTTCATTGCTTCTCAATTGTGGTGGCTTCTCTTATTGGGGAGCATGGGCCCTAGGCACGCTGGCTTCAGTAGTTGTGGTGCACGGGCTTAGTTTCTCTGCAGCATGTGGGATCTTCCCAAACCAGGGATCGAACCTGTGTCCCCTGCATTGGCAGGCAGATTCTTAACCATTGCGCCACCAGGGAAGTCCCCCTCTGTTAATTTTAAATATTATTATTATTCTATATTAACTACCCACATATATGTGGAAATGCCTATACTTTCTGTTCTTTAATATGTCTGTCTGTTCTTGCACATTGTTTTACATTCCTTTTCTTTATATTAAATTGTGATAGACAATAAGAAAAATGGTTATTTATTTTCCTTTTTCAAATTGTCTTGGACATAGGAATCAGAGTTAGAATTTCGCATTTCATAAAATACACTGTAATATTCTAATGAGTAATTGAATTGAAATGATAGGTTTCTTAAGAAGATGTTGATATATTTATAGCACTGAATTTTTCCTTCAGTGAAGATGGTTTATCTCTTTATTTATGCGCAATTATATTTTTATTTATAAAGAATTTTATTCATAAAGATCTGGCATTTCTTGCTAGAGCTATTCCTAACTGTTGCATAAGTTTTGTTCTTATTGGAAATTAATTATATTTATATGGTAACTTTATTAATTGGTTACTGCAGACATATTGAAATACCACTAATGTATATTTTTTTCTATTAGATAGTGACCATAAGTGGGTCATTAGAACTGATAGCAAGTGTGGTGCCCACAGATTTTACCCATTGGTTCTAAGCCACTGAATTCTAAGTTGGGGCATGCTACCGTAACGTGGTCATTGATTTATGGCAAATACTACATTTTGAAGGTGCCCCATTCTCACAATGAATTGTGTCCAGATTGATGTCTCACTTGTGTTTCTAAGGGTTATTTCTCTGTTTGCCGTGGAAGTAGTTTCTGTAGGATGTGGTAGGTGGAAGGACCCACTTCACTGTAAAGGGGGTTGCTTATCCGAAGTGATATCCTACGGAATCCCATGTAGGTGGACCTAACGCTCTAAGCCTCAGATAGTGATAACAGCAAAGGCCCTGAAGGCAGAAAAAACAAACCAACACCCAGAATACATGTCAATCGTGGCAGGTTGATACTTTGTCCCTTCCAGCGTAGGGAGGCCTGATGTAATCAACTTGCCACCATGTGACTTCAAGGTCTTCTCGATGGAGGGTACTGGTGCCACATTGTGGGTTCAGTGTTAGTCTGTTACTGGCAACTTGACATTATCTAGATCAACCTTGGTAAGTAGAAGCCCATGCTTCTGAGCAAGCCTATTCTTCCAGAACTTAAATCCTTGTTACCACAGCAACTCGGCTCAGGTACCCATTGTGCCAGCACTAGGATTGCCAAAGACGTAAGCTGTGTGATCTCAGCTGGCTCAGTCATTCTCACTCCTTGGCTGTTTGTGCCTTTTTCTATTGTGAGTGCTCTCAGTGAACATTCGCATGTGATGCAAAAGGCTTCACACTTTCCTCTTCCATGGTTCCATCCACATGCATGTTCCTCACACCTTCTCGTTTCCAGTTTTTCAAGCTTTCCCCATCCAGGCCGTTGACCAATAAGCCGAGAAACTTGAAAGGCTCATGAGTTTAAACTTGTCCTTGCTCTTCGATGATTTCTCTTTCTGCACATAGCATGCAACAAGGTACACTGCCCCAGACTCTGCCCATTTTGAGGCTCTTCCCTCACCATTGTCTTTCAGGACCACTCTGAGTGAGGCTCTAATGCAGCAGAGATCATTTTGGGTTTCAACAAAAACACCAAGCCCACCCCTCTGTGAACCAGCTTTTCTTCTTTCTCTCTCAGTGAGTCATAAGGGACCCTCCAAGCAGCCACGTGTGTGAGCTGAGAGAGCGGCACAGAGCACAAATCCGAGATGTCATGGAGGTCTAGGCCCTCTGCTCATGCTGCCAACGTGTACCCTCTGCCACTACTCACAACTCTACCACCAGGGATGCAGTCCCCGTTGCCAGCCTCCCCAGTGAATGTTCAGCTTCCAGATCCCTCCAGAGGGTCTCACTCCTAGGACCACAGTATCAATAGTATCAGGTCGGATTCCCAGGAAACAGACTATGAGATGAGATCTGCATGCAAAATGTTCATTGGGAATGGCTCTCAGGATATACACCTGCAACAAAATGAAGAAAGTAGGAATGTGGGAGGGAGAGGCTGAAACTCAAGGTAGGTGCAACTAAGGCCTTATCCTTCCCTGTGGGCACTCCAGAGCTGAGACGGCCCTTCGGAGTTCTCCCAAAGGTAGGCAAGGCAGCCAGGCCGTTGAAGCTCCACAGTGGCCAAGCATCTGCCTCTCTGGGAGGGCAGAGGCAATTCCCAGTGAGGGAATGCAACGTAGACTCCTGGAACATGACATCAGTGGGAAAACTGATGGGATCCAAGTAAGTTCTGTACCTTAGTTAATAGTATTATACTAGACAGCCCTCCACATCCGCAGGTTCCACATTGAAAGTAATAATAATTATGTTATTATTATACCAGAGATAGTTTCTTAGTTTTGCTAAATGCTCTATGGTTATGTTGCGTGTTAACACAGGGGAAACTGGGTAAAGAGTAAAGAAACTGTACAATTTTGCAGCTCTCATGTATGTCTAAAACTATTTCAACATAAAAAATGGTGATAAAGATAAGCTGAAAGGAGAAATGAATACAAGAGAGAATGGTGTAATGGATTTACACATGCTCTTAGAGAAGACATGAAAGGAAATGTCTTCTCCCAGAAACATAAGGAACCAAAAGTGCCAAAGTAGTAAATAATGCAGTCATCAAAGATATTTAATAAAGTAGTTTCAGTGTTTCAAGGATACTTGAAGCCATTTTTGTTGGATGAATGGAGACAAATGAAAGGAGATTAAAGAAGCATAGATTTTGTTTGAGGGGAACTGTATTTACAAGGGAAGAAGGGAAGTGACAAGTTAAATGAAATATTGTGCACAGGCTTAAATGAGTTATATAATACAATGTAAGTGTGGAAAGTGATGAATAAGCTCACTGGTGAGTATAAAGGATGCAATTTTAACATTTGTCTTTAAAACTCATTTTCAATTCAAATATTTTGGGGGGAATTTCCTCATGTGATGTATCTCTTACAATGGAATGGAAATCAAAAGGAAATTGGGAGTTCCTCTACATAGATTTGATAAGAACATTCTATATTTAATTTGAGTTTTCTAAAAGTTATCCAATCAAACTAATTATAATAATAGCTTAATAGCAAGAGTTAGAATAACAGCTAACCTTTATTGAGCACTTGCTATGTGTTAGCACTGTGCTAAACATTTCAATTGCATTATCTGAGAGAAATTAAGGAGGTTGCAGAATGACAGAGACAAAGCAGAATAAATAATCATCTCGGGAACAGTTGACTTTATAAAGAAAACAGTCATCTCCGTAGCCTCTCAAATGAGTGGGAGATTAGAATAAGACCCCATTAGAAAGCACAAATCACATCTAGTAATGAGACCTTCTTAAGACCCATGTCCTCTGGCAGGCTGATTTATTTTCATTTATTAAATGTAGTTTTCTCTTCTGGAGAGGCTGGAGAGGCTGGAGAGGCAGGGAGTCTGTACATGTGGAATCTGTTTTTCTCTGCACCTATTACACATAATACCTTAGGAAAGCAGCCAGATTTTCTGACATGGGAGGATATCTGTAAGATAGTGTACCTAAATTCCAACTTAGGTGGTACATTTGAAATTCACTCTGAAAGAGAAAAATAAATATCATATATTAATACATACATGTGGAATATAGAAAAATGGTACAAATCAACCAGTTTGCAAGGCAGAAATAGAGACACAGATGTAGAAAACAAACATATGGACACCAAGTGGGGAAAGTGGGGGGGGGGGGTTGGGGGGGAATGAATTGGGAGATTGGGATTGTCATATATACATTACTAATAAGAAAAATTTATCAAATTGTACACTTTAAAAAATAAAAAATAAAAAGACAGAATAAAATAAAATAAAAGTTATGAAATTCACTCTGAGGGGCTCTGGGTGCATTTCTAAAAACCCAGGCAGCCCTCAGAGCAGCAAAAACTAAGGCAAAAGGAGAAAATGGTGCATGAAGGTGAGTAGCAGAGTGAATTTTTTCAATACAGTTAATGTGTCTCTTGAGAACTGCTAGGTAAACCAGCGACTTGGGATATATAATTCTGGAATTATATTCCCATTTTGCTCTGTTCCTTCAAAATAGAAAAAGCTTCCAACTCCTGGAAAGAGTAGGATAAAGAAGCAATTTTCATACAACCTACATCACATTGCTGCTGTCTAATAGGCTGAGAAAAGTGAAAAAAGGCCTTTCTTCTTTGGAGGCAGGACATTTCCAAAGAGCCACTGACCTGCCTTGGAGTAAAGGCAAACTGAAAGACAATTGCATGCCATGAGTTTAGGAATCCAAAAAGGAAATAGACTAGAAGGAACATGATTCTGTTACATGTTACACAGAGATAGCTTTTACATAAGTATTGACAAACAGATCACATGGGAGACCAGCCTGAACCCAAGGAATCACACCCGGTTCCATCTCACCTGTACTAGATTTCTATGGCTGATATAAGAAATTGCAACAAATAACACAGATTTTTCACCTTACAGTTCTGTAGATTGGAAGTCTGGCATGGGTCTCACTGGGCTAAAATCAAGGTGTCAGCAGGGCAGTATTCCTTACGGAGGCTTTAAAGGAAGATCTAAAACCTTGCTTGTATCCATTTTCCAGGTTCAGGAGGATACCCATGGCTAGTGGCCCCTTCCTCCATATTCAAGCTTGTAATGTTTCACTTTTGACCCTTTCCCCCTGACCCTGCTCTGATCATCACATCACATTGGAGACTACAGCCAGGAGGTCTCCAATTTTAGGACTCCTGTGATGATATCTGGCCCACCTAGGTAATCCAAATCATCTCCCCATCTCAAGATCCTTTTCACATCTGTGAAGTCCCGTTTGCCATGAAGATAATGTATTTACAGGTTCTAAGGATTAGGACATGGACATCTTTGAGGGCATCATTCTGCCTACCACATCACCCAATGTGATGCATGGTAAGAAGTGTATGATGGGAATGAAGAGTGAGATAATTACATCTTAAAACAAATGACTATGTGCCTTGGTTTTATTTACACATGAACTAAAGATGTCTGCTGATTGTTCAGGGTTCATGCAATGTACCCTATGGCAGTACAGTATCTAGATCCATCTGTCTGGGGAGGGATCTGCTGGGTTTCTCCTACAAATGGACCACTCTTGGAAAGTAGGCAGTGTAAGGCTGCAGCAAGAAGATGCAGTGGGTCCTGGGAGGCCGGAGCCAGAGAATGGCAGGCCTGACTTCCTATAGGGGCTGTGAGGCAGGCAAGCTGGGGGGATACTCAGGGCTGGGACACAAGGCTCGGAGCCCCCGGGAGGGGCAAAATGAGGGTGAGAAGCCCTGTAAGTGATGGGCCCCTCCCACTCCCACTCCTTCTTTCCCAACCTCTGCCCTGTCTAGGTGGCTCCCAGCTCTAATAAACCCAGCTTTTTATCCCATCCTTTCTCAGGAGAGTAACCTTTCCCCAGACTCTCACTCTCTCTCCCTAGATTATTGGGAAGATATGGAAATCTTGTTAGTTCCCTGAGATCTGGGCAAACACAGCCCCAATTTTAGCTTATATTTCTCTCTTGGAAAAAAAAAACAGTCCAGGTCTCTTGGCCCCCAAATGCACATTTCAAACACGATTAGAACTGTTTTTTCCAAAGTAACTCCTTTGACTAAATTACACACAACTTGAAATTCCATCCCTAAAGACTTTAGTATGAATCTGTAAACACCGTCTGTAAGCATTTTTCTACAAAACCAAATCCATATTTCCAACTTGACAGAATTAATAATGATTCATTCATATCAACTAATACTCAGACCAAATTCATATTTCCTTCCTGTCCAAAAATATTTTTGATGGGTTTGTCTCCACTAGGTTTCAATCCACGCCTGCATGTTGTGATGCACTTTGAATAAAAGACCAGCATTTGTGTGGAATCTGGTTCAAATAGCACCAGGCTTCCTGGAGATATTCTTTGGAATGCTTCAGAGACTGTGCTTTAATCCCTTATAACACTGAATGGCTCAAATTTGGGGCCCCAGTTTTTTTAAAAAAACAATGCAAGGGGCTTCCCTGGTGGTGCAGCGGTTAAGAATCCGCCTGCAAATGCAGGGGACACAGGTTCGATCCCTGGCCCAGGAAGATTCCCACATGTCGCGGAGCAACTAAGCCCATGCGCCACAACTACTAAGCCTGTTCTCTAGAGCCCACGCACCACAACTACTGAGCCCATGTGCCACAACTACTGAAGCCCATGCACCTAGAGCCTGTGCTCCACAGCAAGAGAAGCCACCACAATGAGAAGCACATGCACTGCAATGAAGAGTAGCCCCTGCTTGCCTCAACTAGAGAAAGCCCATGCATAGCAACAAAGACCCAAGGCAGTAAATAAATAAAGTAAATTTAAAAAAAAAATACGACAATGACATGGTTCTAGTGGGTTAACCACTCATGGAAAATCAGTTCTAAACATTTCCATTAACTTCTCTTCAAATCCTCTCACAGCAACGAACATTGTGAGCAGCCACCCTAATCTCTAGTGGCAAATATTCTGTCTGGAGTTCTTCTACACCTCACCTAAAAACTCTGAAGGTGTCTATGCTTATAAGGGAAGTGGGGGGCCTCTTGAGGAGTCTTGAGTACTTTGGGTAACTTTAGAAGTACCAGCCAGCATAAGATCCTGGACCAGCTCATAGCACAGCAGAGAAGAAGGTAGAGGATGGGGAGGCTGATGGACTTCAGGACAAGTTTGTTCCAGGGTCCAGGGCTCTGAAGGATCTGAAGTAGTAACTTTCTCTGAGGTACTCTGTTGTGAGGGTAATTTGACATGCCCACTGCAAACAAAACATAACCACATTGTTTTCTGTTAAACTCTTTTATACAAGTTGTTCTTCCAATGAAAGAGGAATTCTGGGCTAATCTGAGGAGACATTTTGCTAGAGATAAAGTTTCTGGGTGAGAGTCAAGGCTGTGCTGAGAACATGCCAACATTTGCTGCTTGGTTGAGTGGCTTCTTATTTATGGTGCCCAGCTGGTTGCTGAGATAAAAGCCAGGAACCATCTGCCCATGGGCGAAGCTAGAAAACACCTGAACAGATACTACTCAACTGAGCTGGACCCCAAAAAGGGTGATGCTGTGATTGACATCTTCCACCAAAACTGCCTCCAAAGAATAGATTTTCTTCCTGTCTGAGGCTGGTGTTTCTGGACCTTTGGGTAATTCTTTCCAAGATCTGACTAATCTGACACAGTGGTGAGGATAGTGGGAGGCTCGCTACAGGGAGACAAGGAGATTAGGTCATTAGGATGGGCAAGTGAGCTCAGCATCAGGGAAGAGAGCCCAGAACACCCATGAATAGTGTCCTCGGAGCTCTGGGCTCCTCACAGGTGAGAGATGCAGGGGACTTATGACCAGAAGGGCCACAAATTACAGGGAGGCACCAGAGTAGGGTGCAGGAGTATATAAGAATAAAACAGCTGATTGGGAAGGTGGGGCCAAACCCACCTTTCCTGGCTCATCCCTGCCAAATTTTATTAATTCCTTAGGTATGGTACACAGAAAGAAGAGGAATTGCAACCAGTAGAGGGTTAGGCAGCAGCTTGGAAGGGAAAGAGCATGGGCTCGGAATCAGAAGCTGGGACAATCTGGGTCCCTCCCACCTCTGGCCAAGGGCCTTGGGTGCAGGCCATTGACTCTCCTAAAATCTAACTTTAGAAGAGTACCATTTGTCTGCCTACCCCCATGGGCATGCTGTAAGCATCAATCAGCTCCCGAGGGCTGTGATGGCCACACTGCAGATCTAAGTCCTCACAATGGGATGCAGTTCCAGAGAGATTGTGGGACATCCCAGATTTCTTTCTTGGCCTTATTCTACTCTGTGCCTCCACTCCAAGTGTACACATGCTGTCACACATACATACCATTTGTACACAGTCTACCTATGTTTCCCTTCAGCATGCACTAAGTTTGACTATCTTAACAAGTTTTTATAAAAGTGAAAAACACAAACATTTTACCTAGTTTTGATTCCAAAATCATCATGTGTAAATGTAGATGTAAAGATGAGAGATGTTTTACAAAGTAAGAATGTAGTCAAAAGTAAACTCTTGGGGCATGCAAAATGAAAAGAAAAAATAGTGCCAAAAATTTATTCTGATTGAATATTCGTAGCTCATTTCCAACTGGCAAAAGATGCTACAAATAAAGTGATGAGAGATAAAGCATGACTCTCCACTGGAATTGGACGTCACCCACAAAATCTGTTTCTTATATACTCACAAACTATGATATGTCATATCTTCACTTTTCTTGACCTTTGGAAATTAATTGTATACACATATGAAGGCTTGAAATGCTTATCACTTGAATTAGTAAAGTTTTTCCTTTTCAGAAGAGTCTCCACTTCTTCGTGTTGGGCTTTGGATTGAAAGTTTCCTCTGAGTGGCAATTGAGACCAAGAGACAGTATTTTCAACAGCTACATCAACAAAAATTTAAATGAAGTTATCTTAAGATAGTCTTAAACCTGCCAGCTGCAGTATAAACTGGTATAATCTTTCTGGAAAGTAACCTGAAATATTCATCAAGAGCCTTAAACTCTCCGTTTCTTTTCAGTGTATTAATTCTACTTCTCAGAACCTGGAAGCTTGGACAAATACACATAAATAATGCTTTACATACCCATATGATTCAATATTCACCAACTCTCATTAAAATGATGAAGTAGGTCTATATTTATTCAAAGAGAATGATGCCTG
This sequence comes from Hippopotamus amphibius kiboko, assembly GCF_030028045.1. Taxonomy (NCBI): domain Eukaryota; kingdom Metazoa; phylum Chordata; class Mammalia; order Artiodactyla; family Hippopotamidae; genus Hippopotamus; species Hippopotamus amphibius. The sequence goes on from NC_080190.1 coordinate 48,624,857, forward strand.
TGATATTTTGATGTGAGAGAAAAACAATTTTTAAAAGCCTGCAAATACTCAACTCCTTAGGCTATAGGTATATGTGTGGGTTTGGGTTTATAAGTACATCTTATTCATACGTATAAGGACAATGAAAACAAATTGGAAACAAAATCCCACTAACGTGTACTAAAATTGCAGATAATTTCACTTATTTTGATGGTTTCAATCAATTGAGATCTCAGAGTATTTATTACATTTATAATTAGAAATACTAAAGCTCTTTTCATTTTGAATGCACTCATTGTTGACAATTCAGAAAACAAATGAGAACTACAAAAATAAAAATCACCACTATACTCTCCAAATAGAAGTAACATCTGTGTGTATTTTCTGTTTTTCATTCCCAATTTAGATGGTTAGGAATAATTGTGAATGTACATTTATTTTGTAGAGAGACAGATATAGATACACAAATGAGAAAATGCAATATTTCAATTTGAATTTTTAATTTTAATTGATACATGATAGTTCATCAAACTGATGTGACTGCCATTATTAATGCAAAGATTCTCTTATTGTTAAATATTTAATGTGTTTGCAAATGTTTTGCTACTATGATAACACAGTGATGGAATCTTTGCAAGTGGCTCTGGTTAATACTTCTGGATAAAATAATAGAAAAAAATTGATGAGCTGAAGTGTATATACGTTTAGATTTATGTATTTATATGTATATACATTTGTATGTATAAATAATCAAATATAATATATAATCATATATACATGTGAATAAATGATTGATGAACTGAAGTGCATACACACTTAAATGTACATAACCACCAGTTACTTTTCAGAAGTTTATATCAGTTTATAGCCCCATATATAACATGCTGAGAATAACAATGATAATTATAGTAAGATCAGATAATGTGCCAGGGACTCTTCTAAGCTTTTTGCATGCTGAATCTTTCATTCTGCCGAGAACCCTCTGAGGCATTGTTAATCCCATTATACAGACAATGATGCTGAGGCACGGCAAAGGTAAGTGACAGCCAGCAATGAGATTTCACACCCAGGTGGATCTGCTGGTATCAACGCCCTGACCACTCTGCTCTAAGTCCTGTCGCAGTACAGATGCTGCCCTTTCTCCTCCTTCCGTCCTCACTGTTATTAACAAACTCTGTCGTCTTTTCGAACCTGACGAGTAAATGACATTTTATTATTTTCATTTATTTTATTATAAAATGTATTTTGTATCTCCATTGGCCACTTATACACATCCTTTGCACATTATTTTTCCTATTAGGATCAAACAGAACCCATTTTCCTATGCAAGGAACATCTCTGTAGATTAGAAGTAACAGTACACTGTGTTTCTTGTTTGTTGTATTTTTTCTCTTGGTTTGTTCTTTGTTTTTACACTACATGTATGATAGCCTGCCTTCTACAGAAATTTTTTTTGTGTGTGTGCAATCATGTTTATCATTCTTTTCATTTGTGGTTTCTGTTCAGATAATAATCTATATATATTTTATTCTATACACATTTGATTCTAATATGTTTTTAGCAAGTTATTTTAATGTACCTGAAATATAAGTGTAAGATGTGAGGTAAGAATCTTATTTTTCCCCAAATAGCAAAGCAATAGTATCAACTATCATTTTATAAAAGGAAGAAATAAATTTTCTTGTAAAATGAATGATAATAAACAGCCAGAGGGATGTGAGAAGCCAACACTGGGGAGAAATTGTAAGGAAATGGTCTCTCCTTTAAAACCCAAACCCCATGCTCCTAACAGCTCAAGGAAGACACGTTCCAGAACAAGAAGTCTTGATGATGACACTGATCAGAAATTGCCCCCTGCATCCTGAAACTTTCTTCTCCTTAGAGCCTTCCTCGAATTCCCAGTGCAATCCTCAGCCACTCATTCCCCACTGCATATGGGACACCCCTGTAATGTTTTGGACAGCAGGCTCTTTCCTTTGTTTGGTTTTTACCATGGATTTGAGTAGCATTTTTGCTGACAACTTTAAAGACGAGAAAAGAAATTGTGGGCAACATAAAACAGCACACTTCTAAGAGATGCGCCTGTTCTCAGACCTCGCTCGTTCCTGTGAGAAGGGCTGGCATCCTGGTAGGTGGCTCCCTGGCCTGAGGAGCTAGCCCACATCTGCTCTCACAGCCAAGGTTAATCTTTGGCCCGGTCCCTGAGGCTGCTTGCCTGTTCCCCTGCTTCGTCCCTCACTGTAGATACTCAGGAGACCAAGAGGTGGCTCTCGTGTGTGTGGCTCACCTTAGCAGAGCCTGGAGAACCAGCTGGGCTCTGGGTGGAGGAGATGCTGCACTTCCCATAGGTGGAAGCCAGCCAGCAGCTGGCGCCCAGGGTGACTGCCCAGTCTCCTTGGCAGCATGACATTCCACGTTTAGGTCCACCTTGACTTTCTCTTCATGTCCCACATTCTTTGCACATTTGTTTCATATCATTTTCCCCTTTCTGACCCATTTCAATTCAAACTTTACAACTCATTTTGTCTTATACCATTATCTCTAGCATGTCTTTATCATAGCTTGTGGGTGCCCAGGAATACCCTATTAAGAGATCTAGAATGTACAGACATTTTAATTTTTTTAAGATTTATTTTATTTTATTATATATTTATTTATTTGTTTATTTATTTTTGGCTGCATTGGGTCTTTGTCACTGCGCACGGGCTTTCTCTAGTTGTGGCGAGCGGGGGCTACTCTTTGTTGTGGTGTGTGGGTTTCTCATTGTGGTGGTTTCTCTTGTTGCAGAGCACAGGCTCTAGGCATGCAGGCTTCAGTAGTTGAAGTGCATGGGCTCAGTAGTTGTGGCGCATGGGCTCTAGAGCACAGACTTAGTAGTTGTAGCAAATGGGTTTAGTTGCTCTGTGGCATGTGGGCTCTTCCTGGAGCAGGGCTTGAACCTGTGTCCCCTGCATTGACAGACGGATTCTTAACCACTGCACCACCAGGGAAGCCCTAGAATGTATAAGCATTTTTAGAACTAAGCCCCAGTGTCCTAGGAAAACAGTTTCTCTTAAAAAAAGGAATGAGAAAAACACAAACTCTTTTCAGTTAAATGTTCTTTTTATACCAGCCATTTTAAATATTTCAGGAGAATTCCCTGGCAGTCCAGTGGTTAAGACTCCGAGCTCTCACTGCTGAGGGCCCAGGTTCTATCCCTGGTCAAGGAACTAAGATCCCACAAGCCTCATGGTGTGGCCAATAAATGAATAAATAAATATTACTTCATTGAATGATCATACTATTTCTCCAAGGTATGTATTATTCCCATTTTACAGATGATGAATCTGAGCTCAGAGAGGTTAGATAACTCGTCCAATATCACTCAGCTTGTACTTGATGGAGCAAGGATGCAAACCAGATATGACTTTCCCTAAAGCCAATGTCCTTTCCACTATGTTGCCTCCCTGAGTCTCTACTATGGGAACTTCTCTAGATTTCATTTGTGATGAAGAAGGGAAAGGTCTTAAGAAACATTAGCTGTTGATGAGGTAGCATGAAGTCTCATCTACTTTTCCTTAATGAACAGCTTATTCTTTCCATTTACTGGGCCATTTATAGTTGTTTCATGTCTTCAGAGATTCAGCAAGAGGTTTAAATCACTTCAATTTGAATTTTAAACACAGGGCTGTGTTTAAGTCCAATCCTTTTAAGGGGGATTGACGAGTAGGGAAGACGGATCCCTGCCCCAGGGATCAGTGGAAGCAGTACAAGGGTTCCTTCCTTGAGGAGTACAGTTCAAAGTGGATTAAATCGGACATCAGAGGACCAGGCTCCAGTCCAGACCCTGCTATAAGAAATCCTTGTAAATCCCAGGCTCCCTGGGCCTCAATATCCCTCTCAGTAAAATGGAGAGGGCTTGACCATCTAGAGGATGACAAGGAGGTTTTAATTCCCATGCTAATTCTGTGCACGTGGCCATAGCTCCCCGTAATGCTACATTGGGAAGGATGTTACAGCTCAAGGGAAAGGGTCTGTGATAATGGCAGAAGCCCACCCAATTTGGGCACAGAAGATTAGAGTGCAGGCATCTTCCATTTCCTAGATCAGGAAACCACTAAGATCCCTTTAAGTTATGACATCTGTGAGCTCATAAATCTGCTCATTTGACCTTGTCTAAATTCCATAGCCTCATAAACATAAGTCCCCCTGGGCCTTCATGGATACAGGGCATCATGGAACATGAAAACAGGGAGACTGATGAGCTGGTCTTCACTGACGAAGTGCAGGAACGTTAAAGGGAGAAATGCTTTTGGACCCCATTCTCAACCTGGATCCAGGCTGGGGCAGTGGTGCAGTGTTTGAAGCTAAGAACACACATGTCTCAGGAGTGACAATTTTCTTCAGTGATTAAAAAAAAAAGGTAAAGGCTTGGGCTTTCACATTAAAACAAACAGATCTTACAGAGTAGAATAAAATGTATTTACATGATTTTTTAAAAATAGGGCAGGAAACTTCAAAGAAATTGAGTGCTTGCCCAACCTGCTCTGCTCCCAAGAGCCTACATTATCTGCCTCTTTTCTGCTATTAGTTTTCCGTGGAAAACTTGGAAAGCACCAACAGGAAGAGTACCAGGAATGTGATGACCAAATAGTTCAACAGGGAAAGAAGAAACCGACGGCGGCCCCAGGAGCTTGTCTCTACTGGGGAACAGCACCACTTGGCACTAAGAGCCAAGCCATGAGCTCAGGAAGCTCTAGAAAAAAGCCCAGGCCCCCACTGAAGCCTGTGGGACATAGTAGCATGAATTCTGCTGAGCAGTCTCCCTGAAACGGGGCCACTGTGCTAATGGGAATGGCAGGGAAGAAACCTCTTTTGTCTGTCTCCAGCATAAACTCATGGCTATTTATTAGCTACAGTCCCCATCTTCCACATAGCCCTCAGGTCAATATATCCACTTGGCAAGTATTTATTATCTACTATGCACCAAACACGATGTAAATTTAATAATCTATTTAATATCCTACGAGTATTTCAAATCCATGACTGCCTCCTGCCTTGAGCCTGGTCTTCCTCTGTACACCCATCTTAGTAAATGCCACCATCTAAGCCAAAGGTGGGGTATCATTCTCTTTCTCCCTCTGGCTCACTCTTTATCACCTAGTCAATCTCTAAGTCCCGTCCATTTTAGGACCAACTCAGAATCTAGCCAGAAAGAGTACTTGAGTGGTCTCCTCTCCGTATTTTTGAAGCTAGGACTCAGTCACAGCATCTGCTTCCTATTGTGAAAGCAGAAACCTCAGATACTTTCCCATGGGCTTGGCAAGGAAGGCATCCTTTTCCCAGTTTGCCCCAGTGCCAACAAGGCTGAGCTCCTGGGGGCAGCAGCAGTGGAGTTCAGCCCCTGTGAGCATGGCCAGCGTTGCTGAGGCTGCGGGGCAGGTGGGGCCTGCAGGTGGAGCAGGTATGGCCACAGGGGTCACATCAGACCAGTGCTGGGTGTGATTTTGGCAGTTCTCCTGCCTAGTGTTTAGCTTCCCTGGTGCCTGATCATTGTCTAAACACTGTTCCATGGTCTTCCTAGGGGTGCTCTGAATTATCCAGCAGCCTTTCCACAATCCCTTTTCTTGATGTAATCAGCCAGGGTCAGTTTCTGTTGCATGCAAACAAGGATTCTGCCCAAAAGGGTATCACTTCTTGGTGAAGAAAAGAGTGGGGACAGAACCACAGGCGACTCCTGGGATGGGGTCTTAGCAACAAGGATTAGGACAAACAAGGCACAGGCCAGGACTCTGCAGCAGCAGGGGGAGCCAGACAGGAAAATGTGAAATCTGAACAAATGTTCACAGCGAAGCCAGAGACGAGCCATCTGACCTGAGCTGAGTCCCCAGAGGTCCTGTGGAATTGGGATGAAAAACAAGTGACCATAGCAGTGAATGTGTGGACAGAAGCACTGGATGAAGGAGCTGAGAACAGAGGCAGGGCAGCCCAAAACATCCTAGATGCTCCTGGGTCAGAACCATGGGTCAGAAACTAGTGGGACTCCCATCACATCCTTAGTTCCCTTTGCCTTCCTTGTTTCCTCCACATCTGGATTCACCCTCCTTTGCTCCTCAGGTGTCCACGAGTCCAGAGCCTCGGAACCATCCACACACAGACTCAGTCTCTCCCTGACCTGGTGTGTTGTTATCCCTGCTTATGTAGTCATTTCAGTAATGTCATTCTCTCCCACTGGACTCCAAGTTGCAAGAGGGAAGAAACCATGTCTGCATTAACTCACCACCATATTCCCAGGGCAAGCCAACAGTACACACTCAATAACGTCTTGTTAAATTATTGTCTAAGAGAGGGAAACTCAATCATTACAATAATAATTAATGTAGTCTTAACATCCCATCCTCACAAGTCAATGAGGTAATCATTATTGCCCCTGTCTCACAGTTGAGAAATCTCACACAGATAGGGTAACACCATTGGTCCACATATGAACTTGACCCAGGTCCATCCTCACTCATGTTCTACAGCCTCTTGCCAGCCCCTGTACTCAAATGTAACACAGTGAAAGGGGCCCAGGACTTGTATTAGGTACCACTCCTTTCTACCCCTTTAACGTTGGGGGAAGTCACTCTCACTCTCATGTTCTAATCCATGGCCAAGGAAGTTAGGCTGAAACAGGGCGGGTGAGTCTGGTGGCAGTTGCTGCCCACAGGCCTCTTTTGTTTGGCCAGCATTGTTTTAGTTGAATTTGAATGCCCTTGGGCAAACAAGAGCTCTACAATTTTCAAGCTGCTCACCCCTGCAACCCTCCATTTTAAATTGTCAGGACCTAATTCACGTCTTAGGTTTTGTAAGTTTGGAGTTTGTAAGCTTTTGAACCTTGAACTCCTGGACCAATTGCCTCTGCACTCTAATTACACATGCCTCCATTGATGTGTTTGTCCCTTTTCTCCCCCCACATTTCTTGATGAACCCAGAGTCTGCTAGAACCCTGGCCTCGGGTCCAACAAGAAGCCAGAGTTACAGGACCACTGTCCTCTCGTCTTGTCAGTATATCTCAGGGTTGTTTTGAGTATTTTTAGGATAAGCACTCAAAGATGTGAGACCCTTAGGAAAAAAAAAAAGACACCTACAAAAATACCTCATATTCAGAGGAATTCAAACCATATGTTTCTGCTTCTTTTAATGACTCTTTTACAAGTAAACCATTAAAATGCACTCCTCTAAGAGCTGTTTGATGTCCCAAGAGCTCCCAAACATTTTACAAGCTGTTTTCCTCAGAATCAAAGGATATGTTCAACTTACCTAAAAGATGTGGAAGGCACCCAAATCTGAAGGATTCTTTCACAACCTTTGAATTGGATGCAATAAATTGCTTGCCTCTAACTCTCCGTGATGGATGAAATTTGTAACTGTCCAGTGAAATCACTGATTTGGTTTCTGGAAGCATTAGAAAGAATGTCCATGGAGGGAGCCAAGACCTTAGGAAAACTGTGACGTTTGTAAACGTGGCTTTTCTGATGCCAGGTCCCTTCCTCTCAGCTGGAAGTTGCTATGGAGCAGCGGAAAACAATTGAAGGTCAACCTTCATAACCGGCTCATCTCCAGAATCTCCCTCTCATATTTTCTTTTCAAGTTTTATTTGACAGACAAGCAGCATTTCTTCTTCTGTTCCAAGTGGCAGATGATAGCCGCCTCGCCTCCCGCAGTGGATCTGAGTCCAGCAGAAAGCAAAGACGGGTTACATCTTCATCAGCCTGTCCTGTCCTGTTGAGAGTAAATGCGTGACTTCCCCTTGGCTTGTGCAAAGAACCTTATTACTATTCCATCTCCACTTTCTGGAGCCTTTAACAGACATGTTTCCCTCTCAATGTATTAATTTTTATTCTGACAAAAAACAAATACAATAGTAACTTAAACATCTCACTTTGTCCAGAGGTTTAGTGTTTGAAAATTTCCCATGAATTCTTTTATTCATATATTTTATTGAGGTGTAATTGATATATAACATTTTATTTGTTTCAGGTGCCAACATAATGATTCGATATTTGCATGTATTGCAAAATGATCACCACAGTAAGCCTAGTTAACATCTATCACCACACGCTGTTAGAAATTTTTTTTCTTGTGATAAGAATTTTCAAGACCTACTCTCTTAGCAACTTTCAAATATGCAGCACAGTATTATTAAATGTAGTCACCATGCTGGACATGTCATTCCCATGACTTATTTATTTTATAATGGGAACCTATGAATTCTCTTATTCAAGTCTTACATATTACTCTTACAATAGCTCTGGGACAAACTTCTCAGCATCCCATCACCAAGAGAAGATGAGTGATGCTCCAGGGGAAAGTAAGGAAAAGAGGAGGCTCAGGTTCCTTGGTTAAAAATTACTGCACCTCTACTTTGAGGTCTTTAAACACAAAATATTTAATAGAGCTCCACTGTGAATTGACCCCATGAATACCTGTGATTGAATCAGTAAATGAATGAGTGAATTTCTAGCACTAAGGAAGCCAGGGTAGGATGGGGGTTCCTGACAGGTGGGCATCTAACTAACCTATTTAAAGGTTAGGTCAATGGGAGAACTAGCCTTTCTGGTCAGTTGATGAGAATTTATTAGACTGAAGGGAGAATACAAGTAAGGCTGAGCAGGTTCATCCTACATTAAGAAAATACAAACTAGTCAAATTAAGAGACTTCTAGAACTGCTTAGTTGTGTACAGCAAAAAAATAGCCTTGGGCACCTGGTTCTTTTCACAGTAGAAGAGCTGTTTAGAGAAAAGCCAGCGCTTGGCCATAATTACTGGTTATCCAATACTTTGCAAAAGTCCTCGATGTTTGCAGTGCCAGGGTGACTCAGTGTGAAATATAGCTTCGGTCATGCTTTGAGATAGGTGACAAAGAACACGGGTGCCCTTTCTATCTCCAGCCACACTCCCACCCTCCACATCCAGAGCACAGAAAGAGAGTGACATAGTGAACTGGGAAGTTCCAAGTCCTTGAAGATCCAGGAATGTGTCCTTCTGAGCCCAGGGACAAGCATTCATACAGAGCAGCACTGAGCCCTTTTACAAAAGTTCCACCAGCTTCAGCTTCAGCTTAATATTCATTCATCCCATCTAATATATCTTGACAAAGAAGGAGAAGCATTACAGGAGGGGAGGAGTCCTGCTTTCTGCCTGTCATCCATCAAAATCGCCCTCTTCACCTCCAGCCACAGGCTTATACTTTCCTTGAAATTCTTATGCAAAATGTCACTTTAAAAAAAACATGGAAAGGACTTGTTGACATCCTTAACATGGTGATTACTGCCTCAGATTATCGAAAGTTCGATACCACCCACTCCATTCTGGTGGGTCACCAACCTCAAGGTCAGCATCTTCTGGAAGGGAGTCTCAGAAGCTCTTTCTTTGTCCCCAGCCCCAGCCCTGAGTTCCCAGCCCCCTTCATCTGGCACCAGGCTCTCACCCAGTTCTCTTGTTTCTCGTATCATCCAGCCTATCATAGCTTTCTTGTGTGGGACTTAGTTCTACCTTCTTACTGAGCACCCTCCCAATACACACACACACACAAACATACACACACACACACACAGAGGCTTCTCTGGATCCATCCTTTGTGTATGTCCATAAATATCTTTAGTGTATTATTATGGTGATGCTTGTTGCTCAGAGAAAGCTCTCACTAATTCCCTCAGGCATCAGATGCAAATTTTGGCAAAGGCATCTTTCTCCCAGGAGGTGCTCCCGTGTGTGGTTCCAATGCTGATGGCTGGTCCCTAAACATCCCAAGCATTGTGTGTTACTCACAACACAGGTTTAGGAATCAGAGAAGCGTGTGTCCCAATCATGCTGGTACTGCACCTTACCTGTGAGACCTTGAACAGTTTCTCGGCCCTCGGGCTCAATTTTGGTTTTACACAAAGACAACTTACTTATTCAAAATGTTGTTGACAAAGATGAGATGAACTTATTCATGCCAGGACCTGACATTTTTGTTCTCCCTTTCTCCTTCTGTGTAGTCTCAGCCTCCTGTGCCCACAGTCAATGTGGGCAGCCCTTTGTGCTTTCTCTTCTTGCTCTGTGGTCTGGTCCCGAGTGATGCCATCCAGCCCCGCAGCATCACTTCCCACCCACAATCAGGTGACGTACAAATGGAGGTGTGTACCTCCATCCTGGCCTCTTCTCTGAGCTCTGGATGTGGATATCGCATCACCTCCTTGATGCCTCTTCCTAGGTGATCCAGGAACTGTCAAATCAATGTTTCCAAGATTGACGGCAATATCCCCCACTCCTGCCAATCAGCATTGTCTCTCTCCATGAATGTCAGCACGGCCCACCCACCTCTGCAAGGCACAGCCCTCCTCTATCATCTGCCCACTGCCTCTTCACACACAACCATCACCAACAGCTGTCACCTACCTGCAATGGCAATGGGAACCTTTGGGCTATAAAGTAGCATCCAGTTCCCCACACTTTTAATGATTTATTGATTCACTTCATCCACTCATTCTTTTGGTAAATATGTATCGAGTGCCAATAGTACATTGTTGATTTTTTGTCACCTTGATTCTTAGTAGTTTTAAACACTGAATTGAAACATAAATTATATTTACATAGCATCTTATAGTCTCCAGAGGGCTTTCTCATTTCTCATAATAACACAATGGAGTAGGGAAACAGAGATCAATAGACCCATTTTTCATATGAGCCAGCAGAATCCAACTTACTCGGGACTGCACCACAAATTCTCATCAGGGATAGGATGGAACCCAGATGGCAGATCTCATATTCATTGTACTTTCAAGTCCACTTTGCTCCTTCCACCAACTCACCAAGTCCAAGTTAATTGATTCTCCCTCAGAACCTTGGCAAGTGGTTCTCAAATTTGGCAGATATTAGGACTACAGAGGTCTTGTTAAAATACAGAGAGTTGGGGCTGCCTGCAGAGTTTCTGGCCCGGCAGGTCTAGGCTGAGCCTGAGAATCCACATTTCTAGCTAGTTCCCGGTGAGGAGCCTGACACTGCTGGTCTAGGGGACAAACCTTGAAAACCACTGATGTGGGCTAATCCTTTCACCTGTGTCCTTACCCCCTTTTCTTTTCACCTCCTTTGCGGAAAACCTTGACCCTACCTATGTTTTCTCCCTTGATGCACCTTTGAGCAGAGACAGCTACCTTATGATTAAGGCATAAGAACCATCATTCATGTCCTTGACCTTGACAAGAAGATATGCAATGGTGCCCACATTCAAGCTGCTTGGTTCTCACCAACTGACTAAAGACACTTATCACATGGGTGTTTGACAAACCCACTGTTACAATCTCACTACCTTTCAGAATTGTTCAAAATATGGCTGAAGAAAACAAGGTTTATGGAGAATTTAGGGACTCTTGTCCATCCATTTTTCCAGATATCCCCAAAGATTAATGCCTGGATTGAGCCAAACAGCTGAGAGCACCTGCCAAGTCCCACCTGGCCCCATGGTATGTCCTCCTCCGCAAAAGGCCTGAGAGACACTGATTTAGTGACCTGCTCGTTGGGCTGGGCCATCATGCAGACCTGGGGCCTGACACGAAACAGCCTCTGAGAGCACACTGTGCACTGCTAGACACGGCCCATCACAGTGGGTGCATGGCAACCTCATCACTGGTACCAGGAGGAAAGTTTCTCCCCATTTGTACCCAGCATCATCATGTTTTCCCTGAGCAGATGGCTTGGCTTTGCCACATGGACACTGCAGTTTCTTATAACTAGCTGTGGTTACATCTTCTCTTTGGCCACTAGGGGACTCGGCACCAGCACTGTGACCCTCCCTGGAGGTCTACGGGCACCCACCTGTCTATTTCCCCCTTCTTTCATTATCACACTTATTTGGAACGTATGGTGTTTTGTTATGTTATATGACAATATTTGACCCTTCCTGAAGCATAACAGATACAGGAAGATGGGTGAAAATGTGGACAGCTGAATAGGCAGAGAGATGAATGCACTGGAGAGCTCACTGCTGGTCGGTGGCAGACACTCTCCCCACCATGCAAAATGCAGCTCAGCCCAGAGACGATGAAAGTAAATGTCTGGACCACAGCCTAGAGGGCAGACCATCTGATTTTGTTTCAGACCTTCAAGATGTCCTGTTGGAGGGGCTTTCAAATCTTACAGACACCAGATATGCCAATTTTTTCTCACTAAATTAGCTTAATAAATTAAGGAATTCATAAATCAACCCAAAACTGGCTCTGAGCTTTGTGAACTAATATTTTCTGATAGCATTGTAGTTGGTACAATCTTTCCCCAAGGAGGTTTGCCAAAACATATTAAACACAAAGTTTTGTGCTGGCCTTAATATCTAATGTAAATATGAAAAAATAAATACTCATACACTGTTCATCACGGCAGTATTTCTCATTACATGATGAAAAGGCTAATAATGACAGATGCGATATGAAATACTAGGGCATAATCAAGTATTGGTCAACAAAGCTATAGAGCAACTTGAAAAGTACAATTTAATATTAAGTAAAATCGAAGACATAAAACTAATTGTTGGACATAAGAACATTGATGATAAGAAATATTCTTGGAAGAAATGATAGTGCTTACGGTAATGAGATTTAGAATGATCATTTCATCTTGCTTCTATTTTCCAGAACATTTTATTATGTGGTCATATTATTTTACTCTATAAAGTACATTTAATAAATTTTTAAATGTTACCATTGAGAGTGGAAACTCAAGTTGTTCAAGAGCATAAACAGGCAGCCCACAGGCCCGGGCTCCAGGCACATGCGGAGATGCCAGAGGCGGACAGAAGTAAACAAAAGCATGAACTATGGCTCCTGTGTGGGCAGCAGCTGCCAGGCCCACAGGAGAGTCAGGGGAAATGAATGCCCCGTGGGCCAGAATCTCCAAGTGTCCGTGGGTCAAATACCACACACCGCTCTTGGTCTAAAGCTTTTACTGTCACAGACCATAACTTCGTAGAACACTTGGCCCCATCCACTAGGCTGTAGTCTAGACATCTGCTGGCTGGACTTTTCCACTGAACACAGAAACCAGGCCACATTTGCAGCTGAGTCTCACACTTGAATGTGGAGCAGAATTTGTCTCATTTCAGGTGGCTTTGATTTTCTGAATCTTGAGAAGATGAATATGACTGAATAAGAGGCATCATCTGTGTGATGGTCACAGGGAGATTTTGAGAGCCATCCTTAGCCTTCAGAGCCATATCTGGGGAGGTGAGCGGTGGGCTGGGGCCTCCCCTTTCCCTCTTTGCTCTTCTTATGCAAGTGATACTTTGAGACCAAGTGATCCTGGGAAGACCACACACTATACAGAACACAGACATCTTTAGATTCTTAATGACGTTCATGGATTCCTCCCTTTAAATATGTTCTACTTCTCACCAGTAGGGTAGCCTCTGATATGTTCTGTTTTAATGGGAAGCTCTCTGCTCCGTGGAAAACTCAAAATTGTGAACTGGCACCCATGGACCTTCCTGCGTGGGGTGGACGCAGAATCTCCTGGGCCCAGCAAAATCCATCAATGTAACGCAAATCAGAGAGCCAAGAGCAAATCAAGGTCACACATCTGATGAACATCATGGGCTTGGGAGCTCTAGGAACTCAGGCCAAAGATGAACTTTAAGCAACTCTTAGAACTGCCCTGAAATGAGAGAAGAGTCGGAAGCTCAGTCAGTCAACATGGACCTGATACTGACCTTAAGAAGGAGTGGAGAGAGTATATTCACCATGACTCTCATAGCCACATCCAGGCTCCATGAGCCTGTTTCACTGTATGTTTACTCACGTCTTTTGCAACCAGAGGTTAGCGCTCCGAGTTAGGGGTTCTGAAAGCAAACTATCACAAGCATTTGCCATCTCATTCTCATCCCTCCTGTGCTCCTCAGAGCCCCATCCCCAGAAGTCAGGCATCAGTAACCCGCATTGCCAGTAAAGCAGTTAATACTTAAACCAGGTCAAAGGATGGATATTGTCCCTGATTTTAAAGACCTGCAGGATTCAGCCTTACATCTTGCCTGCATGCCCCCAGGTCCACACATCCCCAACCAAAACAGGCAGCCCCTAATGAGAAATCTCTGGGCAGGGGGACACTATTTGTGTTTTAGCTCTCAGTTTTCTTGAGGAAAAATGACTTTCCCCATTGTCCCCAGTGAAGTCACCCAAACTCTTTTGCTTTTTATCTAAGATCCATCTTTCCAGCCTCTTCATCATCTCTGGGACCATTCCCAAGAAGGCCTCTGGCTTCCCTAAATCTCTCCTAAAAGCCTTCCTTTTGTACTAAATGAAAGCAAGCTGACACATTCCTTGGACCCAGAAGTCTCTAGCTTTGAGTGGTCTGCAATTTTTCAAGAAGGAAAAAAGAAAAAAATTAAAAAAAAAAAACAAAAAACAAAAAAACCCCAAGTCTTTGAGGAATGAGTCAGAGGCATTAAAGTAACTCTCTGTGCAGGGGATTGTCTCCACAGGCTTGATACCTCGGCCCTGCTCTAGACATTTCTCATACTGGGGAAAGGTCTGAAATGTTAATGCCTTGGGACCCTGCCACAGTTTACAAAAAGCACCCTCGCCTTCAAAAGCTTCTGTGTTAACCAAAGGTGATTAAAACCAGGTCCTTGCCAAGGGCATTCTTTAACAGTTCTGAACAAGTAAGGAAAAGCAGAGATGATTATCTGGCCAGCTCGGCATAGATTTGCTCCTTTCTATAAAAATATACATGCTGACAAAACAACAGCTGTAGATTTACAATTTGTCTGATTTGATCACCTTTCAGCACAGGAAAACCTGGCTTGTATACTCCATTAGAGGGGCCGTTGTGGGGACTGCCATGGGAGACAAGGCCCAGCCTGGGACCTGGACCAGAGATCAAGCTTGGATATCACCTGGAACATCACCCTCGAGATTCATCTGGAATGTCCCAGCCGCCTGAGCAGAAAGGCCCCCTATTCTCTGTGTTCCTGCAACCCCGTGGTTGACTTCTTTGCAGCATATTGTAGGATGTATGGTGATGTGTGCATCTGTCCACCTCATTTGATAGCTCATGAGTTCCTTGTATTTCCTGAATTGTTAAGGGCTTCTTCCTGGAAAACCAAGATAGCTTCTCTTTCTTTTACAGAGATACAAAATGGGAAGAATCGGTACTTTCATTTTCATCCAGACAAAGTGGTGGTCATGCAAGCTACTGACAAGACAATCTCAGGCAGACCTCAAAGATGTTGCAGGTTCATTTCCAGAAAACAACAATAAAGCAAATATCACATAAAACAAATCACAGGAATTTTTTTGTCCCTCAGTAACATAAAGTTATATTTATTCTATACTGTGACCTATCAAGTGTGCAATAGGATTATGTCTTTTAAAAAGTGTACATACCTCAGTTGAAATAGACTTTATTGTTAAAACAATCATCTGAGCCCTTGGCAAGTTGTAATCTTTTTGCAGTAGTAACATCAAAGATCACTGATCACAGATCACCATAACAAGTATAATAATAATGAAAAAGTTTGAAATATTGAGAGAATTACCAAAATGTGACAGAGACATGAAATGAGCAAATGCTGTTGGAAAAATGGTGCTGGTAGACTTGCTCGACACAGGGTTGTCACAAACCTTCAATTTGTTAAAAAAAATAAAAAGAGAGAGAAGAAAAACGTAATGTGTGTGAAGTGCAATAAAGCAAAGCACAGTAAAATGAGGTCTGCCTATAATTGTAAGACAGATCCAAAGGCACTTCTCTTCATGGGCAGAGTTCAACTGAAAAAAGTCCCCGTTCATGGACACAGAAGATGCGTGAATGCTGGAGAGGTGAGAGGATGCTCTGCCCAGCACATCTGGCCATTCGGTGACATCCACCCTCTTTCCCAGAGAGGCCTTAGGAAAGGATGCTCTCCACCTTCTTAGAAATCGAAACCATGTAATTTAAAATAATGAGGTGCTATTTGCCATCATAAAATTAACAAAGTTTTTAAAAATAATAACAATTTTCATAAAACCAAGTTCTAATGGAGACTCTCTTACACTGCTTTGTGTGTGTGGTGGGAGGGCGGGTGAGGTGTATTGATACACATTTTTCAAAAATCAGCATATATTCAAGGATCTTAGTCAGAGATATAAACAAAGATATGTGCTTTAACATGTCCACTGAAGCTTTATTTTAAAGTAAAATTGAAAACAGACAGCTGTGCAGTGAGTGTGGTGATGTATTAGTATACGCTAAGCTATGCAGAATTAACAAGTAAATGTTGAAATTTCAATGGTTCGACACAATAAAGGTTTCTTTATTACTCAAAGATGTATGTTGAGCATCGCTGACAACAAATTCTCGAGGGGAGCATCAGGGCAAAAAAAAGGCTAAGCCAGTGTTCAGAGTGAGGAGGGGGACACACCCAGCTAATAATATTCAACTCTCTGCATCCTGACCTAACTTGAGTGAATATTGGACTTGAGAGGCATAGCCTTTTTGGGAGGTCATGCTGCTTCAAAAAAATTAAATTAAATTAAAAAGTGCCACAATGTTAACTGTACATTTTCCACACAGTGTGCTTAATCACTGAATGAGGACACGTAAAATGCTTTAAAGGATAAAGTTCTGGTCCTGGACAAAGCACAGTATGACACAGCTCAGCGGAGAAGAATCAGGCAGAGGGAAAATGGCATTTTTCTCCATGTGAAACTTGCCTTGTTTACATCCCTCCATATGAGCATCCCACTCACAGCTCTGTGATCAGCCAGGTAGCCCCAAAGGGCCACTGACTTACTAGGTGTGGAGAACAGCACTTGGACAGGGGCCAGAAGACCTGGGTCAGTCATAGCCGCGTTTTGGGTCTGAGATTTTCCTACTGTGAAATTAAAGGGCTGATATTATAAAACATTAAGATTCTAAAATTCTTCAGGAACAGAAAGTTATATGTATAAGTGAGATACTATTTGGAAAATAGGCGCCACAGAGATTAAGCAGATTCACTGCATTAAAGCACATCTTGACAGCACTCTCCTGTGTATTAACACACAACAGAAAAATGATCACCACGTCAGACCAGCAGGACAGATATCAAGAACCCTTTGTTGAGTCTGGGATGCTTTTCTACATGATTTCTTAGTTTATCTTGCATCACTGACAACAAATTCTCAAGGGGAACATCAGGGCACAGAAAGGCTAAGCCGGTGTTCCGAGTTAGCAGAGGGACACACCCAGCTAATATTCAGCTCTCTGCATCCTGACCTAACTTGAGTGAGTATTGGACTTGAGAGCCATAGCCTTTCGGGGAGGTCATGCTGCTTCAGAAAAAAAATAAAATAAAATAAAGGGCCACAAGTCTTTGCTTTTCTTCACTGACTATGGCCTAAATACAAGAGTCCTTTAGAAGACAACAAGAATGACAGACAAGTGCCAGGTGGAAACAATTAACCCAGTGTCCTAGAGGCCCAGGTGGCTCCAGGGCCAGACACTCCATCTCCATCCACCAGACTATTATGATGGATAAAGAAGGCCAGTCCCCAAAAGACAGACATTTGAGATTCTTTGAGATTCTAGGTCATGCCCTCATGTCACCTTTTAAAAAGAACCAGCTTGAGGCCAGAGGGCCTTCTTTGAAATTATGTGCCTTGTCCAAAGTGGACTCACCAGGCTCCTGTTGGGCTGTGACCAGTAGGTTCATTTAATGTGGAACAAAAGCCGATGATGATGGTGTGAGGTTTTAGTGCTGCCATTGCCTTAAATGATAGGAATTGTCATCGTGCCCAGAGAAGACAGCTGTATTCAGATATCCCTAGAGTCCCCGTGGGCCACCTCCTCTGCTTCCAGCCTCCACAGCTTAGCTTTCAGAGAGGCATAAGAATTTGGACCTGCCCAAGGAACTGATTGAGAAGCCACAGCTTCTGTGTTTCTAGATGAAAACTGCCCCAAGATGGCAAAATACTCAGAGGAGCAACAGAACACTGCACTTATTAGCTGTGGAACCCTTAAGATGAGAAGCCACTTGGAGTGCAATGGAGATGCATAACACAATATCCAACTTAAAGACCAGGGCACCCGGAAGAGAAATAAACTTCCTCTGACCAGATCAACAGACTAAGGGGAGAAAAAAATCACAACTAAGTACAAAAGTTGCAAACCGAATGGAAGAAATCAATTGCTCAGTATCTATATTTGAAGTCAGTGTGAATGGGCTGAATTTCCTTATCAAAATGTAAAGACATTCAGATAGTATAGAATTAAAATTGAGCAGTAAACCACCTAGAAAAAACCTAAACATTAAAAACAAAACAATTGAGGACTTTCAGTTCTACAATGATGGAGTACATATACTTATTCCAACTCCTCCCTGCTGAGTACAGCTAAAAATCTAGACATTATAAAACAAACATAAGAAGGCTGAAAAGTAAAGAGAAAAAGGCAGACTGGCTCCAGACCTCAAAACCCAAACCATGACATGGTGGTGAGTTCCTTGGGTTTTCTTTTGGATTCACGTGTTCTAGACTGAGTGCTAGAGAAGACAGCAACCTGGAAATGCCAATACGTACAGAAACAAGGGCCCACCAAGAAAAGCCTTCTTTATAGCCAAAGGACCAGAATTAGGGTAGCATCACAAGACAAAAAAGTGTTTGACAATAACCATTTTACTCCAGCCAGACACCACAGAAAAACTGCAGCTTCAGCTCCATCCCCACCAGCACAGACCGACACTTCCACTCTCACTGGGGCGTAATAAGTCTCCCCACAAGCCCTGCCAGCCTTGCTCAAGATGGTGGCAAAGTAAACGAGGTAGAGAGCCTGGAATTCCATCCTAGCTGAGCAATAATGAGCTCCTTCCCAATCCCCAGAGTCAGCGGACACCACATCAGAGCCTGAACTTTAATGTCCACCCAGCAGTAATGGGGCAGCCTTCCCACTCACAGCTGGGATGGTGTCCATGGATGCCTGCAAAAACACAAGATTTAATGAATATCCAGAGTCCAGGATTCAATTACATATACAATTAGATATTCAATTAAATATTTATACCTGTTTAAAAATATGCAAGAAACTTGGTTCTATAATATTAACAGCGAATATCTGAGAACAGTGGGAATTCAGGTGATGCTCACATCTTCACAGAAGACAGAACAGGATCACCTTCTCATTGTCCCTGTGTCCTCTGGGCAGTCATTCCTGTGAAGTGACACCTGCAGTTGTTCCACAGGCCCGGGGAGAGAGGGGGGCACGACATTCTAGGGACAGATGAGCACACTTCTCTGTTGGGGCCACTTGAATGACACTGAATTTGACACCAAGAATTGTCCCTGAGAAATAAAGTGTTTTATTTTCCCACATCTGGGGCCTTGTCAGAGGCATTCATGCTGCACTTTCTAATACCTTGAAGGCAGTCTGGGGCTGCAGCCAAGTCAGGCAAAGTGCTGGCTGGGTGACGGTCTCCCCAAGGGTATTCTTGGAACCTCTGGCTGAATCCTCAGAGCCTGGTATGCCCTGTGGCCCAGAACCAGGCAGGCAAGACTTCCTTCCCAAACCCTGTACCAGAACAGGCCAGGGGTTGTGCAGAGGCCGAAAGAAAGAAGCCAGGGATGAGGGGGCTGAGATCGGTCCTTTTTAGCATTAAAAGAAAATCCAATTGTTTCTCTACAGGCTCTTAAGAAATGAGAAAAACCCCAAAGGCCTTTACTGACACAATTAATACTTTACTTAAAAGTCAATAGTCAGGGGCTTCCCTGGTGGCACAGTGGTTAAGAATCTGCCTGCCAATGCAGGGCACACGGATTCGAGCCCTGGTCCGGGAAGATCCCACATGCCGCGGAGCAACTAAGCCTGTGCGCCACAGCTACTGAGCCCACGTGCCAGAACTACTGAAGCCTGTGCTCCTAGAGCCTGTGTTCCACAAGAGAAGCCACCGCAATAAGAAGTCCACGCACCACAGTGAAGAGTAGTCCCCACTCGCCACAACTAGAGAAAGCCCGCCAGCCTGCAGCAATGAAGACCCAATGCAGCCAATAAATAAATAAATAAATAAATTTTTAAAAATGTCAATAGTCAATCCAATGTTTTTACATCAAACCAAGCTCAATGAAATACAAATATCCTACAAAGAATCTGCTGATGCTTTTGAGAGACCGTAGTCAACCTAGCAAGCAGACTGGCTGCAGAGCAGAAATGGAACCATCCTGGAAGGGAAACGGGGACCTGGGATGTGCTGGCAGAGCACTGGGGTTCAGTTTCCTGGAGCCATAAACCACCGGGGCAATCAGAACCAACCAGTCGCTCAGTAATCAGGAACTGGACAATCACATAGGGCCAGAAATAGGACAGCACCTATAAGAGAAAGTCCACCTAAAAACCTGCATCTTGTGTTAGCGTGGTGGCGATTATTCTTCAAAGAGCTCAAATAAGGGCAAAATTTCAGTACAACTCAATTTTTTTTAATTTTTTAATTTTTCTTCCAGTTTTATTGAGATATAATTGACATACTGCACAGCATAGGTTCAAGGTATACAGCAGAATGATTTGACTTACATATTTCATGAAATGATTACCACAATACATTTAGTGAACATCCATCATCTCCTATAGATACAAAAGGGAAAGAGAGACATATATTTTCCTTGTGATAAGAACTCTTACAATTCGCTCTCTTACCACCTTTCGTACATGACATATAGCAGTATTAATTACGTTGATCACATTGTATATTATGTCCATAGTATTTATTTATCTTATAACTAGAAATTTGTGCCTCTTGACCACCTTTATCATCATACAAAGATATTACATTATTATTGATTATAATCCCCACACTGTACATTTCATCCCTGGGACTCATCAGTAAAACTCAATTTTTAAGTCGTTATCAGATCAGAAATCCAAACAGTGAGCACTTAAGAGCAAGGAGGTATATAAAATAAGAAAGTGCTGCAGTCAGCACTTTTTTCGATGGGTGAGAGTTATGGCCATTGTGCTTTTAGTGCCTGGGAAGGGTTATAAATAGCCAAGAGAAAAGGATTTTCCCATATGCTCTTTCAAACACACACACACACATTTTAACACTCTTGATTTTTCAGATGTTCCAAAATTTAAAGCAAATAAGTTACTCTGATGGAGACATGGAGCATGTCTAGTTCTCACCAGCAACCAAAGGAGCAAAAAATATGAATGTGTGAAGCAGCTTCAGGACACACACCAGGAGTCTGACCCTTGGTGGAGAGAGCCGGTTGCCCTCAGGGCCAGGCGCTGGGAGGACAGGCATGTGAGGGAGGTTCCCACGGAGGAGACTTGCTTCACTAATTGGATGGAACACCTGGACACGGGATTGTGAACATCCACCCTTCCTAGTGCTCCCTGATGGCTCCTTCCGTGCACGGGTCCAGTGCCCAGCTGTGGGGAATGAAAGCTCTGAAGAGCCAGGACAGAATTCTTGTTTCCCACATAGGTTGGTCTCTGGGACCTGAGTGGTGGGAGGCAGATCTGGAGGGACATGTCCTACTTTCTCCAAAGAAGGGTGAGGATGGCCAGGGTTAGAGACCAAGGTCCCTGGGAGGGAACACAAAAGGCAAATCTGGAGGCAGGTCCTGGTGGCTGCTGTGACAAGTCCCCTTGCTTCATCTTCAGACCACTCCTGTTACCACTTGCCTTCCCTGGTTGACCGCTTAACTAGCTTCCACGTGGCTCTGGCCTGGCCTGGCCTGAGACCCACTGATTCACAGGGATCCCCAACAGAGAAAACACACAGGAGCAGGGGCCCTTGTCAGAGGGAAGATAAGGTCAGGGATTCGCTTTTGTTTTAGTTTAAACCACAGAAAAGGAAAATCAGAACTTTCTTTCCTACAGGGTCCCCCACCCACAGGTTCTTCTTTTCCAGTACAAAAGTTGAGCTGGGAGATGTTTCAGCATTCCACAGTCATTATGTCTTTCACCTACACATGATTCATTCTTGTCTTGGAAATGATCAAAGGAAACCTGCTTATAAACAATGCTGCCACGTGAACAGACCCAGGAAGAAGACTGGGAAAGAGGTGTTCTCATGCCCAGGGGCTGCTTTGCTGTGCTTGGAGGGCTTTGCAGCAGGAAGAGCAATAGAAATATGTATTTATCATTCATTCATCTATTTATTCATCAATCAATAGCTATTTTCTGAGCATGTTGGGCACTGAGGGCAAGGGGAGAGACAACAATTCATTTAACAAATATATATCGAAGGGGCTTCCCTGGTGGCACAGTGGTTAAGAATCCACCTGCCAAGGCAGGGGACACGTGTTCGACCCCTGGTCCTGGAAGATCCCACATGCCACAAAGCAACTAAGCCTGTGCACCACAACTACTGAGCCTGTGCTCTAGAGCCCATGAGCCACAACTACTGAAGCCTGCGAGCCTAGAGCTTGTGCTCCACAACAAGAGACGCCACCACAATGAGAAGCCAGAGCACCACAATGAAGAGCAGCCCCGGCTCTCTGCAACTAGAGAAAGCCCCCACACAGCAACGAAGACCCAATGCAACCAACAAAAAATAAAAAAATAAATGTATATAAATAAACAAACAAATAAAAATAAAAATAAATTGCTGTTTATATAGAGAGAGAGAGAAAGAGAGAGAGAGCACCTATTGCACATAATAATGGTGTAATTATTATGTGTCATCACTTGGACTCCAGTCACACAAGAGGACTGTCTGTTCTAGGGAGTGAAGCTGCACCTGTGTTTGTTAGGTTATATTTGTACCCTAACGTTGGAGGGCCTCATGCAGGTTTAGCCAATAATCATTCCTCTAAGATTGATAATGTTATGATGCTATGGAATAAAAAAGCCACTGCTGTGTTGTAATGGCTTCAACAAATTTGACAAGACAGAAACTTCCTGCTACAGGGAGCAAATGATGTGTTACTTTGCAACAAACGGAGAAAATGCTGTAATCTCTTCAATTACAAAAGCGTAGCCCCACTTGTGATGTAATTTGGAATTCTAGGTCTACTGAGTTTTATGCTATTTATGGATTTATGCCTGCCAAAGACACAATTTTCAACTTGAAATATGATCCAGTGTTTGACTTTGGAAGCGGTGTTCTAATGCAGCTTATTTAGTCCTCACGGCCATGTAATGCTAGCTAGATTTAGAAATCTGAGGGACAAATACGATCATGGGATAATTTAAAATGCAACCCTGCTTCTAAACCAGTAGCCTCTGATCCTACATATTTTGCTTGGTACACAGATGGGGAGCACATTTTTACTGCCATGCATGCTCCCAGCTTGGGTGTTAAAAATGGGTACAAGCTTTGGTACTATGCCAGCCCTATCCTGGCAACTATTTCTGGATGGACTATTTCCAGTGAAAACAATAGCTTATAAGCAGTTTTAAGTGAAATGCCCAATTAGGAACATAAATTTGCAATGGTTGATAGATTCTCAGCTTTAAGAAATAAACTAATCATCAATTTCAAGCTGCCTGAGAAGAAACCACTCCAGAATAAGAAATCACAACCAGGAAATGATAAGCCATTATCAAGAGCAGTCCTTAAAAATCAAAGGAAATATGAGACTACGAAAGCTGCCAAACAGGAAGCAGGAAGTAACAAGAACCAAGATTTGGCACCTACCCCTGCCCCACAGAGCATACCACGGAGCACTGTGTCTCGGTTAACATCTGGAGACCGTGAGACAGACGAAAACTTCCAGATCCTAAAGAAGACCCGAAAGCAATTGAGCCTTGAAAGAACAAGCAGCAACTGAAACATGACTAGAAAAACAATGACTTGGAGAAAATTTACATCTTCTAGGAGCTGGAAGATTTGGAATTGGTTATGTTAAAGATTCAGAGAAGCCAAGTTGTTAGCATCAATCAGTGGAAACACATCCTGTGTTAAACCCTGCAGAGCACCCTGAGCGTCGCCTGGCCACCATATACCCATACTTACTGCTCATCTATAATGCAACCATTTATCCAAGATTTGGCATATAGCTGAAATTAGTTAATAATGTCCACTAAATGGACTTTTCGTACCTCTCAATACATGTTATAGAAAAGAGACATGTCATATTTTAGATTCCACGTATAAGTGATACCATATGCTATCTTTCTCTTTCTGACTTACTTCACTTCGTCTGATAATCTCTAGGTCCATCCATGTTGCTGCAAATGGCAGTATTTCATTCTTTTTTATGGCTGAGTAATATTCCATTGTGTATGTGTATATATACATAGACACACATATTCATCTGTTGATGAATTCAAATGTCGATCTGTTAATGGACATTTAGGTTTTTTCCATGTCTTAGCTATTGTAAATAGTGCTGCTATGAACATTGGAGTGCATGTATATTTTCAAATTACAGTTTTGTCTGGATATATGCCCAGGAATGGGATTGCTGTGCTCATATGGTAACTAACTGTATTTTCATTTTTTTGAGGAATCTCAAACCATACTGTTCTCCATAGTAGCTGCACCAATTTACATCCCCACCAACAGTGTAGGAAGGTTCCCTTTTCTCTACACCTCCAGCATTTGTTATTTGCAGACTTCTTAACGATGACCATTCTGATCTAGCACAGGGAACTATATTCAATATCCTGTGATAAACCATAATGAAAAAGAATTTGAAAAAGAACATATACATATCTATAACTGAATCACTTTGCTGTACAACAGAAATCAATACAACATTGTAAATCAACTATACTTGAAGAAAATAATTTTTAAAAAAGAATTATATAATATTTTAAAAATTTAATTAAATAAACCTTTGAGAAAAGGTAAAAAAAGAAAAAAAGAGACATGCGAATTTCTTAGCGAAGCTTCAGACACTGAAAGTCAAACACCATTGTTATTCAGTATGATTTACATTTACATAAATGTAACCCATTACATTGGTTGAAAGTAGTGGCAAAACAAGCAAAGTGAACTAAAGTTTGTTTCTCTAACTTTAAAATGCATATTAGTTTTCTCCTGAACTTGTTGATCAGCATAAACTCAAGAGTAATTTTGTAGAAAACTGAATTGCTTTATAGTTCACTTCCTTTAACGTTTTGATTTTCAAATCAAGACTCAGGCTTTGCTCTGTCCAGTGAGGACCCTCAGAAGAGCCTGAATATGCGCATAGGTGTCATTTCTCCTCACAAAAAGGAATTTAGGCAATCTTTTTGGTGGCCTGGAATGGTCAGAGATGGAGCTGGACACGGAATTCTGGTGTGCAGAACCCACCCCCATTTATTTGTGCCTATGTATTCCATGCCACCCACGAGCTAAGTTTTGTCTAAACAGGTCAAGATATAATAAGAAGTCCCATGTAGAGTCTATCAGGAAACACAATAATACATGTTAAAGTTTCTAGCAGGTAAAAGAACTTAAAAGAACTGAGAAACAAACATACACACACAAATGAGAACATAGAGAAAAGAATACAATGTGCGAGAAAGGGACCTTCAGAAAAACTGATTTGAGAAACCAGAGAGAGGGCTCCCCTCAGCTCCTGACTGCAGATAACACTTGAGGAGGAAGCCCAGGAAGTCCCTTTTCCTCCAGCTCCCAGTTCTTGGTGGTCTGCACACTGAGATGCTCTGCAGAAGCAGGGCTCTGTGAAGCATCCAGAGGAGGCACGTGATGGCTGAAGTTTGTGGGGCAGGTACCATCTGCCCATAGAGTGGTAAGTCTTCCCTGGTTTTCCTCTGTTTTCAGTTTTTATCCTGAATACAAATTTGAGTTGTTTGCATTGTTACAGGACACAGGATTTCTTTTCAAACTTTATGTAGCTGATCCTAGGTACCACCCATGCTGTACCTCATTCTAGAAACTATGCTTCCTCCCCATGTGGGTGGCAGAACGCTATCCCCAAACTTTATAGAGTGACAAGCAGGCTGTGATGGGGGAATGTGTTTGTGCTGTTGTGCTCTTTATTGCTGCATTGATGATGACCAGGCAAACAGGATACTGATGCCACAGGACACCTTCCGACTGAGGCCATCGGGAAGTAAATGGTTATTTAGAGCAACAGCCGCTTGAAGGGGTGGGAATCTCTCCCAAAGAGAAAAGGCAATTCTCCTGCATGAAATAAAGGCTCTCAGGCA
This sequence comes from Hippopotamus amphibius kiboko, assembly GCF_030028045.1. NCBI lineage: Eukaryota > Metazoa > Chordata > Mammalia > Artiodactyla > Hippopotamidae > Hippopotamus > Hippopotamus amphibius. The sequence goes on from NC_080190.1 coordinate 48,650,879, forward strand.
AAATTTCTTGCCATTGCCCTAATAGAAATAAAGGGCTTAACTTCCTTCCTGTATATCTTAGAACAAGCCACCCAAGCCAGCAATGGCACTGGCTTCCCGGCACAGAGCCTCTAATGAGGTGTGCCAGGCGCCATGTGGAAATCAAAGGGCAGCTTCTACTGAAGGGAAACAGACCTTCCCTCCAGTCCTAGAGAAAGCGTTGGAATTCTTCCTTGTACTGCTGTAGCCCTGTGACCCACATCCTTTCCTTAATTCCTTGGCTGGAGAAACTGCAGGAAAAGCCTTCACTTCCCTCAGCTCCTGGAAAACCATTTGAAGTCTGGTTCCTGTCATCCCTGCAGCCAGGTTCTTTCTCTGGGAGAACCTGATTGAGTAGTGTGACCAAGAGATTTATTCTCAGGCCTGAAATCAGAGATAAAGGAGCGGCCTAGGAATGCAAAGGAGAACAAAAATCACCTTGAACTTCATAGGTTCCATTTGTGGTTTGGGAAGGAAATAGAGGGAGGGAAGAAGAGAAAAGAAAGATGCTTCTGCCTTTGCTTCTGCTCTTCTCCAGCTAGGAAACCATACAGTGGTCCATCCTGTCCGACTCCTCACGTTGCCCGGTTGGTGGGGGTGTGGTGACCCAGGTAGCATATTTGTCATTCATACTATCTTAGAATCAACATCATACGATCCTGGGCCTCGTGGAATCTGCTCTCTATCCATTCTGTAATCAGAAGCTGTCATTTTGTTCTCATACAGTTTATTAAGCCCTTTCACGTCTGTTCACTCAAATCAGTTTATTGAGAGACAACGTGGGGAAAGCACTGTAGGAGACTCTGGGCTGTAACAGTGAACAAGACAGGAATGGCTGTGTCCTCAGCGAGCTCCCAGCCTAGTGGGGAGACAGACATGAAAAAAAGTTCATAAGTTGGTGATAATGAAGTAATTACATGTTGTGATAAATGTTGTGAAGAAAACATATAGAACCTAAGATGCAATACATGTTAATAATCATATAAATGCACATGGGTGCAATTCCTAAATTAAAAGGCAGAGGGGAAATGGGAGTGAGTGTATTAAGCCCTGGATACAGGGTCATCTCTGGAGGGGGTGAAAATGTTTGGGAACTGGCCGTCTGTGCACGGAAGAGCTTATATATTGAATAGTTTCACTGCAGGTTGGTGTGAGCCACCAGCAATATTAGTGACCTTCAAATGCCAGGACGTGTAGTCCTTTTCTCTGAGTGGTTCACTTGTTCCAGGAAAAGACCCTACAATCTCCCATGTTGGCAGTGGAAGTCGAAAGATGTCTCTAAATCAGTTAGCAACTGACTTAATTTTCCTTTATCTCACCCAATTTTCTTATTTGCTTGGTATCTCCAAATACAAAGGCTCTTGTTCCAGTTTCTTTAGCAAAAGAAATCTCAAGCATCTTCTTTGGGTGACAGAGGTGGCTATATAAATTGTGGCACCAAGTACAAAATGAAAACGTGACTCCCCTTGTTCAAAAAGCTGGAAAAAAAAATGTTAAAATTTTTTAAATGTAAAGCTTTTCGCTTGTTCCATGATCTGAACTGTCATAAAATCATTTAGAATTATGGATTCAAGTTTTTATTAATTGCCATTAATTATTTTAAAAATTAATACTTATTTGGAATTAATAATTAACCATTTCTTTGGTTGACCACCATTCCCTGTATTCCAAGTCTTCGTCAATTTAATTATCAATATTTTTGCTTTATTTTGCTGGAATAGATTCTCCAAATTTTCTGATAGGGCTTCTCATTGGCAAGCTTTCCGAGTCCTTAAATAGGTTTAAAAAACTATTTTTACCTATTTTTTGTTTGTTTGTTTGTTTTTTGGCGGGGTTTTTTTTGCTCGCAATAGATTTCTAGTTAAAAATTACATGGCAACAATTTTGAAGATATTGCTCTATTGCTTTCAGAAATCCTCTCTTGCTTCTGAGAAATATATTTCCAATCTGATTCTTAGTCCATTACAGAGAAATTGCAGTCTCTTTTGTTTTGCTTTATTAGCCTTGAGCACACTTTTTTCTGAAGTAGAACCACAATGTGTACACATGGCCTGTCTGTTGCATTTGTCCTACCTAACACCCAGTGGGCTGTTTGCATTTGAGGACTTAGGCCTTCATTTCTGAAAATTTTGTCTTCTTTTGCTTATTCCTCCCTTCAATTCTCTGTTTTATTAATTTTTTTTTCTGCTTGCAAATTGAATTAGGCAGAATCTGGAACACTATGATAAGCCCTCTCTGTCTCAATATGCTCTGTTAATACTTTCCATTTGCTTGCCTTTGGGGCTATATTTTGGAAGAATTATTTGTTGACATCTTCCAGCTTACAAATTGAATTTTCAGCTACATTAATTCTGCTCTTTAACCCACTTTTTTTATTTCATTGACCTTATTTTCTTTTCTCCAGATCTCTGAGTTTTGAATTAATTTATTTAGAAAATACTCTTATCCATTTTTGCATTATTATATCATCTGTTAACATTAATTATACTTATTGTAAAGAATGTTTTGATGCTTTAAACTTTGTTTCCAGAGGCAATATTTTTTCACATAATTTGAATGTATTTTCAAAGTAATTCGACATGTGCTGCAGCTGCTGCTGATTTTCTTCCAGTGTTTGGAGGTTCTTGGTTGTGTGACCATGTTTGCATTTGTTTCCTTGACGGTGGAATAGACAGACGTATATTACTGCTGAGTTAGGTTTGCCGGATAGATAGATACAGATATAGATATATTGATGTAGATATGTAGACAGATAGATATTGAATGAATGGCATCTGTCTTCCTAGAAAGACAATCTATTCTGGTATTTAAATATTTCATGTATTTGGGTGGTAAACTAACCAGCAATGCCAATTACTAACTCTCTGACTATGAGTAAATTATTTGTCTTCTCTTTTACTCAACTTTCTAATCAGAAAAAATGAGTACAACATAAGAGTAAGGTGAGGATTAAGTGTAACCTTGCAAATTTGTACACTAGTGCCTGGCATATAATAAATAACACAAAGGTTAACTGATGTTTTAGTGGTTCAAATCAGAATCTAGGAGTGGAGAAATTGACACCCAAAGAAATGAGTCACTTATGGTAGAATTGGTAATGTGATGATGGATGAAATATTTTGATGAACAGGAGATGTCCCAGTGTCTTGCTCACTGCCCCCTCATTGAAACCTGCCACTCTACCTATGTCTCCTATCCTTCAGTGTCAGGTAGGAATAGCCCTGAGGAACACCATGTAGCCCCGGGTCTGGCAGGAGGAGAATCTATAACCATTTGGTATTGCAGCTTTCTGCTGAGGGTGGGAACCCACAACATCCCTCAGGGTTTCCATCCTCCAGGCCCATCTGCTCTGTGTTTTTATTTTTATTTCCACTGGTAGCTTTTGAGGACAGCTGAGCATCTTCTTTCCTCCCAAGGACTGAACAAGGCAAACTGTAGCCAAAATCAGCAGCTGTTGATTTGCTTAATAGGGAAAATATCTCCCAGAGCTGCCAAGGATACATGATAGAAGGGGATCGAAGAAGCTTGAGGTTCTTTTCCCAAGACATAAAGCAAATTTTAGCACAAAAAAATCGTATCGCTCACTGCTACATGGGAGACCACTATATGTTTTTTAGAGGCACTGTCCAACCATTTGTGGTAGGCTGCATTGGTCCAGAAATACATCCCCAGTTGTTTCTACTTGTCTGTTCTTTCTACACGGTCCCAAAGCTCCTTGGAACTGAATTCCCAGAATATCCTGATAGCAGGAGAACCCCTGCACCCAGCCAGGAGTACGTACCTTTCTAGACTAGCTATCATTTCTGCCCCCCAGCTCTAAAATCAACCTGTGAGTACGGACTTGGTGCTAATTTGTGGGCATTGGGTTTGCCCAAGTGTGGAGGAGACACAGTGCAGAAAAGATGGGCTGGGGACCCTGGATGTTAACTAATGCTGCCTGAGAGCAGCCAGGTCCTCCGTTACAATCCTGGCAAATGAGAAACCACTCCAGGGCAGGGTAAGTCATTCCCCGCCCCCCATCCCCAAATTCCAGTCCTGCTCTCTCCCGTGTGGTCAGCGCCCCTCCCTAGAGGATTTAGTTAAAACCAAATGGCCACCCCCACCCCCACACCCCACTGCCTGGACATCCCCCTCCAGCCAGCTCGGCTGCCAAGAGTCCGGCTGACTGCAGAGCGGGAGCAGACTTCCATCTCCCCGAGTGCTGGAAGGAGAGGATGAGTCCAGCTGAGACCTCTTCTTCTTAAGTGCTTCCAGCTCAGCCAGTCTGGACAGAGCAGATCGGCAAACAGGAGTGAACATGGGTCAGAAGAGAAGGCACAGCCTCTGGAGCTCGGGCTAAGGCTGGAACATTGCCCTGCTAGACCAGCTTTTACCCAAGACTAGCCTGGCAGCAAACCAAGAGCAAGATCCTGAATCAGGGCTCAGGACGAAGCATGCAAGCGGAGCCATGCACCAGATGGGGCCAGCCTGACATATCGCTGCTCTGTCTGGATTCTGTTACCCAGAGGCCAGCCTGTTCCCAGCCCAGTGCTGTGGGACGGTCCTTCCCGCTATAACCTCTACCCCATTCCTGGAATTAGGCGTTATCCAGGTCTCTCTCCAATTAGGGAAGGGCTTATCCTCATGATGGCCAGGGCTTTGCATGGTACCAGTGACTACTTCAGGATTGCAACTATCAAACTTCTCTTTGCTCCTTCCATACAGGCATCCCCCCACTTCCCACACCTGGACAGTTTTGACAGTTGCCCAGACAGGACCTGGGTTTCCACTTGCTATCAAGAGGCATGGAGTAGAGGAAAGTGCCTTAGAGTCAGCTTTCTGTCCAAAACATCTTTCAATGTGTCTCCATTGCTCCATGGTCGACATCAACCCCTTAATATGACCTCCGAGCCTTTGCACAATGCAGCCACTCCTTGCCTCTCCAGCCCCACGCACACCTCTCCCCACTCTCCGACTGATGTGCAGACTCTAGAAGCATTTTAGTACAGTGATCAGAGCAGCTGTACTGTGCGGCTGGGCTTTCACTAATGCCATTGTCACTGCCTGTACAATCTCAAGCCAACAGTGTCCTTCTCCCAGCCTGAATAAATCATCCCGCGATTTATTCATCCAATATCATCTCTTCCAGGAATCATTTCCTGCCTTCTCCCACCTTGGTTTAGGTGTCTACCCTCCCACCCTGTATGCTCCTTTCCCTCCATTTTACACTAATTGTTTTCCTGTGTGGAAACTGCTGGTGATCTTGTCGGTGTTCAACACTTAACCAAGAGTCCTCAGATGACAGGGACGATGTCTGTTCTGTCCTTTTTCACATGGTGTTCCCTCATTTCTAGCAGACACAGCACAAGGCAAGTAGGTAGTATGTCTCGATGGATACGTTCTCTAGAACTGAGTTTGCCAAAGATGTAGGTGAGACCATTCCAGATTAAAGGAGGCTAAATCCAATGTCTGAATCTGGTTCGGGTCCTGGACCAGAAGAGGGACATTTGTGAGACACTTAGTGAAATCGGCATGAGATCTATAGGTCAGACTTGGGCCAAATCAAGATAATTTCCTGATTTTGCTGATTGCACTCATGTCACATTAGATACGATATCTGGGAAATGTGCACAAAAGGTACGCAGGAATTTTTTGTACAATTTTTGCACACTTTTATAATATAAAATTATATTAAAATATACAAAATTATATTAAAATAGAAATTTACAAATGTAAGCAAAGAAAAAGCATAGGTTAATTGGAAGGAACGAGATCCAACCTCAGGATTCCCTTGGAACTTGATTTTCTTAGTAAATTCAATATCAGTTTTTTTTTCCTTTTTTTTTAAAGTCTTTATTGAATTTGTTACAATATTGTTTCTGTTGTATGTTTTTGTTTTTTGGCTGCAAGGCATGTGGGATCTTAGCTCCCCAACCAGGGATCGAACCCACACCCCCGCGCATTGGAAGATTGACGTCTTAACCACTGGGCCACCAGGGAAGTCCCAACATCAGTTTTTCTTTACTTCTGCTCTTCTCTTTCCTATAACAAATAGAATTTGCAGGTTTAAGGCGTGGGAGAAGATTCTTATTCCTGAGTGTCCGCGTGAAAATGCTGCTTACAATGCTGTGGTGTGAGTGTCAGCCCCCAAAGCCCTGCTCAGTGACACCAAACTAGTCTGCCAGTTTCCTGATAAACGCCCACTGGTCTGAGCACCCTTCAACTGGATGGGGGCAGGGCAAACAGCTCCACTGGACTTAGGTAAACGTGAGCTGCTTCCTACAGAGCCAGCCTCACTTTTAACCTACTGAGAAGAACGGCCCCTGAGGTGTTCATGGGAATGGGCTTCACAGACAGAGAAGAACACCAGGAAAGGGAAAGCCCCGCACAGCATGTCTACAGCGCAGCCCCCCACTCAGAGCGCCAGCCCCTGCCTTTCATCCTCAGGCCAGCCCAACGTGGGTCACCCTCGACCTTGACTTCAGGGCACAAATGGGACTGAGTCAGGACTGGAGACTTTCCTTCGGATGTTCGGAGTGCAGGAGGGGCTGCAGGTGAAACTCCAGGCCTGGTTCGTCAGCTTGAGACTTAAAGCTGAACAAACATCCCCTGCCGGCCGTGGCCAAGTCCAGCACCCTCTGTGAGCACAGCATGGCTTTGCTGCCCTCCTTCCGTGCTTTTCGGAGCCATCAGAGAAGCGCCATAGCCTCTTGCTCCTACACTGTGGAAGTGCTGGTGCTCAGAGGCGACAGACCCAGCATGTAACCACCTGAGCTCCTGGAGAAAGGGAGCCAGCCTTGGCTCAAGCACCGAGAGTGACGTGGTGACCGCTTTCCCACATGGCTGCCCCTGGGGTTGCTATTATAGACTGAAATGAAATCTGCCCCCTGCAACTTCTACCTACAGATCAAAGTTCTACCCTATGGTGACTACACAGAACCAGTTTGTTTTCTCTACCACATTGTAGTGCTTTAAACATCTGGAGACAGTCATCGTTCTTCTCCCAAGCCTTCTCTTTTGTTCAGATTAGACAGCCCTCTTGGATTACACCGTTTTTCACGCACCTCTATACAACATGGTTTCCAGATTCCTCGGGATGTTAATCACTGTCACCTATATTTATTTTCAAGGTTCTTCCTATAACACAATGAACAATTAAAGTACAGAGTTCCAGACCAAATAGCCAGCACAGAAGACGGCAGAACTCTGCCTTCCTCTGATCCGCACTCCATTTCTCCACTACTGCAGTCCAAGTTTGCCTTCTTAGCAACGTGTGGTGATGTTGGCTCCCCCTGAAGCTGTAAGACACCCAAAGTCCAAAACATTCACTGTCTGATATTTACCCAATTAACTTCTGAATGAAAAATATTTTATGTTATCACTGTTACTTTTGTCTCTGCAGAAAATTTAGCTCCTACTCATGGGCCTCCTGAAGGCATTGGAAGACCCTCTTAAAGAAAAGTGTCATGGTGGGTCCAAGAATGTTGCCTGAAATGGGAGAACATACAAGAAGGCAAAGCATCAACATGACCCAGCTCACCAGATAAGGCCTCACTTATTCCTAATAAAACGGAGCAGAGAAGACCCCAAAGCACTGGAATGTGGAGACCAGGTGATAAGAGGCCAGTCGGCTCCAGAGAGGATGGGAGGGGATTTGAAGGACTCTGGAGACAAGGGCAGCCCCAGATGCATGGGCACGTGGAGGTCAAATGGGAGCCAGTGGGTCTGCAGCCCTGGAGGAGGGGCTTGGGTGACACAGGCCTCCTTCCCCACTGCCATCCACAGTAGCTAAGACAAAGCCTTCACTCTGGCTTAGCTAATTCTAGAAGAACGATTGGTAAGGAGGTTGAACGTACACCTCACAAAGGATCTGATTTACTGCCCCTGAAAGAAATGCCGAACCTTTTTCATCTTGATAATATCCAGACTCCCAGAGGGACATCCATTCATTTCAATGAAAGACAATAACATCGTCTCTGCTCTTGAACTACAAGCCACAGTTTGCAGGAAGCAACTCCACTTAGGAAAGTGGCACCAAGAAAACACTTCCTGCAAAGACAAAGGACACATTAAATTGATCCCTTACAAACATATCTCAACTGCAGTGAACTGTCAAAAAGAAAGGCACTGTGTTGGATTTTCTTTCATCACATAAAGGAAGTCTTTAAAGTGGAGCACTGGGATTTTACTAGCCAACACATCAGCGGCAAGTAACACAAGGTAACCTTGACATCCTGCAGGATTCCACAGATTTCGAAGTGTCTGTGCAGATGAGTGGGGTCAGCTGTGGCTGAGTGGTTCCATAGTTAAACCAACTAGATTGTTGCTAGTCTAAGGTTCATTGTAGGCAAGTTCTGGGTGGTATTAACAATTGAGAGGTCTTGTGTAAGCCCTGTGTTCCCAAGAGGTGTGTGTAGGCTCTCACATGAGCAGTCTTCACCTTGTGTTGCCCAAAGGCATGGTATTTGGCAGGTATTTTACCCCATTTCTGGTTTGAAGTTGTGGCAATTTGTTGTTTCATTAAAGTTGCTCATTTTCTCTCTGTTCCCCGTTTAGATCTTATTGTTATTTCAGAAGAATTCAAAGCATCTCTAAACCACAAATCTGTGTCTTGAGATTAATTATTATTTAATTAGCAGGAAAATTCACAGTATACTTAATATTAAACAGATGTATACTAATTAAAAATAAGCAGCCTTAGTAAGAGGCAGAACTTCCAAACCATTCTGAGAGTAAAAAAAAAAAAAAACCAGCCAAAATTTAAGAAATGTTGCAAAATTTGAGAAGAGAGTGAAACAACCATAATAGCTGAAGGAAGATTTACTCTAGGCCAGGTGCTATTCTAAATATTTTGTAACTATTAAATCATTTGAATTTTCAGAGTTCCATGAGTTACGAATTTTAAGGAAGACAAACCTTAGACTCAGAAAGAGTAAGTAAGGCTTTCCCATGGTGGCTCTTCTAGTAGCTTTAAGAGATGGAATTTGAATCCAGAGCCCATACGCTTAATTACTATACTCTACTGCTTTTCCCTTGGCACAGTCTATTAAATACAAGCCATAAGATCAGATTGTGTAAATAAGACCAAAGGTATATATAACTGGTTATAATGACTATCGTTGGGTAGATCTTCTCCCTCAGCTCAGGTCAGTAACACCTACCCCCTGGTTGAGCTACTAACAGAAAACTCCCCTTATCTGACCCTCCTGAAGGAAGCATCTGTGCTGAGCGCTGAGTTCAAGGAGAACATCTGGCCTCCTTCCCTGAGAGCAGAAGGGAGAGAATGTACAAGAATGGACAAGGACCCAGGCCTACATCTCCAAGAGACCAGGACCTCAGAGAAAAGAGGAAACTGGCCAAACTTTGATCATTACAGGGGGTGGTGGGGGGGAGAAAGAGAGAGAGAGAGAGAGAAAAGAAAACTTTCCTGTATTGGAATATCCAAAGTTTTTTGTTTTTTTTTAAATGTGAATTTTTTTTTAAAAAAAAAAGCAGCTCAACTGACCTACTCCGTCCCAAAGGCAGGAAAAACATAAACATAAACGTTGACCATTTTATTTTAACTTCTGTGTAGCAAATTTAAAAGTTTATAAATCACAGAATGTCAGAGGTAAAAAAATGGTAAAGGCCATCAGGTGCACCCCTTCACTTGACGCCTGAAGCCTGCGTGGCTGAGAAGGCCTGACCCGCGAAGGGGCGCGGCAGGCACGAACGCCGCACCCAGAGCTCGTACAGACATGGACCCCTCTCCTCTCCGGGCAGACCCACGTCCGCCCGTGCGTGTGCAGGGGCAGAGCCTCCTGAGTCTGTGTGGACGTCCCCTTCGGGGCCTGTGCGCTGCGGGAGCAACATTCCCATCAGTCCACACATCTGACAGGCTGTGGCTTTCTGGCCGGGGCCAAGGGGTCCAGGGAAAGCTCCCAGGAAGCCGCACAAGATCAGATGAAGCAGGTGGCAAACCAAAGGGAGCCCCATCCTCCCTTTGAGACAGTGTCAGCTCAGACTTGGGGGTCCTCCAGGCATGGGGAGCAGAGAAGCATGATGCCATCACCCACCAGAGCTCAGGCTCCCCCCCTGCTGCCTGGCTCACGGGCAGCCAGTCTGTCACTGGTCTGATGATCCTTTTACAAAGTGAGTAGAACCTTCTAGGTGTGGAGGAATGAATTTCCAATCCCATCACTTACCCGTCTGGGCAAGTCACTTCACCATGTGAACTTCCATTTCTCATCTCAGTCAACAAATGAGATTATTACTAAATGAGCAATTATTTGATGGCAGGTCTTGCTGAACATACTGATTGTACAGCACGAAACAGGTAGCGTTCCTTTGCAACTACAGTACATCTTACGTGTATGTAAACTATATCTCCATTAAACGTGTAAGTGTTACTATGCAAAGGTGTGGAAATACACACGCTCTAAGTTGTTGACAGTGGGTCTAGGGAGGGAAGTCTGCTTAGAACAATGAATGGAAATAAGAGCTCGGGTTGCATAATCAGACCAACAAAAAGCCACTGTCTCTCCAGAAGAAGAGCGGGCTGGCTGCCCTGACCTGGGGGCCTCGGATGCTGTGATACTGGGTGAGTCTGGGATTCCTGTCTAGAACCCTTGAGCTCCCCCACTGCTCCACAACCTTGCAGACAACACCAAGGGGAGTTCGGGCCTCAGTGAATATCGGTTCTTTCTCTGTTCATTGTCTCCGCAGGAGGGATGGAGCTACTTTTAGCTATGAAGGCTTTTCCTCCGTGAGCTGAATACTAAAAGATGGAGTCCAGCTAGATAAATAAACCAAGTCCCACGGCAGAGACCTTTGCCGTCTTCCACATCCAAGAGAAGTTTCCCATCGATAGACAGCCGTGCCGGGCAGCTGAGGGGCCTCCTCACGTTTCAGGGTTTGGAGGAGGAGACCCATGGGGAACAAAGGATGCTCAGCCCTGTGACTATCCCAGATCATCATTCCTCACGGTGCTAAAACCACGTGAGGCTTGGGGATTCTTTCTTGGAGAGGAGAAGCATTTGCTCAGGGCTGGCTGGATCCCAGAAAACAGTGGAGGGGGAGGCAGCGGATCCATGTCGAAACCCTAAGAGGGTCTCAGGAAAGGCCACAGGGAGGCAAGCACCTGGCTCTGTTATTAATATGCACGCAGAGCCATGGGGGCCAGACTGGCCTGTCTCAGAGGAGAGGGATGGCTCAGCAGAGGAGGCAACACAGTTTCTCTCAGCTCCAGCTGTCTGCTGCGGGAGACAAGCTGTGAAGGGAAGGGTCAAGGTGATACTTTGAAGTAGGGTGATGGCCAAACGCCTTTGCTGGATGCCTATGTCATTGTCTCCTAAGACTACGTAGACAGGTGGCAGGACAGCCATTTAATGAGTTGCCACCCAAGTTCTTGCTGTGGTCTGTAGAGTGGACATGCCCTCCGTCCAGAGTCAGGCATGATGGTGCTGAGCCAGGGAGCTGCCCGGAAAGAAGAAATCTCCAGGCTTTGTGAGGATCGAGAGAAAGCAAAACATCAGTCTCACTGCCCCCAGATCCCTGATTGGTACTACTTGTTTGGAAATATTAGGAAGAAGGAGCAGAAATGAAAAGTAAGCCTTGAGGGACTTCCTAGGTGGCACAGTGGTTAAGAATCCGCCTGCCAACACAGGGGACACGGGTTCGATCCCTGCCCCAGGAAGATACCACATGCCGCAGGGCAACTAAGCCCATGCACCACAACTGTTGAGCCCATGTGCCACAATTACTGAAGCCTGCGTACCTGGAGCCCGTGCTCCACAATGAAGAGAAGCTGCCACAATGAGGAGCCCGCCCACCACAATGAAGAGTAGCCCCCGCTTGCTACAACTAGAAAAAGCCCGTGTGCAGCAACGAAGACCCAACACAGTAATTAATTAATTAATTAATTAATTTTTAAAAATAATAATAATAAATAAAACAAAACAAAATAAAATAAAACAGTTCCTGTTTTTAAGAAACAAAAAACAAAAGAAAGTGAGCCTTGAGAGCAGCAGAGAAAGGAAGGATGTGTGGCCGGAGCAATGAGAGTAGCTTCCAAACCTCTTTCACATGCTACTGTGCTCACATTTCTATCCGCAGAGCTCGTCTTTCAAAATCTCTGAGCCAAGCTCCTGCCTTCACCACATCTTCAGACCAGGCCAGCTCCACGTCCACATGCAGTCTGTGCTTCCCACCCCTGCAGTTATTTCACATCCATCCCTCCCACCAGCTGTTCCATGCATGAAGACAGAGACAGTCATGCCGTCTTCACTAGCACAGCGCTTGGGTCATGGGAGACCCCAGAAAATACTGGCTGAATGGATGAATCTAAACAATCATCGTCTAGGACAAGAATAGCATTCCCATTTTGGGACAAATAAGCTAAGGCTCTGATTTTTTTTTTTTCCTAATCCTAAGTGTGAGAACTAGGAGTTGGTCCCAAAGCGTCTACGTCTCGTTCACATGCTACATTCTCAAAGTTAAGTCAAATTCTAAGTTGGGAAGGACCACCTTCACCATTTTTTTAAATTTTTTAAATTGTTTAAAACTGAAGTGTAGTTAATGTACAAAATTATATGTTACAGTTGTACAATATAGTGATTCACAATTTTTAAAGGTTATACTCCATTTGTAATTGTTATAAAATATTGGCTATACTCCCTATATTGTACAATATATCCTTGCAGCTTATTTTATATGTAATAGTTTGCATCTCTTTAGCCCCTACCCTTACATTGCCCCTCCTGCTTTCCTCTAGTTTATCTTTATCTGTGAGTCTGTTTTCCTTTTTGTTATGTTTACTAGTTTGTTTTATTTTTTCCTTTCACATATAAGTGGTATCATATAGTATTTGTCTTTCTCTGACTTGCTTCACTTAGCATAATACCCTTCAGTCCACCCATGTTGTTGCAAATGGCAAAATTTAATTTTTTTATGGCTGAGTAGAATTCCATGTATATATACTCCACATCTCCTTTATCCATTCACCTGTTGATGGACACTTAGCTTGCTTTCATACCTTGGCAATTGTAAAGGAAGGATTATTGGCCAATTCACTGAAAATCAATTTGCCAAAAGCCAATTTATAATACACATCAGATGAATATGTTAAACATGGTGAAGTAGGTTGTTGCAGCTGCTTTGCTGCTAGAAGCAGAGGCAGGGGCAGAAGCCTTGGCCGAGGCAGTGCCGAGTACAGGGTCAGGACGTAGATCCACAAAGGGGGCATGATGGTAAACTGCATTTAAGGGAAAGCCCACCCACTCGTATATAAAGTGGTGTGTGTAAACGCAGAGGACCTCGCAGCAAAATCCACAATAAATCAGGGAGTGGGTCATTCTGCGATTTGGAATTTTCTCACTTGATTCTCAACGAAATAGCCATTGGCAAAATGTTTTTCGTGAAATGTGCTGCTTCCCACAAAAAGGCCCTAAGAGAAATCTAAACCTTGGCTACCAGAACATTCACTTTGGTCACCTACCAAGGTGTAGGAAATTTAAAGAAAACTGAACTTAGCTCTCCACAGTTCTCTCTTTCCTCACCTCATAGCTCAGCTCCTTTGAACAGAAGGCTGATGTCATTTCCGTGGAATGTTCCAATCCTTTTTCCTGTCCATTTCCACCTTCACTTAAAAGTCCTTTCTTCGGGTTTCTTTCTCTCTCATTCTCTTGCTCTCATCCTCACTCTCAGGCTTGTTCTCGCTCTTTCTTCCTATAAACAACGATATAAATTACCACTTAGCTTGAGCTGCATAGTGTATTCTTGCTCTTTATGGAGACAGCATGCCCCATAATGGATCGCCTTTGTGGAAAAGTGCAATCCCTGTAATTAGCAGCACTTTGATGGAGAACTCAAGCTCTGTAACTCAGGAGATCATAAGCGTTTCTGCTCTGGTGAAGTTCAGTTTAATGCAAAAGAAACATGTGTTTCCTGTCCCTTATTCTAAATCGATTGAGCCATTTGTCTAATTTAAACACTCTATAAATTACATACATCCTCCAAAGATAGGGATGAGGTTGACGTACTTGATATATGCTTTTTCACATGGCTTGAATCCATCACTGTCTTTCACAAGGCCCCTTAGCTTTATCCTGAGTGGACGGAGGCCCCATAACTCTCTGATCTACTCCATTCTCTCTGACACCCCTTAGGATTCTTATTTAGACAATTTGGCCAAAGAATTATGACTGACTTTAGGCATGGAATGAAAGCTAACCTAGTACTATACCCCTCACTATCATATGTTTTATTAGCACAACCATCAAGATCTCTCCAATCTTTTCACTCTGTCCGTTATAATAAGAGACTTGATGAGGGAAAAGTCAAAGAAGGTAGATTAGGTATTGGTGCTTGTGGCAAGCTACTATGCACCATTTAGGGCTAATTTAGCACACCGAATTTTGGGGGGAAAACTCTTGCTCCAAGCATTCAGTTTTTCTGTTGTCTGAGCCTTCAAGAAAAGTTAAAACCTCTCTTTGGAATTTAGCATCTCCAGCTGCAGTTTTCCCTTGACTTCTCAAATCTTCTTAGGGAAATTGTAGTCCAGCTATCAATTAGACTCCTTTTGTTATAAATCAATGAGCATTTATTTCATTTTATTTTTTGTTTTCAAAAGCTGATCTTTGTTCTCATGCCCATTCATTACATAACATATTAAAAGAATATACAAACTGGAAGGGAAATAAGAGCTCAGTGAAGCCCCTTATTTTACAAATAGGCTAAAAACAGGCAAGGGGTGACAACTGAGATATAAATATAAAGGACTATAATTATTGAATATTTGTTCCTTTTCTATAGAAAATATAACAAAATCACAAATAAGATAAGCCTATAATCACTGCTACTATGTGGCCTTGCACAGAAGTTTCAGCTAATGCAATAAGTCAAGAAAAATAAAAATGTAATTTTGGAAACAAGAGCAACTTCTTTATATTTGCAGATTGAAAGTATTATATACCTAGAAAAACAAGAGGAATAACTAAATATTAAAACCATAATAGAATTTAGTGAGATGGGTGATTAATAAGACAAACATCATACAGAAATCAAGACCTCTTTAATTAAAAAATAGAAAAAATTATTCTAAAAAATTTCACAAGCCCATAAGATTCCTAAATATCACTAGTAAGAAATGTGTATGGCACAGGTAAACGTAGCAACCACGCGTTACTGAAGGCTATGAAAGACCGGATCAGTGAAAAACAAGTCATCTTTGTTTCTAGGTGAGAATGCCACACACTGTAAAATCATCAGTTCTATCAAATCAATTAGTAGATTCAACCCACTCAAATCAAGGTTCCCACAGGATGTTTTATGAAACTTGACAATCTGAAGTTCTTCTAGAATAGAAAACTTGTAAGTATAAGCAATAAAATTTTGAGAAAGAATAGCTATGAAGAAAGGCTTACTGTTCCAGGTTTCAAAATGTATTTTGAAACAATATTGATGGAAGAATTGTTAATTAACCAATGGAGCATAAAAACACTAGAAAGGGATTCCTAGATAGTGTGTTATAAAAATAGTATATCAAAACAGTGGGGAAAAGGATGCATTATGATAAATAAACAAAAAAAGTCCATACAACCAGCAATCAATTTGAAAAACAAAAGTAAATTCTCTCTTTGATACTATATGCAAATGTGAGTTCTATCTTCAATAAATGGATAAACATAAAACTATCAATGGGATAAAAGTACATATATAGATTATTTTTTATACATTTTGATAGGAAAATCTTAACAAAGCACATACTCAAGGCATCATGAAGAAAAACAATGAAAGATTTTGTTACATAAAATTTAAAATTTCTGTGTGGCAAAAGATATCATAAACAATGATAACATAAACAAAAGGCAAGTGACAGAGTTACAAGCAGGGAAAAGTATTTGCAACATCACTAACAAGGTCTGATAATGATTTCCAGAATATATATGGAACTCCTATTTAAAAAAGAAAAACATAAACATATGAAAGATGCAGTACTTTAGTAAATTTTAATGCAAATAATGATGTGACGGGAGGAACTAAGAGAAGAATTGGATTACCATTGAGACAAAGAAGCATCCACTGATTTGAGGAAAATTGGTGCCTTTAGTACTGTTTTCCCTTTCAAGGATATGATCAGTCTCTCCATTTATTCAGGTCTTACTTTCCCTTTCAGAGTTTTATCATTTCCAGGTCACTCTCCTGATCTTGAGTCTTCTATTGCCCTAATAATAATACATTCTGCTATTATATCACATTAAGTAAGGAATAAATAAGAACTCTAGTAAAGGTTCAAGCAACATTTTCTGAAAACGGTGGAGGAACATAAAAATCATGTCGAGGGGAGTATTGAAATTGGTCTTTTAAGCACCAAGACAGAGAGCCAGACAGTTTTTGACACACAGCATGTAAGAAAATGTGGAGATAAAGGAGATGATAATGACTGAGGCATGAATGGACCAGCTTGGGTCCTGTTACAGATGCTGAGACCTGCATAGCAGAGGATGGGCCAGAGCTAAGAGTGCTTTCAGCACACACCACCTCTCTCTTTCTTTTCAGTTCCCTCCATGCTAAGCCCAGAGCCCTTGGATTTCTCCCTTTTTCACTCCCTCCTCCTTACCCCATGTTGACAACTCAGACCTGTGGGTCTCTTGACTAGAATAAAAAGCCTTGAACCAAAATGCCCTGTTCAGGAAAGCATACTTCTGCCTTGTCTGTCTGTCTTCAGGTCTCACTGGCTTCACCTGGAAGGGGTGTGGGCTCTACCTTTGATGTTTACTGTCTTGGACTTGAACATCTCTTGTCATTGCACATTGATAACTAAATTCCGTTTCTTCCACTTCATTCTGATATTGCTTTGGACTCCATCAGCTAATTCTCTAGCCTTCCCATTGTTTTCCTGGCTGTCCCATCTAGTGCTGCTTTAAATATCTTGTTCAGGCCTTTCCAGCTCTGAGGACAGATTCTGCCTCTACGGGTGTATATTAACACTGTTGTCCTCCAGAAACAGAGATGGCTGGACCTTCAAATCCAGGTACATCAATTCCGTTTAAATTGGCCATTAGCTCCATGAAGCCAAGCTCCCCCAGAGTCCAGCATTAAATGTGGCCTCTGGATGCCTCCTGTGCTTCTTCTCCTTGACCTCAGAGAAAAGTGGTCTTAACAAATTGAGAACCTAAAGAAGTCTAAATATCAGCCCACCAATCCATGTGTGCAGACACAACAGAATAACTTCAAAGGCATAACCAGTAGCTAAGCCACCTTTAAATAAAGAGGTTCATCTCGAACTTACTATACCCCTCTAATGCCCAGGAGGTAGGTTGTAACTAGCATATGAACATGAGAATTGCACTTCCAGAAATTGGGGCAATCTAGGGCTCCCTCAGTGGAAGGTGGAACATTTCAGAGAACTGAGTAGACACCCCACTCAGCTTCTATTTTAACTTCTCATGTGTCTGTCTGGAAAACAGAGTTTGGAAAGTTAAAAGCAGCTTTCTTCAACTCCCTAGCAGGTATGGGTCTGGGTCATTTAGTTTCTGTCAATCAGATGAGTTTTCACAATTTAATTTGGAATAGAATTAAGTAAATTCTGTAAATGTGCTAAATACACCAATTAAAAGACTGAGATTGGCAGAGTACATCAAAAAAAATGAGTGAAAAAACACTTCAAATATAACAATACAGACAAGTTAAAAGTAAAAGAATGGAAAATGTTTATCGTGAAAATATTAATTAAAGAAAGCAGATTAACTGTATTAATATCAGATAAAGTAGATTTTCAGAGCAAAGCTAATTACGAGAGACAGAGACAGACATTATTTAATGATAAAAGAGTTGATCTACTGAGAAGACACAGTAATGCTAGATGTGTATGTGCCAAACAATGGACTTGAAAAATATGTAAACTAAAAAGTGATAGGACTGAAAAGAGGAATAGACAAATCAGTAATTATAATTGGAAACTTCAAAACCCATTTCAAAAAAGGATAAAATAAGACAGAGAATGGACAAGGACACCATAAACCAATAGGAAATGACATTTATAGAACACATCACTCAACAGTAGAATACGCATTCTTTGCCAGTGCCCACAGAACATATGCCAAGGTAGATACTATCTTAGGCTTTAAAACTGGCCTCAACAATTTAAAAGATTAAATCACAAAGAATGTACTCTATGACCACAATAAAATCAAACTAGAAATCAGTGACAGAAGGTCACCAAGAAAATCTCCAAACACTCAGAAAATAAATAGCACACTTCTAAATAATGGTATGAGTTAAAGAGCACATCTCAATGGAGATCAAAAATACACTGAACTAAATGAAAACAAATATATAACATCAAAATTTGTGTGACACAGCTAAAAACATTGCTAAGAGGGGAAAATAGCACTAAACGCATACATTAGAAAAGAGAAAAATTCTCAGTAACTTAAGCTCCCTTACCCACTTAGGGACCTGGAAAAAGAAGAGCAAAATAAATCCAAAGCAAGTTTCTGGAAATAATAAAGATAAGAGTAGAAATCAGTGAAGTTGAAAACAGTGGGGAAATCAATGAGACAGAATCTCTGGAAAGATCAATGAAATTGACGCACCTCTAGCTAGGTAGACAAATTACAAAGAGAGAAGACACAAATTTCCTATATCAGAAATGTAACAGGGGATATTACTATAGACCCTTCAGAAACTGAGAGGGTGGTAAGGCAATGCTATGAACAACTCAACACACATAGATTTGAAAACTTAGATTAAATGGACCAATTCCTTGAAAAGGATAAATTATCATGGCTTAGCCAGAATAAATAAATAATTTGAATAACCCATAACTATTAAGGAAATGTGATTTGTAATTTAAAAATTCCCCCCCAAAAAATTGCCAGGCCCACATGGTATCACTGGAGAATTCTGCCAAATATTTAAAGAAGTAGCACTGACTTTATACATCTTTTCCAGAAAATAGAAGAGGAGGGAACACCACCAAAATTTAAAATTTTTATTAAGAGAATGATAGAACAAGCTACAGAGTATGAAAAAATAGTCACATACCACATATCCAACAAAGGACTAATATCTAGAATATTTAAAGGAGCCTCAAAACTCAACAGTAAAAAATAATAATTGAATTAGGAAATGCACAAGAGACACAAAGAGGCATTTTAACAAAGAGGATATACAGATGGCAAATAAGCACATGAAATGATACTCAAAATCATTAGCCTTTAGATAAATGCTAGTTAAAACTACAATGAGATATCACTATACACCTATCAGAATGACTAGAATAAAAAGTAGTAACTAACACTACCAAATGTTGGCATAGATGCAGAGAAACTGGACCATTTATGCATTGCTGGCAGGAATGTAAAATAGTACAGCCACTCTGGAGTACAATTTGGCAATTTCTAAAAAAACTAAACATGGAACTAACATATGACCCAGTAATTATGGAGTTGAATTAATGGATTAAGGACTGAAACCTGGAACAATAAAGACTAATGTTCGCATAGAAACTTGTTCACGATGCAACTAGAAGTTATCATACTAAGTCAGTCAGAACGAGAAAGACAAATACCATATGATACCACTTATGTGTGGAATCTAAAATATGACACAAACAAACCTATATAAAAAACAGAAACAGGATCATGAACAGGGCTTTCTTGGTGGTAGAGTGGTTAAGAATCCTCCTGCCAATGCAGGGGACAAGGGTCCGAGCCCCGGTCCGGGAAGATCCCACAACTAAGCCCATGTGCCACAACTACTGAGCCTGCGCCCTAGAACCCGCGAGCCACAACTACTGAGTCCACGCACCATAACTACTGAAGCCCGCACGCCTAGAGCCTATGCTCCGCAACAAGAAAAGCCACCACAATGAGAAGCCAACACACTGCAATGAAGAGTAGGCCCTGCTCCCCGCAACTAGAGAAAGCCCGTGCACAGCAACGAAGACCCACTGCAGCCAATAAATAAAAAGATAAAATAAAATAGATAATTTTTTTTAAAAAGATTAAAATAAAAAAAGAATCACAAACATTCAGAACAGACTGGTGTTTGCCTAGGGGGAGGGAGTTGGGAGAGGGATGGAGTGGAAGGTTGGGGTTAGCAGATATAAGCTTTTATATATACAATGCGTAAACAACAAGGTCCTACTGTATAGCACAGAGAACTATATTCAACATCTATGATAAACTATAATGGAAAAGAATATAAAAAAGGAGTGTATATATATTTGTATAACTGAATCACTGCTGTACAGCAGTAATTAACACGACATTGTAAATCAACTACACCTCAATTTAAAAAAAAGTTGCTCACAAATATTTACAGCAGCTTTGTTCATAGCAGTTAAAAACTAGGAACAACCCAGATGTCCTCCAGCAGGTACATGGTTAAATAAATGAAGTCTACCCATACCATGGAATACTACTCAGCAATAAAAGAAACTATTGATGCACACAAAAACCTGGAAGAATCTCCAGAGAATTATGGGGAGTGAAAAATGCCAGTCCCAAAATATAACATACTTTATGATTCATGTATATAACATTCTTATGATGAAAAAATTATAGATATAGAGAACAGGATAGTCGTTTCCAGGGGTAAAAAGGGTGGGGCATAAGGGAGTGGGCATGATTATTAAAGGGCAACTGAAGCCATCCTTGTGGTAATGGAAATGCTATGTCTTGACTGTATCAATGTCAGTATCCTGGGCGTGATATTGTACTGTAGATTTATGGTATGGATGTACCACAGTTTGTTTATCCACTGGAGAAAACTGAGTAATATACATACTGTATATTATTCCTTACAACTTCATGTGAACCTACAATTATCTCAGGATAAAAAGTTTAATTTACAAACAGGAAAAATATTACCTATAGGTAAATGAAAACAGAACAAAATGAATTAATGAATAAGTGAAAACTCTGTTCATTTTTTTTACTACATGTCTTGCATGAACTCCTCAGAGTCTGTCCTGAATAGAGACTTTTAACTCTAACCAAATAATCTGCTCCTTATACTAAAAATGTACTTGAGGTGTAGTTATCACCATCCAACTCATTAAACTGCACATGTCATCCAATTCACCTCTTCCTTTGCCAAGGTTCAATCAACTTGCTATCTCATAAATTCTACACCAGCTTAAGGCTTGAAGCAAGGAGGTTTTAGACATAATTGTTTCACTATTGATCACTAAAATAATCTAATTCAACTCCAGGAAACTTAACTGGAAACAAGATTGATTGTTTGGAAACATTTGTTGAAAACCTCTACCGCAACGTTATTGCCAAAATGAATGCGGGAAGGAACAGTCTCTCTCAACAGCTCAGTTTCCAAACCTAAACTCAATAAGAGCCCCTTTTGCTTTCACTTATATCTAATACTTTGATTCAGGTTTTAGAAAGCTATGTGTGCCCACGTGCACAGCACATAGGAAAATGAAACCCTTCCCCCACCGCTTCCTAATGACAAGATTTACTATTGTGAGCCAGTAGTGACCTTCAGAAACAGCTACCCTGTGGGCTAATTATGCTTAGAAACAGGAATAAAAAATTAGCTAGGCTGAGGGTCACTGTTGCTCTTGGCAGACATTCTACATCATTCTATTCAATGAATGGGTAGACTCTATTACACCTACTTAGGGTCCATTTTGTAGTCCATACAACCTGTCAGTCTCAGACAGAAGCAAAATCAGAAATCCTAGTAGGGCTAGCCAGCTGATGAAACCAATGCTGAAAACCCCAGACTGGTACCACACTGTCTCTTCTCGGTAGATCTGAAGCCTTTAGCCCCAACCAAGTACCTGTCCAGATAATTGAGTTACCTTTAAAGTTCTTTCCCCAGGAACCATCTTTAACCCATCTAGTGGTCCCCTAATGGCCTAATTCCATCCAGAGGTAGCTCTCCATTTAGAAATGAAGCCATCGAATTTTATAATTCCCATAACTGAAAATTAGACCAGGCTGAGCCCACTGTGTCCTGAGTCAATGAAAACTAGACATAGCAGGTACTAGAGTTCCGTCCCTGCCAGGTGATAGGATGCTGTCCTAAGTTTTAGCATCACATGCTCTGTCTGGTACCCCACCCAACCATTGCTTTGCTCCCAGTCACTATCGAATATGTCCAGTCTCTATGACTGAGTTTCTGCTCTGTCTCTAATTTTGTATTCTAGTTCCCATTTGGCTGTGGCCCAAATTTTTCTAGCTGTCCAGGCCTCCTTTTTTTTCAAGGGCTGAAACCTGATTCCTTTACCTCCCAGCTACTGACAACTCAAGATGTTATCACTCATCTAACTTTTGAATTTTGCCAGTTCTCAGAGATTCAAGTTCATGTTTCCAGAATGCCATAAAATAGAAATTATTGATTTTTCTGCACTCACATACTCAGATCCATCCCCAAAAGGAGAGAGTAATCCCGATTCAGCCTCATCTTGGATAGCTCTGGATAACTGGGATGGTCAATTCAGTTTAATTCAATGATGTCTTGGGTTCTCACACGTGTCTGGTGCTTTTCCAGTTGGAATTATAAAGATTAATATGACACAGCTCCTGCCCTCCTGAAGCTTATTGCTAGTCGTATAAACACACATATAAACACAGATCTTGAATCTTGTATGGTAAATAATTTGATAAGGTATGAATTTGAGGATCACTGAGAGTAGGGCATGGGTCTTCCCAGAGGACGAGGGGAGAAGGTGTGTACAGAGGAGGAGGGACATAGCAAGGGCAAAAAAGAGAGAAAGAGATTCCCCAACACTAAGAAGGGTACACCAGGCAGAATTATGTAAGCAGCAGGCCCGCACTAACCCACTTGGGGCACCCAGGAGGGAGGAGGCCCTCACAGCCTGTGTGGCAGTCTCAGGGAAACTAGGTTCTCAGCCTCAGCAAAGAGCCCCTACCCAAGCCTGGCATGGAATCCCAGTACTGCCTCCCCTCAGGGAGGCAGATAAAAGCCCAAGTGGACTTGGACTAGGAATGAATCAAAGTGTATGTGATGAACAAGAGTCCTGCCAGATGCTCTGTTGGAAGTAAGGCCCCCATAAGCCTTCATAGACTTTTGGAGTGAGTGGAATAAACTGCAGCGGTAGAAATGATGGATTTTTCTGCCAGCCCTAGCAGAAGTGGGGCTTAAAGCTGATTATTATTGATTTTATAAAAACAAAGCTCTATGACCATTGAGTGTGTGTGTGTGTGTGTGTGTGTGTGTGTGTAAGATAAACACTCTCTACAGAGACAAGCACAGAGTCCAGAAGAAATACAGAGGCAGGCACCTGGTGTAGATGTGGAGTCCAGGGAAATCTTCATGGAGAAGCTGAAGGGTAAACTGATCCTTGAAGAATGGGTGGGAGGTTATCAGGTAGAGGAGGGCACAAAAGAGATCCAAGTAAGATGAACCACGTGGAGGGTGGGGACTGGAGTAAAAGCTCAGCAGGGGGGCACCAGCAGATTCGCCTCTGGGCCCAGGAATTACAACCCTCTTAGGCTTGGCCTGCTGTTGTTCTCTGGTTTCTGTTTGCAAGTAGCACCTGATATCTTGCACATTTTTGTGAGGCCCACTCTGGCCCTCTGTCTCCTCTTCAGGAACCACCCCAGAACCACAGTCAAAAGAGTGTCTCTTTTACTTTGTCATTAATACAGCATTCTTAATCTTTCCTCACAGCTTTGATGATAGAACATTCAGACTGAAGGTGGCTTAGCAATAACTTAGTCCAAAGTTGTCCTTGTGCAGATGGGGAGATTGAAGGCCAGACAAGGGAAATGACGTATCGCTTGTCACACATCTAGATAGGGGTGGAGCTGAAATCTGCATCCAGATCCCTTAATGGCTAATCCTGGTCTCACAACTTAGCAGCCGCTTTGCATGATTGTTCACCTTGTTCTGCGTGGATGGGTCCCCAGAAGCCCCTCAGCATTGTGTGGCATGCTCCCTGCCCTACACCCCCGCAAGTGTCAGGGGCTCACAGTGGCAGCTTCTCTCGCGTATCCACGCCTGCCACGTTGGGAGTTCTCGATGATGTGGAGACATGGCTGGGAACGGCACCAGAGCTCTCCCACCTCAGGGGACACCAGACCCCATACCCAGGTGGCGTCCATCACAACAGCACAAGGATTGACTGAAAACCCACCTCTATGTGGCTCATGTGTCTCTCTGCTCCTTTTTTATCAGCTTCTCCATTAAGAAGTTTTTCCTTACTTTCCAAGAATCAGCCTCTAAAGTTCCCCTTCTTAGGAAAGGCTAAGTCAGAAAAGGTGATGTATATCTTCCACCTTACTCCCTCTCTCTCTGCCTCTCTCTCTCTCCCTCTCCCCTCTCTCTAAGGATGCTGGCACTTGACACCCAGCCACCAGCTTGTTAGCAAGCCAAGCAGCCACATGGAAAAGCCACAGGTGGGTGTGAGGGAGTGAGCCCTCCAACAGTTGCAGGCCTGGGCTGTGCAGTCGCCCCCGATGGTGCTCAGTGGAGCAGAGAGGAGCTGAACCCCCTGAGTCAGGGCCAAATTGCAGATTCATGAGCAAATGAAGTGTTATCAATTGAAGCTACTAAGTTTGGGGGTGCTTTATTGCACACCAATAGAGAACCAAACCAGAAGCCTTCTTGTTTGAACTTTTCATTTCTATATTTAGAAACTGAAGCCCCAGAGGGCAATGCTTGGTCAAGGTTGCTGTGAGATGAGACGGAGCTGCTGCTCAGTCTCCGGCTTTCTGCCTCCTTGGCCAACACCGTGTCCTCTGCCCAACGTGAGCATATGTGGTCTGTGTTTGCTGGCTGAGTGGTCCCAGGAGAAGTGAGAGATGAGGGAGGAGAAGCATCTCCATCCCACCAGGTGGCCTCGCCTGAGCAGCCAGTGCCTTCTCATACAGATGTGAGACCGTGGGCTGGTCCAGGCTCCCTGCCACCCCGGAACAGGACCTCCTTGCATGACACCTGGTCCTGTTTGTGTAAAGGGCTCTGGACATCCAGCAGAGGCTGGGGAGACAGAGGTAGCACCTTTTACCAGGTGTCTGCACACTGGGAAGCAATCTCACACAGAGGCAGGGAGGGTGAAGCTGTCAGCAGCCCTGGAGAGGCTGCCCGTGTCAGAGGGAACCAAAGGTCAGGGGCTCTGCATTGGAGCCCAGAGCCAGGGGTTGATAGGGCAGAAACAGCACTGCAGCCTCATTCACATCCTTTCTGTCTGGGCAATAAAGTAGCATCCAGTTCCCCACAAAAAAAAAGCCATCTAACACAGAGCACATGATCAGAAGAAAATAGTGCTGTGCTCCTTGGTGGATGCAGAGGGAATTCCCTGGCTTTGAGGGATGCAGTCAGTGAGGTGGGAGCATCATAAAGCAAAGAGGCTGGACCACTAGGGGCCAGAGGAAAGGCCCCCAGACCAGGTGACAGCTCTCGATTTTTTATGCATGTTCTTTAATTTGCATCTTATTGGCTGGCAGTCCTGGCATCAGCCAATCAGTCAGCAGAAATGTGCTGAATAATTACTGTGAGCCCAGGACACCCCTGGGCACCAGTACCAAGAGGGTTAGGCTCCTTGAGGGGCTGCAACCCTGTCCCTGCAGGACCCCCCCAAATGAAGGCTAAAGACACACAGAGCACGGTGAGTACTGAGTGGACGCCGCCCACACAGGGCAGGGAAATGGTGTCAGAGCTTGCAGGGAGCACCTGAGCTTTGTAGAGGTGGAGAGGAGGGCCAGGGCCTGGGGGTGCTGTGGGCACCCTTATTAAAGTTGGGGCTTAGTAAAGGTGGGGCTGCAAAAACTTAGGGACAAGTTATCAAGCATCCTCTGTGTGTGCAGCCCTGGAATGGAGCCACTACTCTCCCACAGACCCCCTTCCCCTGAAAAGAAGACCCCTCGATCCGATCCTGCTGTCCCCCCACCTCCTAGAGGTGAAACAATTTACCCTCTGCTGCACAGCAGCAGCCTAAGTGTCCAGTTCATGGTGTGACCCCCCTGCTTCTGCGTGTCCACACACGGTCATTAAGCACACACCCAACCCCGTTACTCCAACTCTGCACCCTGTGTCAGCACCTCCCCAGCCCCCCATGGCTCCTCCACAGCTGCTCATCACACGTGAACATGGGGCATGTGGGGCCCAGTTGCCCAACCTTTTCCCTGGAGCTTGTACAGGACAAAGACAGCGGGGACAGAGGGGCCTACCGGCAGATGCCTCTTCTGCAGCACAGAGGGCCTCTGGAGGACTCCCGTCAGGGCATGGACTGCGATGAGGTGGGTCATGTTCCCCAGGCCCTCCCTCAGCTGGGGTTCCCAAGTCATAGGACTGGACAGCTTCACTGGCTCCCCGTGGCTCCCCTGAGGCCATAGACACTGGGGGTCAGTGTGGTCTCTGAGCATTAGGGGATCTTCACGGAGAGCAGAGGCTTCCCTGACTGCAGGGAGTGAGGGTACCACCTGGTCCTCCAGGGGCCTAGCACTCCGGGTAATAATTAAGTCAAGGTGGGACCTTCCCAGGGAGCTGTCTCCCCACAAGAAAGTGTGCAGTCACCAAGTGGTGAGGGGTGGCCTCATGGGTGAGGGCCTTTGGGGTGGGGGGGGGGGGGGAGTCCAAGAGCTGGATTTGCTCAATGAAGTCTCCTTGCTCTAGGCCCCTCCAAGAGCCCATCCCGTGCCCAGTGGGAGGAGCTGAGGGCGAGCCCAGCCTTCCTGAGGTGTGCACCGCTGCCTGGGGCTCTGGACTCTCCAGTGAGGCCCCCACCCCGCCTCTACGTGCTCACTGGCTCCAGGAGTTTGCTGGCAGCTTAGAGCAGGGGATAAAGAGCAAACCCTCTTTCCAGCGTGTTGAGACTAGCCGTGGTTTAGCGTGTCTGGGTGGCCACCTGCTTGGACTTACAAGGTTGCCAGGGTGTGGGGCAACCTCCCTCGTCCAGCCCAAATGCCCGTTCTTCATGAAATCACTATTTTTCTTTTATTCTGCTCTGTCACTTATCACATGAGCTTCAACTTATGTCACTATAATGAAAGGCAGGGAGTTCCAGGCAGAGACACCTGTACTGACTATTTCCTGCATGGCCCTGTCATTCACCCAGCATTTGCTCCTAGGTCTCCTGGAATCCCACAGCCTGCGGGGTGTTAGAGGTCTGAGACCCTGCTAGCAGATAAAGAAATCCAGGCCAGAAAAGAAGGGAGATTAAGTCCCACACTAAATTGAGTGTCTTATCCATTCAAACCGATGGATGACGCCAAAGTTATATTTGACCAGGATCAGGATAGCCCACCTGGAAAATTAAAGAATAAAGCTGGTTTTCTCTCTGTCCCTCTCTCTCCATCTCTATCTTTGATTTCAAAAGCTGTAACCAAAAGCACAGCCCTGTTCTTTAGATCTATCATCTTCCCTCCAATGTAGATCCTACCAAAAAATCCAAGATCGCACAGTCAAGAGGCTTTGGTGAAGGGGGAGAAGGTGGACTGTGGTGACCCCGCGTGTTCACCTACTGGGGGGACTAGCTTTCTGGCCTCACTCACAGCATCCTCCCAGAAAAGACAGGAGAGGGAACAGGGCCACTTGCACCCACCTGCCCTGAATGGGAAGGGGAGACCAGAAACCCTGCATTCGGGGCTGGAGGTACAGAACACAAGAAGAAGCTGCCCCACTTTCCACCCACGGGGCCAAGCTTCTCCCAGGGGATCCTGCGAGAAGGAGGGGGAGAGAGGGAGACAGGACCCCCAGGGCTGCAGCTGCTGCGACAATAGAGCCATTGAAGCTAATACGTATGGGCAGAGGATTGTAGGGGCGGGGAAGGAGGGCACAGAGGGAGGGGCCACCAGGAGAGGCCCACACAAGAGGGTCCACGTCCTAGGAGCTGCAAGGAAGGAACTGCACTCTGGGGGAAGGGCCCTCCTGACCTTCACGTCTGCCCTCAGTGCCACCAAGGGGGGCAGGCTGGGCTGCAAACAGCCCCCCTGGGCTCAGGCTCAGGCCTGCATTTCATCATCTGCCCTGCCTCCAGAGGTCTCAAATGCCTGTTGTTCTCAGATTCCCCGCCCTGCTGCCTTTCACATCCTTGGCTGAAACACTGTGTTGTAGGCACAGCGACGGAGGGTGAGGGACTGAATGGAGACCTGCACCCCCTGTCCCCCTCCTCTACTCTCCCTCCCCTCCCCAGACCACTTCATCTTTAGGGCCCCAGTTCTTCAACCCCCTGGGGGGCTGGAGACAGCGTTCCTCTCCTCTGCGCCCTGGACGGAGCCCGCAGCCCCAAGGAGGTACCTGGTCCACAGAGGTAAGTGGCGTTGCTGCGAGGCCACCATGTGGTTCCCATGAGTTCACACCAAGCTCCGCATCTACTTTGCTGCACGACTCAGGCAAGTCCTCTCACCCTTGGACTGCAGGTCTCTCTCCTCCTGTACACTGAGGAGGGTGGAATGGATGGTCCCAGGACCAGCGTTCACCTCTTTGAGTTGATTACTAGCAGTTGGTTGAACATATCCTCTGGCAGGAGCAGCTTTGGGTTTTTAATCCCCTAAATATCCCTTGAATCTGTCTCCTGTTTCCATCTCCACCCTCACCACCTTAATCCCAGCTGCCCTTCTCCCTGCCTGCACCACCCCAGTATTCTCCAGGCTTCTCTTCCTGACCTCCTCCAATTCATTCACTTTAAAAAATTAAATTAAAAAAAACTGATTGTATCACTCACCCTTCCTCCTAAAATCCCTTTTAAAATTTCCCATTATTTTTAAGCTAAAGACCCAAATTCTTCCCAGGGCCCAGGTCTAGTACCAGCTCTCAGCCTCCTAATTACCTTCTTCACTTTGCTGTGTCCCTTCAGACAATACAGTTCTCAAGGTCAGGGGCCAGTTTGTGACTTCATCTTGAGTTCAATCAGCAGTATTAAATCAGTGAATGAATGATGAGTGAATGAATGAATGAGTGCATCCTCAAAGGAGGCACCTGTCTCTCTGGGCGGTAAAGAGACAGCTCCCCTTGCCCCAGGCATGCCCTGTTAGGCTGATGCCTAAATTTCCATCCAAAGCTGGACTAGGTCCCTCCCAGGTCCCTTCCAACTCTACGGAGTCTTTGTTTCAAGAGATTTGATGTATGTTTACAAGACATACACGACCCACTCTTGCTGGCAATGGCTCCCTTTTATTGAGCAGCTGCGATGTGAAGAGCACCTTATGTTTGAGGTGGACCCTGGATGAGTCTGTGCTCTGCTTGAGATGTGGGATTAGGCAATGGCCCTGCTCAATCAGTCATTGCCATGATCTGCATGGAAACAGGAGCCTCCTGAGAAACATTGGAGCTATCTGTCTTTCAACCTTGAGATAACTACATTACAAGGGGACACAGATTCCCCGGGAAAAGAGAGTCAAAGAAGTTGCTCAATCCAAGAAGACAGCCTGCAACACAAACGTCCTGGAGGACTCAGCAAGGCTCCCACATCTACACGGTTGGGGTCTGCAAGCAGCCTTCTTCCTTGAGCCCACACCCACCATAGGCATCACCAGGCAGTCACAGATCTTTCCTGGTCCTGTGGGAGAACAGTCCTGTAGCCAAACATCCAGGGCCATTGTTAGACTGGCCAAGGCCGTGGGGACTCTGTTGGCACCAGCTTTGGGCTGGGGAGACGGGCTGAGGCTGAAGATTCAAAGTCAACATCAGAAGAACCCACTTGTGAAGGGAGAGAGAATGGTGGAGTCTGGAGAGGCGAGGACACGTTTCCTGAGCACTTCACCTGTGGAAGGAGGTATCTCTATATACAGGAATCCATCTCCTCCTCTTCCAGACCCACAAAGCAGACAGCATGATTCTCCCCACCTTGATGACAGGAGGCCCAGGGGGACAGACAGCCTCTGAAGCCAAGCTGTCTCTTTTTTGCTGCTTCCTGGTCCTTAGTAAACATCTGCCCAAAGAATAAACTCATGAGCCAGCAAAGCTGGTCCCATCTTGAAGCTGTGAGGTCTCGGGTGACCATGTCTCCCTTCTGAAATCCATTTCCCTCCTCTGTGAGTTGCACAGGGCCTCCCTTCTCTGGGGTTGCTGCAGAGATTAAGTGAGCCTCACACAAGGCTTGCAGACAGCAGGTTACCAAGACACGTCCATTCTCCTCCTCCCCCTTCCCTTCTGGGCACCCGTTACCCCTCTACAAACAGGGCCCTTAGACTAGATGCTCTGCTGGGCCCTCTGGACCCTGCTGTTCACGTGTCTGTCGGAAAGACCCTGGGTCTGGCCAGGACCGCTTGTGGAAAGGAGCCTGACATGGGTCCCTGTGGACACAGAGGAGTCTTTATTCTGGCGGACTCTTGATCCCTCACTCTGACTAAGCCCATTGGCGCATCGTGGGGGTTGGGAGAATGAAAAGAAAGGTCTTAAGGAATGCCGGGGAAGGGAGAGAAGCCAAGTGTCTGGACTGTGTGACCCCAGGCTGCAGCGCTAGAATGACTCTCAAAACAGTCTCCTTTATGAGGACGTTGGAATGTGAGTCACACTCCGCGCGCACCCCCAAGGGTTGCTTTGCCGGGAAAGGCTGCAAATTGTTCAGCTAATTAGCCAGCATTCTGAGCTCAGCCTGAGCCCAGAGCAGGCCTCCAGCACAGGGCACCCCCCGGGCGGACCCGCAGGGGCTGCTGTCCCCTGTGCTCAGGAGAGTGAGCGACGTGGGGAAGGGGGGGCCCCGGGGTAGGAAGGGAGGCCCCCGGTCTTCCAGCTGCTGCCAGGAGATCATGGATGAAAGAGCAAGTGGCCCAGCACTGTTCCGTTTACAAAGACCCTTCCATCTACAATGGTTGGATTCTTAAAACGATCCTGTGAATCAAGATTGTACTATCATTGCTTTGTATATAAAGACACTGAGGCTTCAACAGTGCCTGCAGTGTGCATGGCTGCAGAGTGGGGGTGGGGAGGAGCTGAGGCAGGCTGGCAGCTCCAGGGCCGTGCCATCCCCGCTGCACCACATTGCCTTCTGGGGACATAATTATCTGTGCATTAGAGGTTATGGGTAGATCATGGGGATTCTCCATGAGGCTTTTACAAAATTATCATCGGTATAAGTTGGCTTATAAACACATCCCTGGAAACAGTGGGGAGAGCCAGATGAGCTATGGGGTAGAGATAATTGCGCTGAACTCACACCGCTGTCTGCAGGGAGATGGCTACAGCCGACTTGCCAAAGGGGCTGGCCAGCCGTGACAAACAGGGCTGTGCACTAGAGCCTTGAGGAGAATCGGGCGCTGTGCTCAGGTCATCCCCCCAGTACATTTCAGATTACCTACATATATTTTTGGAACACAAGAAAATAAAATATTCAATATTCAGGTTTCTGAACTCCTAAACTAGGTCTTAAATCTCACATATTAGACAGTAGTGGGAGAAGGCAAAACCGTTGATTGACACAGGCCAAGTCATGGTAAACCAATCTGGGACTCTAAAGGGGACTTCCCACCCTCTGGGAAGCAGGGATAACTTTCTTCCCGTAACAACAGATTAGAGAGAAAAAAAAGAGGTGGGCCTAGATCTGAGGAGAATAGATGAGCATCAGCGCTTGGACTGGAAGGAAGGAGCTTGGGGCCTGGGGGACCAAAAAGAGAGAAGGTCGCAAAGGGTCAGTATTGAAAGAACCTTCCATCCGGCACCAGGGAGCCACTCACTGGACGGCCACCTTCAGAGTGGCCTGCACATCACCTGGGTTGAAAAGCTAAGCGAGCTGTTGCTTTCACTGCTGACAAGTGAGGGCCCCCCAGGGGCAGTGGTCCCCACGCTGCAGGCAGAAATGATTTCCACCAACCCACAGGGGCTCTGCAGCTCCCCAGTCAGACTGTTTCAGCTACTGAGCATCTTTTCCAACTTTTACAAGTCCCTTGGGACAGAGGCTGCCATCCCTGATACCCAGAGGAGCAGACATAGGATTCAACAGGAAGACCCCAGCCTCTGAACTTGGTGGGACTGAACAGCGGTGACCCTGTCGCTTTATAATAACATTTTATCCACTCCACAGCAGAGTGGAAGTAGAGATGGTTGGGTCCCAGTTTGATCGTCTGTAAAACAAAATCCAGGGGTCAGACCATGTCATGTTCAGCTAGTGTTGTCCAGTACCTGCCACATGGACACTCCAAGGAGAACTGCCCTGCCTCCTGCCCTTCTAGAGGTCGGGGGCCTCATTCAGACCACAGGAACTCAATTCCCAGACCCAGTACTGGCTAGACTTCAGGCAACAGGAGGCACAGAGGTCTGACTAGCAAGAACCTGCCAACCTCTCTCTGAGCTCTCCTATCCCAGGCGCTGGGGCGGAGAGGAGGGGATAGACTGCCCCATTCGTATGGTTCCCATCATCTCAGACGTCCTTGGCAACATTCTGAAATAAGGTTATAAATTCAGGCTAAATAGATCTTTCCTCAGAACAGGAGCCCTGATGATAAAAAAAAAAATAGCAGAGTCGTGAACCACTCTCACCTGGGAGAAAACTATCAAGGTGCCTATACATACATGGGCTGGGTTGTCCTCAGAAAAGGAAACATTAAAGGAGCACTCGAGCTGCGGGGCCCAGGGCAGGTAATGCTGGGGAGACCTCTCCCACCTCACCCTGGCAGCCCCTTGTGATGGGGCACATGTCATCCCAGCCTGCTCTTCCCTTCCCTACTGTGGGACCCCTGCTGGGTCAGGACAGGCCGACCAAGGCTGTAGCCTGGGATAGAAGGAAGGAAGGAAGGAAGGAAGGAAGGAAGGAAGGGAGGGAGGGAGGGAGGGAGGGAGGGAGGGAGGGCACAGATACTCCTCCTGCTGGCTGGACTTCCACCATCCCACTTCTGAGCAGGCAGGCCAGCGCAGAGGTGGCGAGATGGTAAAGGGACTGCAGAAAGAGACGTCAGAAAGAAGGGGCTGCTGGTCATGCTGAGTCCCTCTTCTAAAGCCCTGGGGCTCCTATTACCTCCATAAGAAGAGCAGCACCCTACGTTGTAGAGCCTTCAGGCTTCTCACGGTGCCCTAGAAAAGTGACACACACTGCCGGGCGCTGGGTGGGGAACCGCAGGGCGTAGAGTGAGCTGACATGGGTGGCCTGCCACGGATGTCAAGCCTGCTTAATGCTCACACCTGCCCTCCACTAACCCTCAGCACACCTCTGAGAAGCTGGTTTTCAGATAAGGAAGCAGAGGCTTGTAGGCAGGAGGCAGGCCTAACACACAGACAATTCAGGGAGTCACAGTTGAGCTCATTAAGAGGAAGAGTCGTTCAGGTCTTTTGCAAGTTTGAGATGAGATTCTATGATTCCAGCTGCCTGTTGTCTCTGACGCTCTGTGTGTGTGTGTGTGTGTGTGTGTGTGTGTGTGTGTGTGTGTGTGCGCGCGCGTGCACACACACGTGTATATGCCTGATTTTACTAAATGCCAGTAAAATCACAAAACACAGAGGCTTCATTTCTAAACCTGTTCCCTCAGGGTCAATGTTGCCTTCACTGAAATGATAAAGAGTGAATGCACACACAGAGAGAACTGGTTTTGTCAAGAAGGTGTCCAGGGTGTTTGCATTTTTAGCTGTTATTCTGTGACAGAGTTGGTGCTTGCCTTTCCCTGAGTTTACAGACACACACGTGCACACTTACACTCACACACATGCACACACACAGCACAGGTACTGGGCTACATCTGGCCCCGTCTTAGGCACGTTCTTTCCTACAGAACAACCCTGCCTGCTATCCAAGCTGATTATCTTTTATGGTGAATGAATGGTTCGAAGGCCCACAAATTCCGCAGATGGGCCTTTGAAGAGCACTGCCCTCAGGATGAGCTTTAGAGCATGCGGATGAGAAAGCGCACAGGTGCATCTGCAGGAAGCATGGTGCCTGACTTGTTCTTTAGAGCCAGGTTCCTGGGGCACCAGCTATCTGACTCAGCAGCTGTGTGACCTGAGGCAGGTGCCTTAGCCTCTCTGAACCTTGGTTTCTGCATTTGCTGCTAGAGATAATAACAGCACCTGCTTCCTAGAGTTGGTGTCAGGGTTAAATGGTCATAACAGAACAGGACTTAGAACCACACCTTTCCCATAGTAAGGTAGGAACTCCAGACCTTCCTCCTGCAGGCTCAGACCCCCCTGGACCTACGAGCCAGTGGAGGGTTTAGATCTTCCCGCCCACGAGCAACCACACTCCAGATTGGGTCTGGAGGCTTAACTAAAGCCTTAACTAAAGACAACTAGTCTGGGCCTTTAGTTTCTATGTAGTTGGGCCCCTGGGAGCTGGTTCCTTTTTAGTCTTTTGAGTGAAACCTCCCTGATGGGCTTGTGAACCTTGCCCTTGGACGCCTGCCTGTCTGGCTCAGCCCTGACTCCACATCTGTCCTCTTCAGGGGTCCATCCCATCCCCATCCTTGTTCAGGGACTATTTCTCCAAGACAGATCCTCCCAGAATTGCATTGCTACCATCCGCCAAAGGAGGAGTACGAATCTGGTTCAGAGGCTCCTGTGGCCCCCATGCCACTCCCCAGGTGGAGAAAGAGGTAAGCCAGAGCAGCCTTCTGAAATCATTCAGACACTAAGCAAACTACACCATCTGGACTCTACTGGACAGAGTTTTAGAAACAGTGGCCCCTGGAGAAAGGCAAATTCTCATTGGGCCAAAGGGGGGAAATGATCCCACCCACCCTGCCTGCCTCCTGCACGTGGCCCATTGAACATGTTGAGATTCACGAGAACTTGACAGGCTGTGGGAGTTGAATGGCCCTGCAGGATGTGCTCTGGGCCTCACCCTGGTGGTCCTGGCCATAGAGCTAGTCAGCTCGGCACGGATGACTGTCATTCCAGGTGATACCCCAAAACTACTGCAACTTTTTTAAAAAAAATGAGCCTAATTCTGTTCTGCTTTCAAAATCCTTTAATGGCTTTCATTTTTTTTCCAATACATTGCTATTATAACAAACGTATCACTAACGGTAATAATAATAACCAGAAAGTATTGAAACCTACATGCCCAACACTGTGCTAAGAGCTTTACTTTTCACCTTGTCTGATGTTTGATGACACACATTATGCGGGTAGTATTGTCTCCCACTTTGCAGAGGAGGAAGCTGAGATCTGGAGACAGCTGCACAGCCAGCTAGTGACAGAGGACACGAGCCCACTTCTCCGTCCGTGTCGGTGTCAGCAGCATCTCATTGTCTCTGCCACCCTGTCCTCTGCTTCTCAGGGATACACCTGGAGGCCCGGGATCATTGTCCCACTGGGTCCGGGTTAGATTCAGTCGGGAGCACGGGCGCTGGGATCTGGTGCAGAAGTGGAGACACAATGTGTGTCTCGCCCTGCAGCTGCCGTCGTGGGCGGTGCTCTCTCTGCTTCTCCTGAGAATCGCCCTCTGGGTACCGCAGGTAGGTGACATCCACAGGCAGGCAGCTCTCAGGTTTCCAGGTGTCCAGACAACACCTACTTTGGGACTGTAGGCCCCAGGGTCCCCTCCATTTCTGTTCTGGAAGCCCTAAGGGAGTCTTCCCGAACTTCACTCCCCCAGTCTCTCCCACAGTTTAAAAAGCCCCCGGTTGCCCACAGAAATCTCTCTCTACTCAAAATACCTAGAGTGATTTTGCTTCCCTGCAAAACCCTGAGCAAAGCCCCTTAGCAGAAGCTCACAGGGTCCCAGGCCCTGCCGACCGGCGAGGCCATCCACACTTCTCCTCGCACACCCTCTGCAGGAGGTGTCTGCTCACTCCCGGCTCCTCCCTGCTCCCCACCCTGCGTGTCCCACCTGCAGGCTTAGAGCTCATTTCTCCAGCAAGTCTTTCTTGACCCCAAAACCCATGTAGGCCTCCTGGCTCCATGCCCCCTGCACCCTATGCAATGTCAAGCTCTATAAACACAATAGCGATGTCTGTTTTGCACACCATTGTACCAGCACAGTGTCTACAAATACATTTGCATTAATGAATAAATAAATAAATGTTGAAAGGCTTTGAGGTCCTGATGCCGTGGGTATGGGGAAAGAGAATATATATCTCTCAAACAGGTTGTTTGATTAAGAATGCATACTGGTCAGCACAGGAGTTTTGACCTGCTCCATTTCCAACCTAGGCCGGTTCACCCCTCCTTAGGAAACCTGGTGGTCCCCCGCACCCAAGAGGTCACCATATTGATGCCTACCACAGGGAGATCAACTCGATGATTGCTGATGACCTAGAGGGGTGGGATAGGGAGGGTGGGAGGGATGCTCAGGAAGGAGGGGATATGGGGATATATGTATAAATACAGCTGATTTGCTTTGTTGTACAGTGGAAACTGGCACAACAGTGTAAAGCTATTATACTCCAATAAAGATCAGGGAAAAAAAAAAAAAAAGAATGCATACTGGCACTGGTCTAAGCTGGGTGGGCTCCTGAGAGCAAAAGGTGAACCCAGCAGGAGCCCAGATCCAGGAGGGGAGAACACGCCTGCATGGGAGTCTGATGGTCTCTGTGCAGCTGCATTCTGTTAAGGTTTCTAGTGACTTCTGCCTCCCTTTGTCCCTCTAGGGTCTGTATTTGTGCCTGGAAAAAAGGCAGTGACAGGGAGGAGTCCACTCCCAGATGTCAGAAAGGCTGCCTTTGCACAGTGGATGCCTTGTTTAAGTTTCAGAATTTTCAACAAGAGGAACCAATTGATACCAGTTCCTTGAACAGTCTACATAAAGAATGAGTTTATGGCACTTAACCATTTTTATATATTTCATCAAGGTCTAGTAAAGCAAGCTTTTTTTTTAATAAGCACTGTAACTGTCCCACCTTGTCATCAGCGTGAGGGTGGAGAGCACAGAGCCAAAGAAACACTAGTCGGCCAAGCCCACTTGAAGTTATAACCAGACTTTAGTTTATGAAAGCCTGTAAACATGTTTTTAAACCCCACACCATTTTGTATAAGTTATGCTGGAGAGTGAAGGGAAATCCATCTTTTCCACATCACGTGTCCTCTGTGGTTGGCCTTGATACAGCTGCCTCTCGGCTCAGCCCGCCTTGCCCAGGGGCCTCTGTAATCTGCTGCCCTCAAGGCAATGGTTCTGGGGCTTTGTCTCAGTCCACCACCCAAAAAGCAAAGTCATGAGGCAACAAAGCTTAAAGCTAAGAGATCACCGGGAGAGGACACAAAAGCAGGGACAGGATAGGAGCCAAGAACAAGTGAAAGAAACCACAGGGAGAAAAAGCCACCCCTTTTCTCCAAATACTGGACCTCTGCTGCTCTCTAGCGGACACTGGCCATACTACACACTCTGCTGAGGAAACCCAGAAGCCCTGAGCTGCCTGAAGCTAGGTTCTGCTCAGACACTGATGTTTTCTAATGGGACACCTTGGAAAGTTACTTAAAACAGTCCTGCAGAACTTTCCTCATCTGTAAAGTGGGGGTGTAATAATCCTTACCTGTAAAATTGTTAAGAGGTTTGAATGCCCCTAGATGGGATAACAGGGACCAGATTCAACCTCCTATCTGAAACTTAACACTTTTTAAGACATGGTGGGCAGACAGGAAGGACTGTGACCTCTGAGGGTCGGGAAAGAGATAGTCCCTATCATTGCCCACCTCACTGCCCAGAGAGTTTCCAGGCCACAGCACAGAGAGGGGACCCTGGAGAGCTCGCAGACTCCGTGAGTTGAGAAGACAAAGCTGAGAATCCAAAGAAATTAAGACAGAGTCCCTGAGGGAAGGGGGAGCTATACAGAGAGACAACTCCAGAAAACTGCAAAGTATCCAGCAGAGTACTGATGGGCACAGGTGCACCGTAGCCTGGGAAAGAACCCCCAACAGGATCAGAAGAAAGAATATCTAGCATCCACACAAAACCAGAATTGTCTCTTGCCACCAGCCAGGCTGAAAACCTTACAAACCATGAGGCATTAGGTTCAGGAGTGAGAAACAATTACCCCTACAGTAAATGCAGCTCCAATGCCCACTAAGAAAGTTTGAAGGCATGACTTGAAAGGACCTAACTGTTTCTAAGTAACTTAACTGTGTCCCAGACGAAGCTCAAAAATGCATACGGGAAAACAAACATATCCTGCACACAACAAGAAAAAAGTAGCAATGTCTGGCATCCAATAAAAAATGACTACACATGCAAATAGGCAGGGAAAATGACTCACAACGGGAAGAAAACTCAGTGGATTGAGTGACAAAATATGACATATCAAAATTGATGGGTTGTGGACAAATAAGCACTTGGAGGGAAATTTATAGCACTAAAACAGGTTAGAAAAGAAGAAAATATCAAATCTATGATCTCAGCTTCCACCTTTAAAAAAAAAAAGGAAAAGAAGAGGAAATTGAACTCAAAGAGGATAAAAGGAAAAAATAAAGATGAGGGCATAAATCAGTGCAATACAAAACAGAAAAATAGGTGAGAAACATCAGTGAAATTAAAAGCAGTAGAGTTTTTTTTTCTTTTTTCCTTTTTTTTTTTTTTTTTTTGGAAGACCAATAAAATTGATAAACCTCTAGTCAGATTGATGACTAAAAATGGAGAAAAGATTCAAATTGCTAACATTAGGAATGGGAGTTATGACATAATTGTAGACTCAACAGATGTTAAAAATAAAATGAGAGAATACTGTGAAAATCCTGAGGTCCATACATTCAACAAGTTAAATAAAATGGATAAATTCCTTGACATTATCATTGCTCACTCAGGAGTAAACAGATAACCTGAAAGAGCCTTGTGTCTATTTTTTAATTGAATTTTTATTTCAAAATCTTCCCACAAAGAAAACTCCAGGTCTAGATGGCTTTGTTACCTAATATTTAAGGAAAAAAACTAATACCAATTCTATATAAACTCTTCCAGAAAATTGTAAAGGAGGAAATAAATGCTTTTCAACCTACTGTAAGAAGCCAGCATTATCCTGATAACAAACCCAGACAGAGACATTACAAGAAAAGAAAACTACAGACCAAGGGTATCCCTATGAACACAAAAGGAAAAAAGAAAATATAATTTTTTAAGCCAAACAAAACTTTAGCAACTGAAATCTAACAACATAAAAATATAATCCATCATGATCAAGTGAGGTCTATTCCAGGAATGCAAGGTTAGTTTATGATTTGAAAAATCAATCAAGGTAATCCGCCATATTTGTAAATTTAATAAAGAAAAACTATATAAACATCTCAATAGACATAGTAAAAAAATTTCAAAATTCCAATTTCCACTCCTCATAATAACTCTAAGAAAACCAGAAATGGAAGGAATTTCCTCAATCCAGTAGAGGACCTCTATGATAAACCTATTGTCCATATTATAATTAGTGGTAGAAGGCTAAATATTTCCCCCTAAGATCAAGATCAAGACAAGGATGTCCATTCTTACAACTTCTACTCAACATTTTTCTGGAGGTTCTAGAAAATCCAACAAGGCAAGAGAAAGAAATAAAAGGCATAAAAGGCATTACATTACAATAAATCTGTGATTAACCA
Source organism: Hippopotamus amphibius kiboko (assembly GCF_030028045.1). Lineage (NCBI taxonomy): Eukaryota > Metazoa > Chordata > Mammalia > Artiodactyla > Hippopotamidae > Hippopotamus > Hippopotamus amphibius. The sequence goes on from NC_080190.1 coordinate 48,690,224, forward strand.
GAAAACAGTTACCTTACCTAGAACTCCCAGTTGACAGTAATATCTTTCTAGTTTACCTCCACTGTTAGAAGTAACAAGCTGAAATAATAACTTCCGCTTACTGAATGCCTACCATAAGCCTGACATAAATTGGCACTACGGACGTGCTACCTAGAAGCTTTATTAAAGCCACAAAAGGAAAAAAAAAAAAAAAAAAGTTAGCAATCTTGTTTCACTGAGGAGGAAAATGTGACTCACACATGTTAAGTGACTTGCCTGGGGTCATTTAGTGAGTAGTAACAGTGGGGATTCCAATTCAAACCCATCTGGTTTTAAACTGCTCACTGAAAGCTAGAATTTTTTTTCAATAAAGAAGCTTCCAAGGTATGACCCCAAATCAATGGTTTCTGCCAAATCTACCTACAGAAGTTTAAACTGCTAGTTAATATTTTAAATCCTGGATCGCGATTAAATTTCATGCCTGTACTAACTCCTGCCTCATAAAATAGCTCTCTGGAGTCTTATACCAACGAAGATTGTGCAGCTGAGTTTGGGCTAAGTGAGAGAGACTGCAGACTGGATTCTAATGCTGTTTGTGCTTGTTGGAATTCTCCAGAGAAATAGGACCAATAGGATGGACAGATAAACAGAGAGAAAGAGGGATAGGAGGAAAAGGGAAGGAAAGGGGGAAGGGGAGGGGGATAGAGGGGAGCGGAGAGGAGAAGAGATTTTTAAGGACTTGGTTCACATGATTGTGGGTGCTGTCAAGTTGGAAATTTACAGGGCAGGCTGGCAGATGAGAAATTCTGGCAGGAGTTGATACTGCAGTCTTGAGTTCCAGGTCAGTCCAGAGGCAGAATTCCCTTCTCCCCAGGGGACCTCAATCTTTATTCTTAAGCCCTTCAACTGATTGGATGAGGCCAACACACATTATAAAGAGTAGTCTGATTTACTCAAAGCCTCTGTTTTAAATCTAAAAATGACCTTCACAGCAACATCTAGACTAGTTTTTTGACCAAACAACTACGCATCATGGCTCAGCCAAGTTGACACATAAAAGTAACTGTCACATGGTCATAGATCAGAAAGACCGTGTTCTGTAGAGCAGTGGGTCTCAGACTTTCCCATGTTTGGGAATCCCCTGGAGGACTTTGTGAAAACACAGACCTAGTAACACTTCCACCCAAATTTTACATATCTGGAATCAGTTCGAGACAGACATTAAGACAGTTAGTGCTGTTGGAGGGGAAATGGGCTGCTCCGTAAGGTAGGGAGTTCCCAGCATGGGGGTGGGGGTGGGGGTCCAAGCTGGAGGACCCTTGATGGCAATTTCACAGAGAGAATTCAGAGAGCAGCTAGGACACTTCCTCTCCTCTCATACTGTGAAGTTCTATGAAATCCCGCATTCCAGCCCAAGGTCCTGGGATGAAGTTTACAAGGAAGAAACAAACTTTAAAGAAATAGAGGAAGGTGCCATTATTAATATAATTATTATGGATATCCATTATAAAAATAATACTCACCGTGCTCATGCATCTTTCAAGCAGAAATCCAAAACCAGATCATTAAAGCCAATTCAGGGTCTCAGTAAGTTAATGAATGAACAAACAAACAAACAAAGTCTACACCTTCAGCAAAGCTGTTCCAGCTTGGATTAATCTGGAACTGAATGTCACATTTAATTCTGCCAAGGCTTGGCAGGGCCCCAGGCAGGGAATGGTTTGCATTCCATCAAGAAAAGCTGCTTTGGGTGCTAAGAGACCAGTAGTCTTAGTGGGGCCCGGCTAGGGTGGCTAGAAGGTGGTGTTCCTCTGGGTGGACTCATGCAACATGAGTGAGATAAGGGTCACTGGCCTGAATGCCAAAGGCAGCTCCCCACCCCCACTCACACCCTGGCCCTGCTCATCCCTTAGCCAATCTTACTGCTGGAAACAGCACCAGCTTGTGCACCAAAACAAAACTACATGTCTTCCCTGTGCAGCTATGATTCCCGTCGTACCAGGCATGACCCAAAGATCAAATCGAGGACTCAGTTCCTGCTTTCTGAGAATTAGTGGACATGGCCTTAAACTTGAAGCCAGAAGACCTGAGTTTAAGACCAGGCTCTGCCCTTGGAGGACTCTGTGATTTGGACAAGTCCAAACACCCCTTTGTATCCTCATGGCTAAATCGGGCTGAAATGCCTGTCCCTGTGTGCCCCACAGAGGGTGTCTGCAAGGGGATATTAAGATGCAACTTCTCACATGTGGTCCAAAGAAAGCTTTGGACCCAACTGACCTGGGGTTTATAATATCTGTCATAAAGGTAAAAATATGGCAAAAGTGTTTATAACCTTTGCTCTATCTCACTTTCAGTGGCAGTGTGAATGGGGGCAGGATCCTGAACCGCTTGTATGTTCAGCCAGGGGACCAACACGACAACCGTAGCGGGGGAAAGTGGTGGTGAAAGGGGGATGGGCCAGAGCTTTTAGGAGAGACCAGAAAGGGACTGTGTCCTGTGAGAGGGGGTGAGGGAGAAGCCGTGATGAGAAGGACTGCAAGGAAACACTCCTGCAGATTCTGTGAGACCTCATGCTGCATATTGTGGTCCTCATATGCTAGCCCTCCAAAAGGCTTCAAGTCTTCCGTTACTTTGAAATGCTTTTGGAGTTGAAACTGGATTTCTTTCAATTCATCACAGTGCTAAGACTAGACCTTCAGGCCAAGGCAAGCAGGCCCAGATAATTTTTGGTTGTATGTACTTAAGAGTCAATACATTTTAAGATGAAAGCTAGGGTCCTTATATACATACATTTAGGCATAACAATAATAATAATAGTAATTTCTGACATTTCTACATATTCTGAACACTTTCCAAAACACCTTCACATGTTGGGGACAATGCATTCTACGTGTTCAGCAAAGCAGAGACTTTGTTCCCTCTCTCAGAGCTGGACGTCGTACACAGAGGTCACTTTTCCTAGACAGAGTAACTATAAGAATTCCATGTCCTAGAGAACAGACTTGTGTTTGCCAAGGAGGAGGGGAGGTGGGAGAGGAAAGGATTGGGAGTTTGGGGTTAGCAGATGCAAACAATCATATATAGGATGGGTAAACAACAAGGTCCTACTGTATAGCGCAGGGAACTGTATTCAGTATCTTGTGATAAACCGTAATGGAAAAGAATATGAAAAAGAATATATATGTGTGTGTATATATATATATATCATTTATAACTGAATCTTTTCGTTGTACAGCAGAAATTAACACATTGTCAATTGACTATACTTCAACAAAACTTAAAAAAATAAAATAAAATAATTCCATGTCCAATTAGAGCAGGTGAGGGAAGGTGTGAAATGTTTTATTGATGGGAACATGCTGGCTCCTCCTGCTTACGTGAGATAAGGATGAACTCTAACCTCAGAGCTGGCGCCATGGTCCTGTTTGTGCAGTGACATGTTCCCACCTAGACACAAATGTCTGTTTATCTTTATACATAGATATAGACACGTATATTTCAGTTAGCTAGATCCACCCATCTTGCGAGCTGAGAGTGGCTTTGCCTCTTACGAGATCTGCTCTTCCAGCCTCCAGGGATGGAGAGTAAATGTTGAGTAATAAAGAGGATGGCATAAGAAGAATGGTGGGCTTCACCTATGTGCCTAGACTGTTAGGTGAAAACAAAAGCCGTGATCAGATTAGCCACATCTTCATAATGCAGTGAGTGAGCTGGGAAGGAGGAGCGTTTTGGATAACCACAGCTCCTATCCCTCCTTAGAGACAAGGCCTGGCCCCACCCCAGTCCCCAGCCATGTCTGGGCAACTGTAACTGGGATCTGACCCCCATCTCTCTCCCAACTCTCCAGGGAATGAAGTTCCCCTATTACCTAAAGGTGCTTTTCCCCTTTCCCACACACGCGCATGTATAATGCATCCATATCTCAGCTCTGGGCCTGGCTCCATTCACATCAGCCCTGTTCATCTACAGGTGGCCCTTTGGTCTCTCAGTGTGTCTTGGGTGAGCACAGTATCGGGGCGGGAGTTGGAAAAGCAAAATGGTTACAGGAAGGGGACAGAAGAAAAGATTTGAGGTATGAGATGGGGTCGAAAATCAGTAGCACAGGCTGCAGGGTATGGACCCTTAAAATCTGGAGGAAAGTCTTGGTCCTGCTGAAGGGCCAGGAAGAGGAAGGCCAGAAGCAGTGGAGGATGGTCAAGGCCCTGGCCTAGAAATGAAGCCTAATATTGTGCCTGTGTGAAAGTGCCTGTCCTCCCAGCCAGGATGGTGCTTGAAACACACCCAGTGTTTGTGGCCAGTTCTTCTCACTCCTTTACAGTAAGCAGATATAAAAAACAAGAGCAAGGGAATCAATGGGGCAGAACTTACTCGGCACACTGGGTGGACCCAAGGACAAAATGTGGGTGAGCATACACGCAAGCGATGACCTCTGTGTCCGTGGAGATGCTGCCACAGCACGGGCTGGTGGAACACGTGGCCCCGCTGGGTCAGGGATGACCTCCAGCTCCCCATTCCTGCAGGGTCCCTCTGTGTCCCCCACCCCCCCCATGTGGGGGTCCCAGCTCCACCCACTGTAGTTCATGGTCATCTTCCAAGTGCAAAGGCTCTGCTCAAATCGCCACCCCCCAGCAGGTATGACCATGAGTGTCACTGCTTCTGGCTCTAGTCCCCAGAGCTGCAGCTGTCCTGCATAGAGCAGATACCCCGGGAGAAATGTCCCTCACCCGGTGTGGGAGTGATGATGCCCGGTGTCACCAAGTCCACTTTGACTTTTATAGTCAAGGGCACATGTAAAGTTGGTCCTTGGAAAGGATCTTTCCAAAAGGAAGAAGAGGATATAATTCTCTGATTAATCAAAGCAATAGTCAAATCAAAGAATTCACCAAAACCACGCTGAGGCCTGAATTATCAATTGTGAGAGACAGGTCTTCTATTCGACCATGTCGAACAAAATAACTGGGTAATGGTAACATTCAAATGTTTATTTATTTGTTGGGCTGGCCCAAGAATGAGAAAATATCTAAATGAAAATTCAGAATCATCTGAACTTGGCATTTCCAATGGATCTAATGGCTCGTTTATAGGCAATCCACTGAGTCCTAATTAGGAAAGGAGTAGAGAATTCCAAAGAACGAGGTCCCTTGTCTTTCAGAATAGTGATAGGATTTCCAGATGGCATATTGAAAGATTTGACAATGGAGGTAGGCCTGGAGATGGGATAAAACAAGGGTGCTTGAAAGCCAACGTGAGATGCCGCACAGTGAGGTTTGAGTTAATAGCAGCAGTGGAAAACAAAACAACCCATGAGCTGGGTTAAGACAACAGCCAGGTCACAGGACTCATTCCTGCAGGTCCTGGAGCAATCAAAGGCTGGGAAATGTACTGAAACCCGGGAGAGAGCAGCCTGGTGGCACGGAAAGGCGAGCCTGGGGAGGTAGGGACGCCCCCATCGTTTTCAGTGCTGCACACCCAACTGCAGAGAATAGTAATCTGAGAAGGAGCCGGGGTGCACCTGAGCTGGGGGGACAGCCGCCCCAATGCAGTGCACCCCTACCCAAAACAAACGCCCCCTTAACCAAGAAGCCGCACTCTCTGCCTCCTTCGGCCTCCCTGAGCCTCAGATCTGGGATCCGCGTTCAGAGAGGCTGCATACGTGGTACGGAGGAAAGCACCCGCGCTGCAGAGCTGACAGCCCTACGTCCAGATCCCAGCGGTGCCATGGTCTAGCTGTGTGGTGTTGAGGAGGGCTCTCAGTCTCTTTGAGTCTGATGGTCCTCATCTGTGAGGAGGTACGGTGATACCCACCTTGCAGAGGACCTAGAACAACCTAGTGCATCTTGTTTGCACCCTGTCCTGTTCCTGGTTGCTCTTGGACTTTTTGGCTGGTCTCAGGGTCCCTGCCACCCTTTGGGAATTGAGGACACCCACCCCACTCCCCTTATGCCCAGCGTGGCTACAGGTGGGTGTCCTTAGAGAATCTCTTCCTATCCACACTTGAGGCCACAAATCCCCCACCCAAAACTCCAGAGGGCCCTCCCTGCAGCTCAGAGAATCCCCAGGAGCCACCTCCCACCCTCTACTTCAAATATCCTGATGCCTGGCCAGGTTTCGTGGATTCTAGCCACTGTCTCAAATCTCAGAGCTCCTCTTTTCTCCACTCTACTCCCTTCTTTCCTTCCTTCTGCATTTATCTTTCTGCCTTCTTTTTCTCATCTCTCTCCCTCCTTCCTATCCCTCCTTCTTCCTTCCCTCTTCTCCCGGTTGGTGACTGGTATGCATGGCCCTCTAAGCTTTGATTTCATTTTACTCCCAAAGACCCTGCCCATCAGCTCATCCCCTTATTCCCAAATCCTTCACTCAGGGCCCTGGGTGCCCTCAGCCAGACTCTGCTCCATCCTCCAGACATTATCTGAAAGTCAGCAACTGTAGTGGACCATTTGATTTGCAAAAGTAAAGTGGTGGGGAGGTGGTTTATTCTCTGTAGTGAGACTCTGGACATCTGCCAGCCTCAGACCTGGTCCACCTGCCCTCCCTTCCATCCCATGGGCAAACTCGCATCCCTCCAATGCATCCCCTTCTGTTTAAGTTACTAGAATAGGTCCCCGTTGCTTCCAACCAAAGAACTCTTGCTCCATGAGCAAGAGAAGGCAAGACACCCAGGACAACAGGGAGCAGGGGACATGGGCTATTTCAGTTATTGAGGTGAGCAATGATTCGTGCCTACGCCGAGGCAGGAGCAGTGAGTGCTAAGAAAGGGATGGATCACAGGGCTATTAAGAAGGCAAAGAAAGAATTGGGTGTGGAAGATGAGCCCACCTCCAGGCCCCTGGTCAGGGTGTTAGGTGGAAGGAGGCAGTTTTACAAAGGAAACGTGTAAAATGTGAAATCCTCACCAAATACTTGTTCTGGCCTCCAAGTCCTTGTGGATTCACTGTTTTTCTCCCTAGATTTGCAGATTTAAAGCCAAGGCAAGTAAAGTCTTCTTAAAGGCAGGTTTGCTCTGATTCCTGGGTCCAGGCACTAGAAGGGCTCATTGATGGACTAGGGATGTTCCCTTCCTAGTCTGTCTGCCTGAGGCTGGAAGACTTCTCTGTGTCTGGGAGACTATGCAGTTCCTAGGCCCAAGCATGGCACGGGGGACCTGGGAAGACACAAGACATGGATAAAACAGATGGCACCTGTTCCTTCAGCCACTGGACAACAGAGCCATGGACAGACCAAGAGGAAGTGGCCGACGCTGGAGGTGCATAAAAGGTGGGCTTGAAAATGGTCTCCCTGGAACAGCAATGTCCATGTCCCATCCCTTTATCAGAGCTACAGTGAAAACCAGGGAAGATGGAGGCACATGATTCAGGCTGAACCCGAGCATCCCCCACAAGGACAACCGGGAAGTGGTCCTCAGGTGATCAGGGACCAGCCTAAAAATGAGCTTCCAAAGGACTCTGGAATACTGAAGCCAAGAAGACCCCAATGTCATGTCATCCTCTGGACAGTAAGGTTAAGTGAGACTCTGAGCAGCAGCGTTTACAGCACTGGGCTGCTGCACAGTCAGACCGCATGGCAGATGCCCACACGCTTGACCTTCGGCCTCGGAAAGCTCACATCACCTTTCCCAGGCTCAGTCTTCTCTCCTTGAGGCTGTGGATACGCACAGCATTGATAGAGCCCTGACACATGGTAAATGCGCAGTAGATTGGAGCTTTTCTTATCCTAAGACGTCACTTTCTCTTTCTTTCCTTTCTCTCTAAAGGCAAGGCATTGCCCCACAACCTGCTTCCTGCACGCAGAGCAGCAAAAGTCCAAGGAGATGACGTTTTCCTCTGACCCCTGCCAGTGACCAGCAGGACTTATGCAAGTGTTTCACCTCTCAGAACTGAGCTTCTCATCTCCTAACAAGTGGTGAAAAGGGATAGTGTACAGGGCCACTGCTTGCAAAAATGCATGGAATTGAAAGTTCTACACTGTGTGGTCCTCCACATGCAGCTGTGTCGTCTCAAGGTATCAGGAGCTCCTCAGCGGCTTTCATGGACAGATAATGGGAAGGGTTGTCTTCACAGCTTAGTGTTAGTACCCAGATATACTCATGATAAAGGCAGCTTCAGAGTGTAAACTGCAATGTACTCCAGGTTCAACAACTCAGTATGAGAGAAGAAGTCTTAGACACTCTGGGAAGACATCACTTCTGAAAAAGATAAAATTAGCAAATAGTCCCAACAATGTTAATGGCTCTTTTTATTATGTATAAATAATAATGAGAGACAAAAATTGTCTCCCTCTTTTCCTGTTATTAGTACTTTAAAATGCACAAAACATAATAAAACTCAAAAAAAGCCCCTAAATATGACTCCGTTGTCATTTAGTCTTGTTCACTGATGACACTTCTATTTCCATTAAAGTATTCTTAAAAGACTTCTCCTCCATGTCATTCCCTCAACTCACAGTTGGCAATTTATGTTGTCTGCTCCCCCTCCTTAGCTCTGTGACACATTCTGGAATTCAGTCTTGGCAAGAGTCTATCCTGAGAAGCTTGATAAATAGTGTCTGGCAAATCCCTGGAGACATCTGCGCACGTCATGATTCTACTGTTTTAACACAAGCATCAGCACATTCACATGGCTCAGAGGAGGGCTCTCTTGTCACTCTTCAGTTCTAACACCATCAGGTCCCACTGTTTAAAGGGCAACCTAATGTGATGTGCCCACAGAAAACAGAGGCAGCAGGAGAGGATAGCTAAGAGTCAGCCTGCGTGGTCTTTACTGAGGTCATATACAACATTACAACACCAGGTCTCTGACACATTGATACCAACTGGGGGTCCAACAGTTCAATTTGATTCTGACACTAACTACCCAGAGCTGATGCAGATCCCACAGGTTAAGGGCTCAGCCCCACAAGACTATCCCCACTTTTTGTTTGTTTGGTTGGTTGGTTGGTTGGTTGGTTTGGTTGGTTTGTCCCCACTTTAGATACCAGTTGCAAATGAAGTCCCCAGACCTGCTCTTCTGCCTGGCTGACTACAAAGTCAGGGTTCCCATGACCCCCTCAGGTTTATAATCTGCTAGAAGGAGACTCAAAACTCAGGAAAGCAGCTCTACTTACAAGTGCAATTTTATTATACAAGATACAAATGAATAACCAAATAGAAGAGACACATAGGCAAGGTGTGGGTGGAGGGGGTGTGCAGAACTCCCACGCCCTCTCTGGGTGCCACCTTTCCTGTACCCGGATGTGTTCATCAACCTAGAAGCTCTTTTAGCCTCATTGTTTCAGAGTTTTCATCCAAGTTTTGTTTGTTTGTTTGTTTTAATGTGGAAATGATGGGTTAAATCATAGCCATTGGTGATTGAGGTCAATCCCCAGTCCGTCTCCCCTACTCAAAGGTCAGAAGGTGAAGATGAAAGTTGTAATCTTCTAATCAAGTGGTTGGTTCCTCTGGCAACCAGCCCTCATCCTGAAGCTCCCTAGGAACTGGCCCAGAATCAACTCATTAGCATAAATTCTGATGTGGTCGAAAGGGGACTGTTATGAATGATAAGACACTCCCACCACTCAGGAAATTCCTAAGATTTTAGGAGCTGTTTTCCAGAAACCAGGGACAAAAATCAAAAGTCTATTTTTTGATTATACCGCACAGCCAGAGCCAGCTTGGAATGCCAGAGCTGCCAGGTATCACCTGGCTGACTGGGCAAGGTACTCACTCTCTGTGAGCACAGGATTCCTGGTCTGTAAACACCCCCAAGACACCCTCACACCTGAAGGTGGGGCAGGCTGTGAGCTTCAGGAGGATAGTGTGAAAATGCCAAATGAGTGTGAGGTCAAACTGTCCGCGATGACATTCTATTTCACACCCAGTGAAATCAGACCCAGCCGGAGTTCTCCTCCACAGCTCTAAGTGTAGATTGCCACTCCTACTAAAGAGAATTGCTTGTTAGTGTCCATAAAGTTAAACATACATCTACCCTGTGACTCAGCAATTCCACTCATAGGTATTTACCACAAGAAATAAATACCTGCATCTACAAAAGAGAACTGTACTTGAGTGTTCGTAGCAACTTTCTTCCTAACAGTTGGAAAAAACCTGGAAATAACAGATGAATGGATAAATGAATTATGGTATAATAAAAACTGAGATAAAAACCCAAATGGATGAATCTTAAATTTTTAAGAAGCCAGATATAAAAGGATACATACCTTATGATTCCATTGATATTAAATCTAGAATAATCAAAACTAATCTCTAACAGACAAAAGTAAGAACACAGTGGTTGGAGGTGCGTACGAGGAGCTCACTTGGAGATTGAAAGTGTTCTATCTTTTGTTTTGAGTGGTGGTTACATAGATATATATGATTACCAAAATTCTCCAAACTGAAAGCATGTCTTCTATTTTACAGTATATTGATTGTGCCTCAATTTAAAAAAAATCTTTTAAAGTTCTCTCCATGAGGATTATGGATCTAGGAACTGAATGGAGGTCTGTCTGGGGGAAGTGGGGGCCCTGGGCTCTAAAGGACAAGGTGGGGTCCGTGGCTAATCCTACAGCCCCAATCCTTAATTCCAGAGTTGAATTCATTGCCAGGGACTTGCTAAGGAAGGGTTCCCATGCAGACGTGGACACTAAACTTGCTTGCAGAGTAAACATCTCTGAAATGCATTCACTGAATCAGGATCCTTGCCTGCCTTCCCCAGTTCTGAGCTCCCAAACCACAAATGCTTGGGACACAACAAGGAATGTCACTCATCTCTGCATCCCCAGTACCTGGCTGGGGGCAGGCACACCACAGGTATTCTATAAATTCTTTTTTTTTTCATTAATTTTTATTGGAGTATAATTGCTTGACAATGTTGTGTTAGTTTCTGTTGTACAGCAAAGTGAATCAGCTATACATATACATATCTCCCCTCTTTTTTGGATTTCCTTCCCATTTAGGTCACCACAGAGCATTGAGTAGAATTCCCTATACAGTAGGTTCTCATTAGTTATCTATTTTATACATAGTAGTGTATACATGTCAATCCCAATCTCCCAATCCATCCCACCCCCCTACTCCCAGTATCCATACATCCGTTCTCTAAGTCTGTGTCTCCATGTCTGCTTTGCAAATAAGTTCATCTGTAACATTTTTCTAGATTCCACATATAAGCAATATTACATGTTATTTGTTTTTCTCTTTCTGACTTACTTCACTCTGTATGACAGTCTCTAGGTCCATCCACGTCTCTGCAAATAACTCAATTTCATTCCTTTTTATGGCTGAGTAATATTCCATTGTATACATGTACCACATCTTCTTTGTCCATTCCTCTGTTGATGGACATTTAGGTTGCTTCCTTGTTCTGGCTGTTGTAAACAGTGCTGCAATGAGCATTGGGGTGCATGTATCTACAAATTCTTAATTACACTAAATTGCTAAATACCAAAGTCAGCTGTGGATGACTCAGAAAACCCAATCTTAGGTACCAAAGTATCCATTTTGTCAACATTCATTGACTATATTAATCATATAATTATACAAGGGTGAGTCAAAAATTATGTGCCCTCCAGTTATATTAAAACTTCTATAAATTTTACAGCCAGAATGCGGATAATTTTTGACTCACCCTCATACAATTTCTACAAATCAAAGTGGTGGGGGTGGGATAGCTTTCTCCTTATTCCACACACCAAAGAGACAACAAACGCAGCCCCTCACTCAGAAGCTGTGTTCCAAGGGAAGCAGAGCGATGGAGCAGGGATGTTCTTGTTCTTCTCTCTCTGCAAGAACTTCCGGCGTGTGGCTATGCTGATTAGAACAATCATATAAGCATTTAGCGAAGTGATTTATTAGGGGATAAAAAGCTACATGGGGTCCTTCTCCATTCACCTCACTTCTGCTTTCTCTGACTTTCTTCTGCACTAAAGTGCGGGGAAAAGATAGAAGTAGAGGTTACGACTCCTGCTTCCGACTCATTGGCCCCAGGATAGAGCCCCCACCAACAAGTCCCTTAAGTAGGTCAGAGTTGAAGGTACCTGCACCATTCCCAGCACCACCATGGAAACATCTCCACCTCTGGGAAATAATGAAAATTGCTGGTATGGCGTGAACTACATTTAAAAAACAAGACAGAGTTACTCAGTATAATTTGCATCTTCATTTGGTATAAACATCTATCATGTGCCACGCAGTGTTCCAGGCACTGGGAATACTGGGGTGAGTGACCCCACAAAGTCCCTGCCCTGAGAGAATGCATACGCCAGTAGAGGCGAGACAAACAGTGAGCAGGCCTCCAAGTGAGAACACACGTGTGTGTTAGGAAGAAACTGAAGGAGAATACAGTCTCTGGACAAATTCCCTGTTCCCTGTTTACTCGCCTATGCGATGGGACAGATGTCCCCCCCAACAAGACCATGTTGAAGCACAGGCGGGACTGCTGGAGCCCGCCGCCACCCTGGAGGGAGGGTTAGTGAGCCGAATTCAGCCACTGGTGCTTTTGCTCTTTTTATTGTGGTCGATTTACATAAAATTTACCATTTTAAACATTTTTAAGTGGCATTAAGCACATTCACAATGTTGTGCAACCATCACCACCAGCCATCCGCAGAACTTTTTCATCATCCCAGCAGAAACTGTACCCATTAAATAGTAACTCCATACGACTCCTGCCCCCGGCCCCTGGCAACCTCTATGTTACACTCTGTCTTTAAGAATTTGCCTGTTCTACGACCTTGTAAAAGTGGAATCACAGAATTTGTCCTTTCATATCTACACTTCACTTAGCTTCACCTAGAAGAGGAATCACTGATCATGCAGTAATTTTGTGTTTAGCTTTTTTGAGGAACTGCTGTTTTTCAGGGACTGTACCATTTTCCATTCCCACCAGCAGTGCACAAGAGTTCCAATTTCTCCACATCCTGGCCACACCTATTATTTTCCTTTTTTTTTTTTTTAGTAATAGCCATTCAAGTGGGTGTGAAGTAGTCTTTTGCTCTCTCTTTTAAAAAAAATTTATTTGGTTAGTTAGTTATTTGGCTGCACTGGGTCTTAGTTGCAGCATGTGGGAACTTTGTTGCGGCATGTTGGACTTTCAGTTGTAGCATGCAGGATCTTTAGCTGCAGCATGCGAACTCTTAGTTGCACTATGTGGGATCTAGTTCCCTGAGCAAGGGATCGAACCTGGGACCCCTGCATTGGAAGCACAGAATCCTAGCCACTGGAACCAGGGAAGTCCTTCTCTCTTTTATATAATCACAATAGCTATTGTCAGAATGCTTCCTGCATACATGTTCATGACATGCCTGCATTGCTCTGTGCCTTATTCATTTACAGTACACATTCTTGTCCAGGGTTTTATATACCAGCCTCCGCTCCCTACCTCACAGGCAATTTAAAGCACTGTCAAAGGTACTCCCAAATGTATGACTGTCTCTGTGTTTCTTTCCATAGAAAGGTAAGTGTCAGGGGACTGGCAGCCTGTGTAGAGAGCTTAGTACTGTGTCACTTTCAGACCTAGGACATGTAAAAGCCAGTCCCAGCTCTCTCCTCCCCTCCTCCCCCTGCCACTCCTGTGTACGCTAAACCCTGCGCCCTAGGGGAGGGCGAGGCCAAGGGCAACTCACCCAGGCTTCACATTCATATTTATGGGCCATTGCTCTTTTTCAAAACAACTGTAACCAATGTGAGTGGATAAAGAACAGGGGAAATATAGAGCCTTTAAACAGTCCCTGGCCAGACGCGCCTAGTCTCCCAGAGCTGATCCTCTGTGATCTTCAAGCTCAACCAATAAATAACAGATGTCCTGGAGCAGGACACACTCACAGGTGTAATTTATATCTCCAAATCCAAGCAAGCTCCAAACAGCAGCCCAGCCTACAGATATAAATCCCAGCTCATTCATATGCTGACATTCCATGGACAGAAAAAAAAACAATGAGCAAGAAGGTGCTTGCCTGGGTACGAGTTACACACAGCGAGGTCTTGAACTCCCAGGGAGAAGCACTTCCAGAGGCTTCAGCGAGAGCTAGGCAGAGATTGGAGGAAAGATGTCCATGTTCTTGGCTACAGATTGTCTTCCCACTCAGCAAGTTTTCACCTCGTTTCACAGTCTCAGGGTATCAGAGCCAGGGGGATGTTGATGACTCTCAGGCCCTCTCACCTCATCATACAGATGAGATCATCTAGGACCAAGGTTTCTATGAGGTAAGCAGCCCAAGCCTGTCACTCCCAGGCCAGCCCCTCGGGCCCCGACACACCCACCAAAATCTATTAAGGGCGGCGGCTGCCCTTCCTCAGATGGGAGACTTTGAGATCATTGTTGACAAATCTGTTTGGGTTTTGGTTTTTTTAAAAACTGACATTTGAATCCCAGCAGATTCCTTTAGCAAGAACGAAACATTCACACGACGATGGGTGGGCTCAAACTGAGACCCCCTTCAGTGCAAGTATGAAATACATCATTAGGGCATGGTGGGCTCAGAAGGAGAAAAGCCAAACACTGATCATAAAGTGACTAGAAACTGAACTCCCCCTGCGAGGCAGGAGAAACTTCCTTGGAAGAAGACAAGGCCAGCTCCGGGGAAGCACACACACACCGCAAACTCTTGGGACCAGAGAGATGGAGCGACCCCATGGGGGAGGCCCACAGCCATCCTGAGTAGCAGCTGCACCTCTGCTCCATGAGTCTCCTGTGCTCAGGGTCCCTCCCAGGTCTCAGACGGGGGGACCCGAGCCTTTCTTCTGCTGCAGGTTTCTTTACTGGACAAAAGTAAGAGCCAGTGTACCAGAGGACAAAGGAATAGTCACTGAGCACTGCCACTTGCTCAGGGCTGGGCAAGGGACGTCACACCTTGAAATTAAAAGATGAGCCCCACCCCCCAACCCCCACAGATGGAGGGCGGAGCTGAACCTCGAGACCACACACAGCCCGGCAGAAAGAGCTCCGCGCCCCTTCGACCCCGGCCCCCACCCTAGCTGAGTTCTAACACCTACGAGGCCCAAACTGAGCTCCTCAGGTTTTGGGCACTGAGGCTGCCGGCTCATTTGTTGTTGTTGTTCTTTTGTTTCCCAATTGATTTTAATGTGCAGCCACGATTGAGAGCCACTGTTAGACCCGCGGTCCTCAACATTACCTGCACATTAAAGTGACCTGAGGAGCTTTAAAAAAGGTACTGAGCCTGAATCCACCACCACCAGCACCCCACATGCCCCCAACTGACATTCTGATTGAATTAGCCTGAGGTTCAACCTGGGCATCAGGATGTATAAAAGCTCCCAAGATGATTCCTCTGTGCGGTCAAGTATGAGACCTGATGTCTTAGGTGTCACTTAGGGAAAGAGAGTCTGGGTTTCTCAGAAAAGTCCAAGGATTCCATCTTCTGGGTGCTTAACCCCATTCTCCATGGTCAAAATCTCTGGTTGCACCTGCTCCTCAAACACCCTCCCACACAGAGAACCCTGCAGAGGGCACTGCAGGGCTCGGGCTGGCCTCTAAATTTCTTCTCCTGCATCCTGATTTCCTGCATCCCTGTCTGAGTTGTGAGCTGGCTTCCCAGAATACCCTGCCAGAGGCTTTTCAGTTCCTTCTGGTCGATTTTCTGGGTTATGTTACCTTTATAAGGCATTAGCAGCCTGACTTCTGAGGAAATCAAGTTCCCAGTCCTCCAGGGAGGCCCCAGAGTGACTGGGAAGCACTGGCAGCCTAAGAAACCCTCACTGGCCAAGCACAACACAGAAACAGTCCAGCCCAGGAGCGCAGTGAGCCCTCTTTTTTTGTTTATTTTGGGCCCTCTCTGCCACATTGGAGGCTTCCTCTAATATCTCATGGCCTTGCACTGTCCTTATACCTAGGACAATATACTACAACACTAACTGGAAGTATTCTGTGGATATTTCAAGGACTTGTGTGTTTCACCAGAAGGTCATTAGGCTTTTGGTTCCCCGTAAGTTAATGCCCGGGTCCTCCCGGAGGCTATTAATACTCTCCAGAAAGAGTCCTCCAGCTGCCTGCCTGGGGATATAGATCTGCCTGCTGCCATTCTAGAGTCAGGGAGGAGGAAAGGGCTGAAGAGCCCACAGTTCAGCACAAGTCTGATTTTAATGCCTGTCTTCTGTCCTCTGCTTTGCCTAGGCTTCCAAGGCCTGACCTATCACCACCGTTCAGTTCAAGTGAAGAATAAGCCTCTGGTCTCCATTGGATGGGGAAGCAGGAGAAGGGCAGGGCAGAGAGGAGGGATGGGGGTTCAGATGATGTGGGATGATGGTGTGCGATGGAGGGTACCCGAAGGTCCAGCTGCTGTGGTGCTCTATTTACAACTGCTCTATTTACAGACTTTCAACTCTCCACTCATTTTTAGCCCCATGCCTGACCACTGCTCTTTGGTTCTTGGTGTCCCTGAGTGCTAAACCCCTCAGGGGTTTGCAGGATGAAAGGCACACTGCTGACAGGAAAAACCCACTGCAGGCAAGTAGCTCGAATCTTCCCATGTTCTGAAAAATCAGTTGCCATGCTTCCATCCTTCACTTGACTCCCCATCTCTGCTCTTACTTTGGGTCCTTGGAGTGGACACTTTTTAAATTCCCACACTGGGCTTTGATGGGGGCGGGAGGAGGGGAGCCAAATGTTTACCACTAAATAGCCACATTCATCTGGAAGCCCCTGTGTTTTCAAAAATAAACTTTTTTTAGTTATATCAGAAAATACATATTTTTGGTGTGTGGATGACCAATTGGATGACGTTGGGTGAAGGAACAGAAACAAACGAACAAAACATCATTTAGTACTTAGGGAAGTTATAAATGACTTTGGTTGACTTATGAACAGAATTCTCATTTTTCCCGACAGAGCCTCGAACATCTTTTTATAATTTAAGCCACAAAATCAAAATGTTCAGAGACACTATCATTAGAAGCACTGACACAGAATGGAAATTGTAGCTCCCTCCTCCTAATTTCACTCCAGCACTTACATTGCAGGGCGGGTGCGGTTTTCTGGGAGAGCACAGCCAGGACTCTCATGAAGGAGCCTGTGTTCTTTCTCCTGAGCCACGCCTGGGGCTCTGATTGATGAGGGAAATCCCTCCCTCACAGCAACAGCAGAGGGAGACCCTGTCTGAAGCAACTCTACGCCATTGACTAAAACATTGTTTCCTCCTTATGTTGGGGCCCACTCCTGGGAGCATTGGGCATTTAACCTCCTAAATGCTACAAACCTGGACAGGTATTTAGTCTCACCGTGTCCCCTGGGAGCACTGATGTCACAGAACAATTTCCAGAAATCTGTGGTCATCAAGAAGGCCAAGCCCATGGAATGTTTAAAACCTCCCACGGCCACACACCATAAATCTGAGTCTCGACAGATGGTCCCAGGAGCCCGAGCTGCACTGGCAGGGCCATCTGACCATGTCTGATGAGACTTGCTCAGCAAAGCAGGTGGTCCCCGGGGTCAGACCCCCGCCAGGAATGGCAATCCCTCACCCTGTCAGTCCTCTCTTGTAAGATGTCTTCCTTGAAATGGACTTCAGTCTATAAAGACCTCAGCCTCAGCGACTCAGAAGGATGTGAAGAGTCCAACTGCCTCATTATAAAGACGGAAAAACCAATGCCCAAGACGTGTGACCTGACCAAGCTCACACTGACCTTTAGTGGCAGGTTGGAATTTGCCCCCAGGTAACCTGGCCTGAAACTGGCCTGGCCCCCAGGTGAACTGTACCATCACTCTGCCAGAAACAGGGTGTCAAAATGATAGCTGCCAAGGCCCTTACCTGAGCTGCAGTGGGAACAGACCCATGCAGCTCGGGGAGCCCCTCCCCACCCCATTTCAAAGCAAATATCGCACCTCACCCTGCAAAGACCAACCCCTGGTGAAACCTGGACAGCTCTACCCCCAGGGAGCTCAAGACTTGCGGGAAATTTGCTAACACAACCCTGTATGCAGGCCGTGTGCAGATTCTGGGTACCCCCTGCACAGTCGGGGAGTGCCGGGATCAACTCGGCGACTCGAGGTAAGTGACGGGTGCCGCAAGCTTGAAGAAGACACAGACACAGACTGAAGAGAAAGATGGGACCGGGGGACTCAAGACCTCTAGGATCAAGAGCCTCGCTGATTGATCCCACATTGCTTTTATTGAGTTCTTGGCATAGCCTAAGGGTCTGACACTCCCAGGTTAATCCCATAAACAATCAAAGGCCTCACATGACTGGGGGCAATGATCTTTGTTTGCCTCCTGGGTCCTGATTTGAGCTGGGTGTGGATTTGAGCTGGGCGTGGCATGGGTTTGAGCTGGGTGTGGAGAGCAAAGCAGCCCTGGGGGAAGGAGACCTCTCTCAGAAGGATTAAGGGTCTGTGCCCCACCCGTGTTGGCCCCTCTGTGACTGTGCCTGTCTTAGGTTGTTCCTCCCTTGAGGAATCTTACCCGTCTCTGGCTAACCAGTCATCCTCCAGGGCCAAACACGGTGATATAAGGAAGGTTCTATGCACCACCCCTGTTGGCCCCTCTGCGGCTGTGCCTGTCTTAGGTTGTTCCTCCTCTGAGGAATCTTACCCGTCTTTGGCTAACCAGCCATCCCTCAGGACCAAACAGGGTGATATTAGTCTCCACGCCCCGCACCCTCAGCTCCTCCACTGCTCAAGCAGGACATTCTGAATCCCATCGCTCGGCCCACATACTTCAACATTTTCAAGGTTTCAGAAAGGTTCCCGAATGTCTTCCCACAGGGGAGCAAACGCAGATTGCACCAAATTTAGAGAAGGAGGGAGAGACAAGGAGTAAAGATGAGTTTACCTGAAAAAGTATCTGCTGCACACCCTCACACAGCTGAGTGTGTAGCTTTGCCTACTTCCTGTTTTTTGGTTAAACTGATCCTAAAGAACTCAAATATAACTAAAGGATCCCCTTGAACAAGCATCCTCCAATCATTCAAGCATCTACCATCCCTGAGTCCATAGATGTCATCAACTGGAGGCAGAGGCCAGCACTAAGAATCAGGGAATAATTCAAACACAACGTGACCGGTCCTGGGGTCCTGGGAGGAGAAGCAAGTGACTGTGGAAATCAAAAACAATCCATTTGTCAAGGAGCTGCTACTCACCTGGACTTTCAGTGATGAGTTCAGCGGTGATGAGGAGGAGAGACTATTGCTAAAAACAAGATATTACAGAGAGAACAATGTGAGGAAAGGCAATATGAAAGTGTGTGTCTGGTGGGGCCATAGTCATCTGAAGGTTCAACTGGGGCAGGGGATCTGCTTTGAAGCTCACTCACGTGGCTGCTGTTGGCAGGAGGTGTCAGTTGCCCAATATGTGGCCTCCCAATAGGGCTCCTCAAGACGTGGCAACTGGCTTCCCCTAAGACAGAGAAAGTAGCCAAGGTAGTGACTCTTATAACCTAACCTCAGACTGACATACTCCCACTTCTGCCATATTCAGTCACACAGACCAACCCTCCCAATGCAGGAGGACACCACACAAAGGTGTGAATACCAGGAGGGGAGATCACTGGGACCATTTGGAGGCTGCCAACCACAGATTACCACCAGGGAAACAGCCAAGAAAGAGGACTCAGTAAAAGGCGCATAGGAAAAAGGAAGAAAGCGAGCCCTAGCACATGTAGGATGGTTGCCAAAGGATAAATTCATAGGGAACTTTTCCAGAAGGAAGGAAGAGTTAACAGTGTCAAGGGGACATACAAGCACAGCGATTGAAAGCACAAGTGTGAGGATTAACCCCTGGGCCTCCACTGGAAGAAAAAGACAGGTGAGGGGGGGAATGCAGTTAAGCAGAATGCAAGAGGTTTGACAGGGGGGGTGCAGGTCTGAGGATCTGTTTTATTCCACAGACACTGAAATGAGGGGTGAGGTGACAGGGCGTCTGAAGAGGTCAAAGGCTTAGACCAGCCCCAGGGATTCGTCTCCAGGGCCAGGCACTTGCTTGAGTTATGCCTATGAGCTTCCTACTATTTTGCTGAAGCCTCCTCGCCCCCCAACAAATGAAGATTTGTATACACCCACATTTCATCTTTTCCTGACCTCTCATGCTCCCCAGGGCCATCCCAAGCATCTGGAATTTTCGTGCTGCTATTAATGGTGCACAATTTACGGCTATCCCATGTGGTGGGGAGTAACTGTGAAGCATCCTTTTGTAGCAACACACAGAAGCTCTAGACAAGGCCCGAGGAGAGCTGCGGCCCGCCCCTGGAGGCATTCGTTGCCGTGGATCACCGTTGGGAGAACAGAGTGGAGAGCTTCACCAAGCCCACCGCTGCCACATGGGATCCAGGAGCAGTGAGGGAATCAACACCCAGCTTCCACCCAAAGCCTCCTGAATGATCTGCCCAAGGGGACTGGAATGGTCTCCTCCCACAGGGCAGCTTTGTGACAGGGGCACCCGTAAAACCAGAGAGGGCAAGAGGGGGCCCGGCCAAGACTACTGAACTCAAAGTCCCTTCATTTCTGTTCTGTGTGAGCTTGAGCAAACGCACCTAATCAAACAGGACTCTGCTTCCTGGTCTATAAAATGTGAATACGAATACGAATAAGGTTGTGTGTATAGCACTTAGCACAGCACCTGGAATGCAGTTACTGTTGAGCAGACACTAGCCATAACCGTCATCACTGACGTCATCCCTGGTTTTCACAGCCCTGGAGTCAGGGCTTGGATTATTGTAAGTTCCTTGGGTCAACTTGCCTTCCTATAGCTGCAGCACACAGGGGCTCTGGTTGGTGTAGCATGAAATGAGATATAGTAAGTAAGGCTCTGGATGAGCCCTGCCATCTCAAGGAAGAGCTGCCCCCTTTACCCTGGTTCTCATGATTCCTGGGCCAAACTGTGCCCCAGGTTGCGGTATCCTTGGTGCGGTGGTGGAATCCTATGTTAACAAACCTGCAGAGGGTGGGCCACGGCGCAGGCCATTTGTTCACGTGTGTATCAGCTCCCATTTCCTGGCATCTGCCCTGGACAGGGACTTTTGACATGGCACCTCTCGCCCAGTAAGATGGCCTGTAGATCCATTTTACAGATAAGGACGTTGAGGCTAAAAGAGAGTAAGGAGTATCGCAGGCCACACAGCTGTTAATGACAGAAATGAGTTTGGAATCCATGCCCACCAGTCACCACACGGCTTCCCTTCCCTGGCTGGGCAGCCAGCGTCCACAGGCTGGTGGGCAGAAGAGGAATCAGGCAAGGTAGGAAACCCCAGCTCTC
Source organism: Hippopotamus amphibius kiboko (assembly GCF_030028045.1). NCBI lineage: Eukaryota > Metazoa > Chordata > Mammalia > Artiodactyla > Hippopotamidae > Hippopotamus > Hippopotamus amphibius. The sequence continues at coordinate 48,711,376 of NC_080190.1, forward strand.
TTCCTTCGAATCCTAGGTGGCATCCCTGGCACATCTCACAGTGCTCGTCCGGATCCTTTCAGGAATCACAGCCATCTAGAATCACAGACTCCCGGGTCTGAATCATCCAACCAGTGCCTAAGCACTGCCCAGTATGTCACGTCCCCCCACCAGGTACTCACGTGGGCTCCAGGGAGCTCATTACCTCCCTCAGCGGTTCGTCCTACCAGTGGGGGGTGGGGGCAATGGCTGGAACACCTTTCCCTGCTTGGAGCTGAAAGCTTCCCCCCCATAACTTCCAGCCACTGGTGCAAGTTTGGACTTCTTAGGAGGCGACAGAAACAGAAAGGATGCTCTCTCTGTGTGAGACCCAGGTCACACCATTGTCAGGAGCAGCAGGGTCCCCAGCACTCTGCTCCTTAGACCTCTGGAATCTGGGATTTCCTTTCTGTTGCTCAGAGTGCTTTTCCACACACTTTTTGCAGGTTTTTCAGTCCTGCACAGTGCTAGGTCCTTCCTTCTGTCCTGCCCCCTTCTTGGCCTTTCACGAGCTCCCTGGGAAGTCCCCTGATTTCCCCGGGAAACGCCCCTTCTCTTTTTCCTCTGGGCCCATTCATACTGCAAGGTCAGACTTGGATGTCTGGGAGCTTCTCTGCCTTCTCAGCCAGCTTCTATTTTAGGGTCTCTGACCCCTGGCTCCTGGAAATCTTTTCTCTGAATTCTGAGAGAGCTAATCTGGCCCAACCAGATTTCTCCTTTCCCTGTGGAGCTCCACAGATCACTGAATCGTAATAAGAGGGGTCATAAACTCTGCCAGAGTCTTCTTTGTGGTTTCTTGAAAAAGGGCCCTCGCTGGGGTTCCTCCACCCTTTGCTCTTGTGACGGGCCCTACGCCCCCTCCATCATCAGCCCATCACCCCCCCTTCCATCCTTCTCAGGGGGCAGCCCCGGTGAAGCAAGGGGACCCTCCGGGATGGAAGAACATTCCTAATGCTCCGTCCCTGTAGTTCTCAGTCTCTCCCAACCTAGGCCCAGTGCACACATAGAGCTTCCTGAGAAAAAAAGGCTGTGGAGAGAAAGGAAACCTAAGTCAACCGGCTCACCAGCAAGGAACAGGTACGTGTAGCAGCTCCATAAGGACACCCAGCGTCCAGTGCTGCTGGTGGTGCCCTTCGCCTCATCCCCTCATCACCAGATAGCTGCCCATCCCAACACAGGCGTATCCAAAGGGAGAGAGTGCAGCCCGCCCTCGGGCCCCGTGTTAAAAACGAGGGACGCTTTCCCAGCAGCACATCAGTACCTGCCCCTTTCAGGCTGTTTGACCAGAATTGGGTTACACACGCATTCCTAAACCAAAGCACTAGGAAGGGGAGGCTGTCACCAGGAACAGGGGGCTGAACAGACCCCGCCAACCAAGGCCTGAAAGGACACCATGTTTTCTGAGCACGGAGGGGCCAGATTTACAACAAAATCAGCTGCTGTTAGCAGGGAAGGAGCAAGGCGTGCTGCGGGGCACCCAGAGCTTCCCAAGGAGCTCAGGGAGAACAGGCTCCTCAAGGCTGAGAGCCGCAGGCTGCTGACCCCAGCCCCCAGCACCTCCACCGGTGCAGTTGGGCCTGTGCCACAGCCACCCGGGTGCCAGCACTGGCGGAGGGGCGCGCTGTGTCAAGACCTGTCGAAACTGGGAAGCTTGAAGTTGATGAACGTCGTCTGCTATTAAACTCAGTCAGCTAACCAGAGACATAAATACAAAGGCCAAAGCATACATTTTTAAACTTGACAGATGAATAGATAAAGAAGATGTGGCACATATATACAATAGACTATTACTCAGCCATAAAAAGGAACGAAATTGAGCTATTTGTAGTGAGGTAGATGGACCTAGAGTGTGTCATACAGAGTGAAGTAAATCAGAAAGAGAAAAACAAATACAGTATGCTAACACATATATATGGAATCTAGAAAAATAGTACTGATGAACCTAGTGGCAGGGCAGGAATAGAGATAAAGATGCAGAGAATGGACTTGAGGACACGGGGTTGGGGGGAAAGGGAAGCTTGGACATAGTCAAAGAGTAGCATTGACATATACACACTACCTAATGTAAAACATATAGCCAGTGGGAAGCTACTACAGAGCACAGGGAGATCAGCTCGATGCTTTGTGAAGACCTAAAGGGGTGGGATAGGGACAAGCGGAGGGAGGCTCAAGAGGGAAGGAATATGGGGATATATGTATACATATAGCTGATTCACTATGTTGTACAGCAGAAACTAACACAATACTGTAAAGCAATTATACTCCAATAAAAAAAAGAAATAAATAAAATGTTACAGCACTAAAAAAAAAAAAAGATCACATGAACACAGAGGTTCTTAAACTCATTCAAAGTGGGGAATTAGCAGTCTTTATGGAATGCTATGAAATCTTGATCAAATTAATCAATCAAATTAAAATAACATAATAGCAAAGAACGTTTATTTTATAAGGGTGCATTCACATTCAACAAAGAAAAAAGCAAAACAGACTATGCCTGAGTTTTCTACTATTATTAGAATTTAGTTTGGGATTTTTTTCTCCTACTTTGGTTGTTTTTGTTGTCTACCCCATATGGGCAGAGGCATAAAAAATTTCAGAAAAAAATGCCTAGGGGGAAAACTAAAACTTGATATAATTCAATCCTTTATGTCAATTCGTAAAGTTAGAATTAGTCAAAGCCCACCATTGTCCAATTTTAGAGGATGGGCTTCTTGGAACAGCTTTCAGAATGTACTTTGAGAACAACCAATCCAGCCAAACCTGCTCATTTGTTTTCTGCAAAAGTTACTAAGGCTCACGCATATCTTTGGGTTTCCCCAAGGTCACCCAGTTAATTATTGACATAGTAACTTCCCAAAGAATCATAGTAATTTCCCACGTCACATGTCGGGGATGCAGGTCGGGGATAAAGAAAGGTCCATGGGCGGCATGGGCCTGAGCTAAGCATGTCTGGTCAGAGTCCAAATCTGCCGCAGACTTGAAAGCTTTCTAATCCACCTATACACAGCAGAATAGAAGCTTGGAACTCATTTCAAAAGTTGTTTCTGCTGGTGATTTAAAGACACATCCCTCTCTCCGTACACGCACAAACACAAATCTGCACGTACACTGTCACCTGAGGACCCGGGCTCTCAGACCCTGATGCCTTAGGTTCAGGTGTGACTTTCTCTGGGCCTTTCTGCGGTGCAGTAAGGAACGGCCTGGGCTGGCTCCTCGGCTGGCTCCCTCCTCCCAGCCAGAAACAGTTAATTGCCAGCTCCATGCTGCCTCCAGCCCAGCCCTAATCGGCCTGATCGCAGGCGGCCACGCTGGGGCTGGGCCGCAGCGGCTCCAGACCAGGCCCTGGCTGCGCAGAGCGGTGGCGGCATTCTTCCAAGGTAATGATTAAGCTGAGCACCTGGCAAGCCGGGAAAGAGAGCCCTATTCACACCTCTGCCAGGCTGAGGTGGCCTGGACTGGTTTGGGAAGGCAGGGCCCCAGGGTGCAGGAGCCCGGAGCCGGTAGCCACAGCCTCCCACTGCACAGGGGCGACCAGGAGCATCTTGGGCCAGAGCTTCTGCTGCCTGCCCTGCTGCCACCCTGCCTTCGTCCCTAGCACCATGAAGCTGCAGGCATTCTGGACGGGGCTGGAATACACCTGTCGGCTCCTGGGCATCACCACTGCTGCAGGTAAGACCCCGCCTCTTAGCTTCAGTCTTCTGTGTACTGGGCACAGCAGACAGGATTGCCCAAGGGGTGGGAGCCGGCCAGTGAGGGATGGGCAGAAACACCTGGCCATGTATTCTTCACTTTCTTTTCCCCAAACCCCAGAAACACTGCTCTTTAAGGCAGCAGCAGGGGCCGTGGGGTGAGCCTAGGGCTGAGATCCAGGGGCCTGGTACAGAATCTCTGCTTGGCAACCCACCATCCATGTGACGTTGGGAACCCTCAGCATCGTCATCTGTGAAATGAGTTGAGGGGGTGTGCCCCACCTCCTTGGGGGCTGTTGTGAGGTGGAGGTGGGAGCTGAAGGTAAAGGAGTAAAGGGCTGGGCACATGTGAGAATCGGATGCCTCACTGTGCAGTCATGGAAATGATCAATGGAGCGCATCATGTTTTACTCAAACCACAGCCCCACTTCATGGAGAGAGAATTCCCAGCACATGGGGCAGGCTGATAGAAGGCTGGACATGGAGATCCCAGGCTTCCCTTAAAGCACCATGGGTTTGGGAGGAGAAATGGTTCCCTGTGCTGGGCTGCTCTTCCTCACCCGGCCTGATCGGGGGGCTGCTCAACTTGCCGGAAAGATAGATGGTTACAGTAGAACCTGTGCAGCTGTGACCCTGAGCTCTGCCTGCCCACTTCCCCAAGTCGGACCCGGACCTTAGCCGCATGCCCACTAAGTGGCCAGGATCTGTGTTGGGAAAGTGAGCAGGCAGCGTTCTGAGCCCTTAGCTCTGGCCCCCCTTGTCCCTTGGGGACAAGGAAGAGACACCTACTACTGATCAAATCCTTGTCCACCATTACACACACTCTTAAGAATGGGTCTTGGAAATGGTCCCCAGCTCAGACCCAGAGTGCTGGTCCCCACCCCAGCCCTGTCACTTACCAAGGTGTGACCTTGGGAGAGCCACCTGGACCCTCTGGGGTCATGCTATCTGATCTTTATGATAGAGATAACTAGACCTGCTGGCCAGGTGTTTTGGAAGATGGAGAAAGCATGACCTGAGCATGTCTGAGTGGAGCTGAGGATGTGAACCTCTTGGGAGAAGCCCCGGGACATACTTCAGAGCTCAGTGGGGATCTGTGTCATTCCCAGGGTGCAGGGCCAGCCTCACTGATATGCTGGCCAGTGGGCTCTTCTAGCATTTCGCCCTAAGTTGGCACAGGGAGGGCTGTTGTCAATGGCCTAATCCCACCCCTCCTGTTACAAGATGGAGCACCTAAGTTCAAATAGGGGCCGTGACCTTGCCCAAGGTCATGCTATAGGTCTGAGGGACAGCCAGCCTGAAACCCTGCTCCCTCCATTTTTGAAAAGGCCAGAACTCTGGCCAAAGAGCTCCCTTTTCCCAGGGTAGGAAGCCCCACCCAGTGGGCACGAGAAAGGGTCTGAAATTGCTCTGCTGAGGGCCCTGAGTAAAGGAACAGATGGGAGAGCCAGCTCCAGCCTCCATCAGAACCACCTTCTCACCTACACCTAGGGCAGTGAACTCCAAGGCCCTTAACCGCCCATCCTGGGGAAGGGACGTTAACCCTAAGTAGGGCTTCTGTGTCTGGAGTTTGAGTCCTCATCTACCACTGTTGATCTTGACTCTACCCTGCCCTCCCCTAAGCCCTGGTTTCCAAATATGTAAAATGCACCCCTCTCCTCTGTCAAAAATCACCGTGACATTTCCCCTGCCACACTCTGCCCGGAGGGAAGTCCTGGCTCCTGTTGGAAAGCTGTTTTAAGAGGTATATAAACTTCTAATGGGTTAACTGCAGACAGTTTAAAAGTCTAATTTATCTCAGCCAGTGGAAGGGTCTGCAGCCACACACATATACTACACACACCACAGGCATACTCGCACAAACACACTACATACACACACTACACACACAAACTGCTCCTCTGAACCACAGCCCTTCTCTCTGTGCAGAGGGCCACTGTTAATGCAGTGGATGAGCCTCCTGCTTGGTTTTGATATAGGATCCGGCTAAATATAGGCCACTATATTGCCTTCTAATGGCCAGGCTTTCCAATAATCATGTTCGGGCTTTCTAGAGTGCTGGGAGCAGGTGGGAAGCAAGAAAGAGGGGCTTTAGTCATCTTCGGAAAATCTCAAGTTTCTTTCAGCATCACTGAACCGCTGGCCTATTTCCAATGTGCAAGATTTGCAAATTCCTTATTCCCTTAAGCCTCTTTTTTTTTGCTGAAAACCTCTGTTGAGAAATCCAGACCTCATTTATAGGGGCATTGCTGCTAGAGAGGAAATCAGACTTGAGACAGAGGCTGTCACTGTGAGGAAACCCTGGGAGACCTAAGATAGCCCTGGTCCCCTTGTGTGGAGGAGTGTGGGTTTCCTAGAAACTAGGAAAAGCATGTGACATAAGGTTGCCCAGTGTGTCACCTGCAGGGACCACACAGCTCCTGAGCCAGCAGCCCCCTCCCCGGTTTCCCTTTCCCTCTGCAGATGGATCTGAGGCTGTCAGCAGCTCTGAAGTCACCAGGCCCTGGGGACATGCACCAGGATATCAAGGCCCAGTGGCTGTGGCCAGAGCATGTCCTGCATGGGTGTTGCATGGCTCAGCTCATCTCTTCCTCCCCATCAGCCTCCTTAAATGAAGTTTCATTAGGCTGTCCAGCAGTCCCACAGGCCATTGCTGTCCCACCCCCGTGACCAGCTCTTCACCACGAGCAGACACAGACAGAGCATTGCCACTGCCAAACAAGGGAAAACAGGCCTTGCAGCTAGCCCCCAGAGGGAGGGCATTGGGTGTCCCTCTGTTGCTGAGATGTGGCACCAGCGGTCACCCAAAGAAAAGGCATAGCTGGGGACCTGCACACAGACCGAGAACGCTCCCACCTCCCGGTATAGATGCCAGATTCCCACCCACCCATCCCTCCGGCAGGGTCTCACTGTGTCCACCCCGAGCCAGAGACCCAGGCCCCAGCGGAGGCTCAGCCCTGTGGTTTGTTCTCACTGTCAGGAGAGAGGGACCTGGGAAAGTGGGTTTTAACCGAGATGGGAGCACTGAGGCCCAGGGCGCACCTCCCCCATAAAATGAGAGAGGGGCCTGTCCAGTGAGACTGGCCCCCATCCTGTGCTTGGACGGCAGGACTGGCTTCCCTTCGCACCTCTGCTGTCCTCCTTATCCCCAAGGGAGAATCCCCATGAACTGCCTCCCCACTCCTCAGCCTCTGCCCCAAGCCTTTGGGGAGAGAATGGGAAGAGCTCCCCGTGTCAGGGTAGACGATGCACCTCGAAGGCCTTCCAGATCCAGCTTGGGGTGCAGAGGGAAGTGGGGAGACTGACTTCCCTAGGCCCTGACCCCAGGGAGAAGGCCCTCTCCTCACAGCTGTGTTCTTGCACGTGGGTGGGCCTGGGCCTCCCGCGAAGGGGAATTGCTGAGGGAATGTCTGTGGGCCCTGGGGGGAGCCTCTCAACTCTCCTCAGAGCAAACTCGCCCAAGCTGGAGGCGTCTCCCTGCCAACCTGGGACCGTCTTTTCACTCTTCCAGCCTCTGCTCTTGGTGTAACAGCTGATAATGGACATTATTACTTGAGCATCTGTCGGGCCCCTAGCTCAGTGCTACGTGCTTTAAATGCAGTGTTTCGTTTCATCCTCATAGCCACCCTCTGCAGCACCACCATGCTCATCCCCATCCCCACTGCACTTGAGGAGGAGCTGGGGGTTGGTGGGTGAGGTACCCGGTTCAAGGTCTCACACCCGGGCAGCAAAGAGGCAAGATTCCCATTGATGACCGTCTACTCCTAAGACACTACTCTTCGTCAACATGCCTTCCACCCAAATCAGGCTAAAGGGCATGTCTTTCTACGTCTTGGCGATCACGGGATGCAGAAGGCAAAACACAGAGGGTACCAAAGAAGCTGGTTGAGGTCACCGCATCAGCCTAGTGCCCCCACCATCAGTCAGTCCTGACCCTGCACAGCCTCAGGCAGGTGGGGTCACGGTGAGAGTAGACACAGTTACACTGAGGCAAAGGAAGGATAACCAAACTCTTGCTAAATCTAAAGACACTGATATTCTTTTTATCTGCACTATCATATGATCTTTTTTTATTGAATGGAAGTCTTTAAATTCTATAGTGCTTTACAACTTTCAAAAGTCTCACACACAAGATTTCATATAATCCCATAATAACCCTTTTTATTTCTTTTCCCCTACTCCTATACTGCCCCTCCCCCTCCCCACTGGTAACCACTCGTTTGTTCTCTAAATCTGTAAAGTCACTGATATTTGATCCAACTTCTCATTCTCTGTCTTTGAATGATTGCCAAGCACGCTTTGACAGGCACCACCATGACCATCTCCAGCCAAACCCACTCCTGGACCTCATCTGGGGACAGACAAATCTGCACACATTTGCAGCGGGAATTGTCACAGCAGGACCGTCCACGTATGGGTCCAAAGGCACATGACTGACAACATGCTGTAAAGTCATTATCTTGTGGCAGCCCTGCCAGTGTCTGTGAGAGCCGAGTGCTGAGCCGAATCCCATTTTACAGATGAGGAAACGGAGGCTCAGACTGTTTCGGTAGCTTGGGAGAGCTTCCACAGCCAGTAAACAGCAGGTCCGGTGTTGCAGCCCCAGGCTGCCCACTCACGGGGCAGGGACGCAGTGGGACATCTGGGTGCTATCAAAACACAGCTCCCAAGAGGAGGGCGCCGCACAGCCAGCAAGGACGTGAGCCGGGCATGAGGCAAAGCTATTTTAAGCAAGCCCTGCTTGTCACAAATCAATTACTTTCGATCGACCTGGGATCACTTAGGAGTCTTGTTTTTTTCCAAGTTTTTGACCCATTAACCTCTTCTCTACATAAAGGACAGAGTCACATTCCTGACAGCTCCATTCCTTGCCGTGCTCCGTTCAAATGGAGACTTGGCTTGTTAATATAGACTAGGATAAAAGAAGCATTTAAACCCAAATGTTCTCATTATTTTTTAAAGAATGCAGCAAATGCATAGTTTGACTTTAGACCTATTCGAAGCCTTCTAAAGAAAAAGAAAAAAAAAACTAATGCTTCTGGGGCAATCATCTTGGGCCTTCCTTGCTAATTTCCACCCTTCTTAAATGCATATCACTGTGACGACCTCCTGCCATCTAAGGAAGCTTCATGCACTCCAACATACCTGCAGGTGAATTTATTACTCAGGCAAGAACATACTGCTTTCAGATCCTGTAAGTGGATGTTGACTGTTTTCCAGTCTGATTGCCCCAATGAGTAAATGAAATGTCCCTGCTTTAGTTCCACCCTTCTACCACTGGAAGATAATATGATTTGGTCCAAGCATTTCTCTCTTTATTTATTTGTGCCTGTGTTCTCCTTCTCAGATTTAGAACAAAAAATCTGGAACTCCACCTAGGATTCATTTACTTGGCAAACATTGGCTGAGTCCCCACTTTGTGCAAAGTAGACACATATTAGGATGTTATGATCTCTAACCTAGAGAAGCGCATAAACTGACCAGGGAGACAAGCTAGTAAATACATGTACGTATCCCAGTGCCAAGCACTGCAGCATAGTGTTTGGGAGGATGAATTTGTGTCCTTCTCTACCACTTAGTAGATGTGTGACCTTGGGCATGTCACCTAATCACTTTAAATGTCAGTCTTCTTATCTATGAAATGGGAATAACAAGTGAATCTACCCTCTGGGGTCGTAAGCATTCAATGAAACAATGACTAAAGCAGCAAACTTCGTGGCACATAGATTCTCACTCAGCGCCGGTTAATTTTAGAGGAACATGCAGGACACAGGGACTGCACCGTGTGAGTGATGGGACCTCCTTGCAGGATAGAAAAAGAAGAAAGATCAGAGGAAAGGAACAAGGTAACACACGACCTTGAGGGTGGAAGGGGAGGAAGGGGCTAGTATGTGAAAGGTCTTACACTGGGTAACATTTTTCTTCACATTTTGCTCTTGGGTCATTAAGATCATCCCACAGCACATTGGCTAAAGATGGTAGCCTCATTTTATTTTTCATGGGATGACAGTTCTTTTAAGATTTTTCTTTAGTTCCATGCAACCATCTGAAGAGGACTGTTATCAAAAAGGAATGTAGTCAGAAACCAATGGTTGATGCTGGGGAGATGGAGCCCTCCTGGGGCTTTCCCCTGAGCCTTCCTGGCTTTCCATAGGCCAGGTAAAGGTCAGATAAAGAAACATGGTGTGTGTAGCATGGATAGAGAACATTTGGAGGCATGGTCATTGTTTTCTAGTGCCAGAAAAGCTGCCATGTGGAAGACTGAGCAGATGCATTCTCTTTGAATACAAGAAAGAATAAGGCCAAATACCTTGACCTGAAATCAAGACCTAGAAGAAATTTCCCCTGTGGGTCTCTACAAGAAGGATGCCATTCTGCCTGAGGGCCAATATCCTCAATAGTATCAGTGAAGTTCTGTGGAGTCCCTCTGTGTGAACGATGTCATCAGTAAAATATGGTGTATTGGCCCAGATGGTTTCATAACCTTGAATCTTATAAGCTTAAAGGAAGAAATGATATCTATGCCACACGGCCCTTCTAGAAATTTGAAAAGGAGGGAATATTTCTCAATTCATTCCACGAACTATCATTATAGTAATACCAAAATTGACATGCAACAAGCCTTGTGACTAAGGCATCATAAGAAAAGAAAATTATAGACTAATATCCTTCATCAACATAAATGTAAAAATTCTAAAAGTTCTGGCAAATCAAATTAAAATATATTAAAAAAATATAATATACATAACCAAGTACAGTTTATCCCAGAAATGTATGGTTGCTTTAATATTTGAAGATTGATTTATGTAATTGACCATATTAACAAAATAAAAAAGAAAAGCTATATTATTATTATTTTTTTAATTTATTTATTTATTGGCTGTGTTGGGTCTTCGTTGCTTTCTCTAGCTGCAGCCTGCGGGGGCTACTCTTCATTGTGGTGCGTGAGCTCCTCATTGCAGTGGCTTCTTTTGTTGCAGAGACTTCAGTACTTGTGGCACATGGGCTCAATAGTTGTGGCTCACAGGCTCTAGAGGGCAGGCTCAATAGTGTGGCGCACGGGCTTAGTTGCTCCGTGGCATGTGGGGTCTTCCTGGAGGAGGGATTGAACCCGTGTTCCCTACATTGGCAGGCGGATTCCCAACCACTGCACCACATACGAAGTCCCAGAAAAGCTATATTATTATCTAAATAGATACAGTGTTTCCCTGGGAGTGGATGAAAGGTTGGAAGGTAGGACTACAAGGATACAAGGAAGCTTTGGGGGAGATAAATGTGTTCATTATCTTGATTGAAGTGATGGTTTCCCTGCTATACACATATGTCAATACTTACCAAATTGTACATTTTAAATATGTGCAGTTTGTTGCATGTCAATTATACCTCAATAAAACTGTTTTTAATAGTGGATGTGTCAGTTATCTACTGCCAAAATAATGCTGTGTAACTACTGCAAAACCTTAGTGGCATGTAGCAATAAACTTTTATTGTTCACATATCTGGGGGAGTAGATTAGGCAGCTCTGCTAACGTAGGGTGTACTCACCTATCTGAGGGTCAGACAGCGATTGGTTTGTCTAGACTGGCCTCGGCTGAGATGATAAGGTCCCTCGTGCTCCAGCAGGCTGGCCTGGCCATGTGCTCATAATGGCAGAGGCACAAGAGAGCAGGTCCAGGTCACAAGCCCATTTCCCATCTGTGCTTGCCTGGTACCTGATGGCATCCTGTTTTCCAAAGCAAGTCACATGGCTGATCCCAGATTCAAGGGGTGGGGAAACAGACTTCCCTTTAGTGCAAGGGCCTGCAAAGTCATATAACAAAGGGTGTGGGTACCAAGGGGGTGAAGGCCTTGGGCGGGGCGGGGGTGCGGGGAGCATCACTGCAATCTACCACAGGCACTTTGGCCAACCTACAAGGCCAAACCAAATAGAACTCTTAGATGGTCTACTGTAGTCTACAGAAGAGAATCCAATAGAGGATGAGGACTCTCTCACCTTCAGGAAATTCTCCCTAAGCAGGCTTCTGGGTAGGTTGGAGGGCACTAAGGGCCACCCTATACTCTAAAATCTCTTCTAACTGAATATCTAGAATTTTCTTCTATAAAATCTTGGCCTTTTCTCATAACATCTTTGAACCCTGGCTCACAGGTGTCAGCTGAACGGCTCTCGACACATGGGTAAACTTCCCTGCCCATGCTTAGAATCTGCCACAACTCCTGAGTTAAGAAGCCTGCGGCTACTACCTTATTGTCTCCTTGGAATGTTAGCAACTGGTTCCAACATCTCTGTGTTCTTAGAAATGGTGCAAATCTAGCCTTCACATCTACCGTCAGCTGTGACCCCTTCTGAACCAACCCCGGCCATTGTCATCAGATCAGTGTGTCGTTTACCTGAGATGTCCCTACAGACACTAAGACCAGCATGAGATATGCCATAGCTGAAGACGAAGAAGAGCGTATGACGTGGGGAGTTATGAGGTGCCCTCAGCGGTAGTGAATATGACATCCTCCCCCAGCTCCCCAGGCATTCAGGGCCAAGACCACTTCCTGGCATGGAAAGCCAGTTAGTGTGGCCTCTAGTGACCTCTGTGGAGTCTCCTATGTTGCCACTAGGACACTGCACTGAATGAAAGACAGGTGTCAAAACTCAATCCAGTGATGGAGTCAGATCAGCTACAGATAAGCTACAGCCAACAATGACGTCAGCCCTGAGGCAAAGGCAGCACGAGGCCAGAAGCCTTGGAGATAGCCTTTTAGTCATTAGCACTACAGATGGGCCCCATCCTCAGGAGCACATGGGCCCTTAGCAGCCTGCACAGAGGGGCTTACCCATGAGATGTAGAGGTAGATGGGGCTTTGGACCACTTATATCAATCAGGCCTGCACAAGGGAACTGAGACAGGAAAATCAATGAGTAACATCAGTACATAGAAAAGAGCTCCTGAGGCACAATAAAAACATGTATTAATGGAAGGAAAGGTTAAGAATAAACCCTCCCCTTCCCCCGAGACTACTGATGGGAGCAACCTGCCTCTCCTAATAATTCTATTAGCCATCATCTACATTTGTACAACACTCTATAATTTGCTAAGACTGAGGCTCATAGCCAGTCATGCATGTTTTATGATCCCCATTATCTAGAATAGGAAGCAGGCAAGGGCGTTACCGTTTGCTTAAGGAGCCAGGACTCTGCTTTCCTGATCAAACTGCACGTTCTCTCTGTCGCAGCACAGCACGCCCATAGCTTCTGTCCCCCCACACTCTAGGGCCAGAGCTTCGGGATGCCCGGAAAGATGCTCCGGTGTGTGTTTGGCCCAGGCCTCCATCACAGGTTCAGAACCTCTGATCCCTGCTAAGCCTGAACTAGAGCAAACAACTCAGGAAGACAACTCAGAAGAAAGCTCTGGCCTCTGGGAGAAGAAAATACTGTGTTATGACTGGATGCAGTCCAGACAGGAGGGATGGAAACTAGAGGCCAGGGAATGAGAAGCAGAGGCCAGGCTTGTCCACATGTGCCGATTCTCACCAGACTCCAGAAAAGATGCCTCGCTGGAGACTGTGAGGGGAAGTGAGACGGAAGGGTGGGCCGGAGTGTGCCAGGGTGGCCTTGTAATGTGGTTCTGTTGAGCTGGGATGATGGGCAAAAGGATCCTAAGGGACGGATGACAGGGAGGGATGGAAGGAGTCTAAGGCCCCAAAGGGGGGTGTAAAAGTAGCACATGTGGCTCCGCCCAGCACCTCCCACCGCCTGCAATGCAAAGAACAACACAGTTCAGGATCAAGGCTGTTCTGGGGCAATTCTTTCTTAGGGAGAAGTTGTTACAATGAGGCCTTGATTCTGGGGACATGTATGGCATTTGTCCCCCACCTCCATTCTCAAACTGTCAACTCCTCTGTCCTCATGCCCAGCTCAGGGCAAGGGCCACAGTGTCATTTGTTGAGGTCAGTGGCTAATGTAGGTTGGCCCATTTCACTCAGAGCTAGAGCCCTGTGGAACCACAGAAGACGAGATGGAAGCACAGTATAGGAACAGCTGCCAGGAGACACCACGGAGCCTGGGCAGGTGGCTGCCTGGCAGAAGCTGGGTCAAGGCCACAAGCAGACAGACGGATGCGGGGGACAGAAGGAAGGACTTCACGTTGGCCAGCATTGCCTCAACCTCACATGCTCTGCCTCTGAGAACATGAGCCCCAGACCTGGGAGGATCAAGCGGGGGACCCCTTGGCCCTGCTGTCAAAAGGCCTTATGGCCTCCCTTGAGAATCCCCTATGGATCTCCTGGCCTGAGCGGTCATGCTCCTGACTCCACCCCCTGCTCACCTCCTCCAACCAAAGGGCATCCTTCTGCTCCGGGGCTTGCAGTATCCAGCATATTCACTGTTGGTTGAGAGCTTTTGGAAGGATGACCCCACTTTCCTTTGATGCAAAATGGGTTACCTGGAGGCTGGGAAAGCTGCCCAGGCCAGAGTTAGAGGGAGGAAGGAGCATGTGTGTATGGGCCACCTGACATCTATCAGCACCAAGCCCAGTGTTTCAGATGCATTTTCTCCAATCCAAGCAGCAACTCTGGGAGATGTAACTCATTCTCCCCATTCCACAGATGGCAAACCCAGCTCAGATGAGTGAAGTACTTATCCACAGTTACCCACACAGAACTGGGATTCCAACCCAGCTCTCTCTTTTCCCTATTGTTATTCTCATAATTTTAACTGCAAACCATCACTGCTTCTAGAGGGTTCCTGAAATTCCCCTGTGACTACTGACCCTGTTTCCATCTAAAGACAGCATATTGGCTCTCCATATGCAAAAGAGGTGCAAATCAGGGAGGGGGCTGAGTTCCCAAGACCCTTTCCTGCCATCTGCTGGTCATCTGCCAGAATCTACAAAGATTCCTGAGATGAATGAAGTCCCTGCCTCACCCCAGAAGTAAACAATCACAAGCATGAGCCTTGAGCAGAGACCCCTTTCCCAGGCGTTGGGTGGGAAGACCCTTCCCTGGGCTGGACTGGATTCTTGTACAAGAAGTTGGTAATTTCCCTGAGCACCTGTGACACGCTTGGCATTAATTAACTTACTGAATCCTTAGAGAGACTGGCTCAGCTAGTAGCTAGCAAATGCGAGACTGAAATGCAGGATCTGCCCTAGATCCGTGATTGGTTTGTTTGTTTCTTTGTTTTACTTATACTCTCTGTGCCTCAGTTTCTTCTTCTGTAAGATGAGGGTAACAATACTTTCACATAGGACTGTTGTGATGATTAAATAAGTTAATAAAAGCTAAGTGCTGAGAACAGGACAGGATATACAGTGAAAACTAAATACATGAATATCTGTCTGCATAACACGTGCGCGCACGCGCGCGCACGCACACACACACACACACACACAGGTCGACAGTGGAAACCAGGAAATGGCCCATCTTCTGGAGCCAGAAGTCTCAAGTTTGGTCTGTAGGTCCTTTGCTTTCTAGATGTGTCCTTGGGAGAACTACACAAGGTCACTGAGCCTCATTTCCATCCCTGTGAAATGGGGAGTACAGCCCCTCCCTATGTCTTGGGGCTGCTTTGAGGAACCAAGACACATGTGACCATTGTGTATAAGCCATTGAATGCTCTACGGGTTATGTTAACACCGCAGAGGGTGTGAGGCTGTGTGGCAGCCCTGACTCCTCACCTGGAATGAGACACCAAGTGGCTAGAACCGGGGGAGGACAGAGCCATGGTGTCCTCCACCACCCTGACCCTCAAGCACAGGCAGCACTGGAACCCCCATCACTAAGAATATAGGCCCCCCCCTTCCTAGACGGAAGAGCTCTGTCCCCTTCTCCCTGAAGTTCTTCCGCATCCCCGCATGAAGTGAGGGGAGGAGATGCCGGCACCTAAGTGAACAGTTCCACACTGCATTACAGGAAACAGCATTTCCCCAGTGGACAAAGGGCTCAGGTCACCTGAGCATGCGCGCTCACACAGTGAATCCGCCAGGGAAAAGAGGAGGCATCAAGCCCGGGGAAGTAGCCCCCCGCACAGCAGAAATGAAGGGCCATACACGGGCTGCCGAGAACAACAGCCCAGCCCCATCATCTTGGACTGTGTGGGAGGGAGACAAGGTGAAGTCACAATTTGGCAAATACCAGCATTGGTGGTCGGAGCCCAGAGAGAGAAATGTAGGGTGCACGGGCTGTAATCAGTTAGGGCCACAAAGAGGTCTGGTTTGTGGGTTGCCACAACGGGAGGAATATCTCGAGATACCTGCATGCTGCCTGTGGAATGTTGCCATCAACGGGTAGATGGGTTGGAGCCACGGCTGGTTGAGTGAAGTCGTGAGAGTAAGGAGACCTAGAAGCCAGCAGGTCCACAAAGGTGGGTCCAAGATGGATTCACCCTGGACAAATGGAAGATCAGGTATTTGAGCACAAACACCAACTGCCAAGAAAAGACAGGAGGCGAGAGGAGGCTGAGCTGCATCTCATGTCCCAGTGAAACCCCAGGGGCTTAATCAGAACCAGGTCCAAAGCGATGAGCCAGAGGTGTACGATGCAGCCACCAAGCCAGCAAGTGAAAACGAGGTCATGGAAAGAGCAAGAACAGTGATCTGGGCAAGGGAACCCCAAGGCCAAACACTGGGGCCCAGACACACGGCACACATGGGCCTGTAGGACGGTGAGGGACCCTGATGCCCCTCCGTGTGGAGGACACTTGTGGAGCCCAGGGCTCAGTGGGCTGTTTCAGGGGCACTAAGGGGGTAGCAGCACGACCAGTGTGGACAGAGAAAGGCAGCTGCTCCGGGGAGACTGGATTAAAAGGTCTCTGGAGTTCCGCATGAAACCCCTCTGGTTTCCAGAGTGCTGAGACCAGCTCGCAACTCGGGGCGAATGACGGGTGCCACAAGCTTAAAGAAACACAGACACAGATTTAAGAGAAAGATGGAACCAGGGGACTCAAGACCTCTCGGATCAAGAGCTCCGCTGATTCATCCCACGTTGCTTTTAATGAGCTCTCGGCGTTCAGGAAGCAAGATAGCATAAGGTTCTCACACTCCCAGTTCCGTCCCACAATCAAGGTTTTCTTTGCAGTAACCACATTTCTTTTTGTATATCTTTTTGCACAAAGGGCCTCACATGATTGGGGGCAGTGGTCTTTTGCAAGAACAGCAGAAGAACCATCAGTGCGTGCACTTGCACAGATCCTTGCTGTGGTGAGAGGGCAGCTGCTATTGGCCAGGTCTCTGTTTGCCTCCTGGGTCCCGATCTGAGCTGGGCATGGGAAGCAAAGCAGCCCTGGGGGCAAGAGACCTCCCTTAGAAGGGCTGAGGGTCTGTGCCCCACCCCTGTTGGCCCCTCTGCCACTGTGCCTGTCTTAGGCTGTTCCTTCCCTGAGGAATCTTACCCGTCTCTGGCTAACCAGCCATCCTCCGGGGCCAAGCAGCGTGATGCGAGGTGTGCAAGTGAGGGAGGGGCAGCGCCCCCAGAGAGGGTCAGTTCTCTGCCTCGCGCTGACCCGGTTTTCCTAAGCCCTCACCCTTAGCTCCTCCACTGCTGAAGCAGGACATCCTGCACCCAGTTACTTGGCCCACACACTTTAATTACTTTTAGCCATATTTTCTGTAACATTTTCAAGGCTTCAGAAAGACTTCCGAATGTTTTCCCACACCAGAGACCAACCTGGAAGGTTCCTGGCTCTCTTGCACCTTCCCAGCCACAGCTCCCTGTGCCACGTCAGGAGAGCCTACCTACCCTGGCTGCCAGTCCCCTGGAGAGGGCTCGCGCCATGGCCAAGGAGCTGCCTCAAGGTGGTGCCGTGCTGGAGCCCCTGGGCCTATCCTTCCCTCCTCTCCTTCCCCCCTTAGTGTTGATCGGCGTGGGCACCGAGACCTTCCTCCAGGGACGGTTCAAAAGCCTGGCTTTCTATCTGCTGTGAGTATGTGCACATGCGCCCTCCCTGCCTGTATGTTCAGATCCAGCTCACCCCAAGGCCATCTGCTGAGACTCACCCACAGTATCCTGCCCCCCATCCCGTGAGCTCTATTCCACCCCAAAGGTGAAAGGAGTAGAGGGGGCTTCTGGAATATCCCCTTGTTTGGGAAGGCCTTTACTCAGATCATCCCATAAATCAACAAATTAGCATTCCATCTGTCCATCCACCCATCCGTCCATCCATCCACCAACTCACTTTTCCATCCACCCATGCCCTATCCATCCACCCATCCATCCATCCACCCATCCATCCATCCATCCATCCATCTAACCATCCATCTCTGCAATCATTTCTTTATTCAGCAAACGTTAACCAAGCCCTTGTTTTAGAGAGAGGGGAATCAGTTCAAAGGGCTATCTACATGAACTCCTCTACATGCCAAGCTCAGTTAAATGTTTTATTTACACTATGTCCTTTACCTTTGACAGCATTACAGGAGAAGTGCATATAGTCCGTTTTGCAGATTAAAAAACAAAATTCAAATGGAGTAAGCTGCTCAACCCACATCACCAAATCTATAAGCAGCTGGGCCCAGATTCATCCACCTGGGTCACTTCAGTTTCTCAGCCTGTCTTTTCTCCTCTGCCAGATGCCTCTGCAGACGCCCTCTAGTGGGAAAAAGATGGCTGTGCAGTGGTATCTCAGCAGAGAAGAGGTGGAGGGTATTATTATCCTGTGTCGTGATCCAGATTCGTGGCTGGTTAATGCAGACGGTTTTCTCCCCAGAATCCTGCCTCTTCCTGACTGCTCTGTCCCTGTCCTGAGGGCACACTGTGCCCATCTGGTCACTCTGTGGTCCACTCCTGGAAGATGTTCCTTCTAGCCTCAGGACCCCTGCCCCTCACTGTGAACTAGTCCATGTTCTCCACCCCTGCCCTGCTCTCACCCCTTGGGATGGGCGCCCACTGCCCATGCAGCCCTTACCTCCTGCCACTCACACTCCTTCCTCCACCCTTCCTTCCCCTACACAAACAAGCATCTCCCCCTGCAGATCTCAGACTCCTGCCACTGTGTTCCTTCAGTCTACTGTAGCATCTCCCCATGTGACTGTCACTTCCTGCTCTGTGTCCCCAGGGGCCATGGCCACGAGCAGACACCAGTAGGAGCTGATCTGTCATTGGTTTGCTCCTTGCTTTTCTCCACTTCTCCTCTGCTCCTGCTGCCTCTCCTATCTTCCTTCTTCCAAGGAGGCCCTCACCACCTTCCTCACACTTACCCACAAACAGTGGCTGAAGGGTCCACATAGCTGGCATGGAGCCCTGGGCAGAGACCTTTGTGTGTAAGATGTGGCTACACAGGCAGGGCTCTCTGCTTGGATTCACTGCCTCGTTTCAGTGACCCAGCTTCCCTGGCCTCAAGAGGTACAGCCTCTTTAGCACCAGTCAGGAAGTCTATTCCTGAAGCCTCAGTTTCCCCCTCTGCCCCAGGACATAGAAAAAGGCAGTGCCACTTGTTTATCAAAGCATGTGCTCTGGTGTGCTTGTTAGGTATACAGGCTCTGTAGCCTGAGCACTGGGTTCAAATCTTGCCCCACTACTGATCCGCTGTGTGACCATAAGCAAGTGGCTTGACCTCCCTGGGCCTTAGCTCTCCCAGCTGTAAACCGAGGGTACTCATAGTGATTTAACAAAAATCATTCAATGAATTGGTATTTGTAAAGCCCTTAGAACATGTCTGGCATATATTCATCATTTAAATTCATTATTACCGTTTAAAAGCTGAGGCGTAAGAGCTAGGCAGATACTGGGAGGCATAGAGAAAATGGGAGAAAGTAGAGAT
This sequence comes from Hippopotamus amphibius kiboko, assembly GCF_030028045.1. Taxonomy (NCBI): domain Eukaryota; kingdom Metazoa; phylum Chordata; class Mammalia; order Artiodactyla; family Hippopotamidae; genus Hippopotamus; species Hippopotamus amphibius. The sequence continues at coordinate 48,730,828 of NC_080190.1, forward strand.
TAAGTACTAAACGGTCAGAAAGAGAAAGAGAGAAATAACTGACACTGTCACATGGACAAGAGAAGAAAGGGGGAGACCGCTAAGAGGCACGAGCCTGTGCAAAGGCATTGCGGCACCTAATACCTTCATGTGGGGCTTTAAAAGACATGCTAAGAAATTTCAATTCTATAGGCCAGTGAGACCCTCCGATGAAAAAGTACCTTGCATTCCCGGAGATTCTGATATATATGGTGTGGGACTGGCCCAGGAATCTCGGAGTTTACATATTCGCCAGGAGATTCTGATTGGAGGGTCTCTGGACCACACTTGGGGCAGAGGAGCCTTTGAAGCAGTCTGGATGGGGAGGAATAGGGTCAGATTCAGAAGGAGCCCTGGGCCAGCCTGGTGGTGACAGATTGGAGGAGCGGGAGGTGAGGAGGTAAGGGCCAGGGAGTCAGGGAAGCCAAAAGGGGAAGCTGGTGTAAGGCCTCAGGGGTCAGTGCCCAACTCAGGCAATACAGGTGAGACCAGAAAGAATGGGCGTGTGTCTAAGGAACACAGTCAGCCCCTGCTGGTGGCTGTTTGCAATGATGAGAAGGCAAGGGGTCCGCAAGGGATCCAGCTTTAAGACTCAGGCAACCAGGCAGTGGGTGTCAGCCCTGGTGACACTGGGTAGAATGATATGACTACCAGTGTCCATGCAAGGGTCTGGGGCTCAAGACGGTCTCCCCTGCTGGCCTACAGCTCCCTCACCTGTCTCTGGGTCCCAGCCCCCACCCCCACCCCACCACCAAGGCCCGGCGCAGCCCAGCACAGGCCCTGATGCCCAGGCAGCGACTGGTAGATGTTGGCTGGGTGACAAGATTAGGTCAAGAAACTCCTGGTCAGTTGTTCGGATACACATAGAAGCCCAGGAGGCCAAGGCATTGTGAGAAGACACCTGAGGAAAGCGAAGGGAGGGTCAGAGAGCGCCCGGCCTCCCCCACCTGTCTCCACCACAGGTTTACAGGAGCCGCCGTCTCCGTGAGCGAAGGCGCCTACTTTGTGGCTCAGCTGCTGGCCATCTGCTTCCAGTAAGTAGCCTCCAAGCAGCCCCACCCTCACCCCCAGCCTGAGACACTCCCAGATGCCTCCACCCGTGATACCACGACCCCGGAGATGCCCGGCTCCCGAAGCAGCTATGGACGGGTTCCCTCCTGGCCCTGCAGTGAGCCCCAGTCTGGACGTGGGCTCAGGCCTGTGGGGCTCCGTGGTCCCCTTTTCCCTTCTCCCAACCAGGGAGTGGACTGACACATCCACTCAGAGCCTGACCCCACCCAGAGTCCCCCTGCAGAGTCCATCACCATCCTCTGGAAACAGCCAGTCACCGTACCCGCCATCCAAGTCATCCACCACAGGGCGAGGACCCCATGGAAGGCCAGCTGGGAGCACACAGAGCTGGGTTTGAGAACTGACTTTGCCTCCTGCTGGGACCCAGGGACAAGTTAGGGCCGTAGCCTTTATTCCCGTTTGTGGGGCAGGAGTACAGACCTTTCAGGGTCTTGGGAGGCCACGTGCCTACAGAGGCCTATACCTCTGCCTAGTCATGTTCAGTTCATGGAAGCTGTCATCAGTGTGGCCAAGGACTGGTCCTGGACCACAGATCTCAGAACCTACACAGTTGGGCCTCTAGGTGGTCAGCATGAGTCAGGCTTCAAACCTAGCGGTCCTGGCACCTTGCAAAGCCACAGGCCACCCAGGGTCACCAGCCCTGAGGCAGCAGGCAGCCCCCATTTCTGCTGAATGCCATTGCGAAGGGACCCTTGCAACTTCTCAGGGCAGGGGAGGGAGATGTCCTGAGCCGAAGGGGCATTTACCCTCTCTGGACTCCCTTCACTCCCAGCCAGGGTTTGTCACAAAATAACAACCACCAGGAGGCAGCAAGGAGCCATGGCAGCAGGACGTGGGAGGAGGGCTGTGCTCTGATCTAACACTTTATCGGCCAGCCCACACCCCTCTTCACAAAGCGAGCCTGGGCAGGAGGCAGCGTGCAGAGCCCCTCTCCAGGCCAATTCAGAGGATGAAGGAGATGGACTTAAAGGCAAACACTTTCCTCCTTTGCAACCTGGAGGCAGTTTCCCTAAGGAAACCCACTCAGCATCAGGCCTCTGCCAGGCCCATGTGTGGTCCTTGCATGCCAGTTAACAGAGAAGCCATCTCATGTCTAGGCAAGGCTCCTTTGAACAGGGTACAGCTGGATTCCAGCTCTCTTGCCTATGTGGCCAGTCCCTGTGTACCGTGTACAACCCTCACAACTGTCCTAGCCAGGTGTCTCCTGTACTACATCCCTTCTCCACTGTACTGTGGACTTCCCAGTATGCCCTGAGTCTCCTACTTTCCTTCCCACTGCCTTTGCAGTGTCCTGAGAGCATTTGCCTTCCATCCTGCCCCCCACCCCCACCCCCAGACCAAACAGGCATAGCTGTGCAGCCTTTCAGAAAAAGTGTTGGAGACCCTCTGGAGAGGCTCAGGCAAGGCCCCCGAGCTCATAGTGGGACCCACAGTGAGGACTTCAGCCCCTGGGGGCGTTCAACCAGAGGCTACTGCAGAGAACATGGCCATAATAGGACCCAACTGCAGACTCCGATGGCTTTATATATTGCTGGGGCTTTTCTGGGTCGCTTCCTACTTCCTGCCAATCCTGGACTTCCTCCCTGCAGGTGTCAGCCAGGGTCCCTGGCCTACAGAGCATGGGAGAAGGCCCACTGGCTGGGCTGCTTCCAGAGGTTCCTGGCCTACATGCTGCTGTCCGTGGCCTGCTTCCTCCACCCTGTCCTGGTCTGGCACGTGACCATCCCAGGTAGGAGCTCCAGGAGATAGTGGAGGCAGGCAGTCCCCACTGCAGGTAGGCCCTGAGCAGGGGGCGCTGAATGCCCCTCTCCATGGGCCAGCAGGGATGCGGGCTCCAGGGCCCCACTGGCCTCTCTGCCCTTTCTGGCATAGATCATAGGGATGAGGAACTGATCAAATGGCAGGAAAGTCCCCCAAAAGGCATTTTTCCTATAGGTGTTCAGAGGCTATACCCACAAAAGCAAACTGACATTTTATACAATGCCTATGTGTGGTCTGAGCTCTCAGAGAGGGCAAGATGATCACTTCTCTGTCCAAACCCTTCTGTGTCTCCTTAGCACCTACCCATTCAGGCCCAAACTCCTCAGCCTGGTCTGAAGGTACACCAAATGGGATCCTGAAGGACCGGGGCAACCCCGTCTTCTTCTACTCCACTCACCCTGCTAGTCACCCAGTTTCTGGTCTCAGAAGCCAGACTTGATGCTTCCACCTCCTGGGTTTTGACAATGACTTCTTCTGCTAAGACGCTTCTCCCTCCTCCCTCGCTGTGACAACTGCGCCCCTCCTCACCACCCATCTAAAATGCCAGGGAGCTGACCACCAGGGGAGATGAGCCTCTTCTTCCTTTCTGCAGTTTCTCTTAAAGTACCTGTCTCAGCCTTCCAGGGATGCTCTGCGCAGCCTTCAGTGGACTCCTGAGCAGGACTGGGCACTGCCAAGGCCAGAGTGAGCCATGACCTCCCAGTCCTTAGAGAGCATGAGATGCATGGGAGGCTCTGGCCCTGGCAGGCAGGACAGCCACCCTCACACCTTCCTCTGGACAGGGCGGGGCTCCCAGCAGGAGACAGAGGGCCCTCAGGCCAGGAGGCTGCATGAGGGGCCAGGAGGGAAGCCAACACTGTGCCCAAAGGGACTTGCAATTTCCTCTGTGTTTGCTGGGCAGGCAGCAGTAAAGGAGGATCTCCCCACTCCTGGAAATGGAAGTAAGCCCAGTTCAGCAGCTGGGGCCCAGTATCCAGCATAGGGTTCAGGTCTGTTGAAGGCATTGCAGGTCCAGCCCCAACAAGCCATTCCTGAGTCCCTCTCAGGGGCTGAGCTTGGTGATGGGAGGACAGGCGGGCAGCGCCTGGATCGGCTGTCAGCAAGAAGGGGGCTTTGGGCACAGGGTCTCCTGGCTAACCATCAGGGTGAGGGCCACAGCAAGCACTGGCCCCACTGACATCCCCTGGCCAGGCATCAGGCCTGCCACATGAGTCTGATGTGTGTGTGTGTGTGTGTGTGAGGACAAGTTAGGTGTGCAGACTGGAGCTCTGGGGGCCTGAGTGTGGCCACACAGGTGTGCCACAGTGGCTCTTTGGGGCGGTGGGTGTGGGCAGCCTCTGGACTTTCTCCAGGACACGTCCAGCATCCTGACCTCCCGCATCTCTTCCAGGCTCTATGCTCGTTACCACTGGCCTGGCTTACTTCCTGCTGAGCAAGCGGGAAAAGAACAAAGCTGCCGCAGAGGTGCTGGCCCTCCCAGAGCAATACACGGACCCCTCCGGCAGCGCCGTGAGTACCACCGGCTCTGGGGACACCGAGCAAACGTATACCTTCCATGGGGCCCTCAAGGAGGGGCCTGGCTCCCTCTTCGTCCACGTGAAGAGCATCCTGAAGGGAACTAGGAAGCCCAACGCCCTCCAGCACCCAGACGCTCTGACGGAGCTGACTCTGGTGCCGGCTGACTCGCTGGCCAAGAAGAAGCAGGTGCACTTTGAGGACAGTGTGGTGAGAATCATCCCGGCCCTGGCTGAAGGCCTGGACGATGGGGACAGCGAGCCAGAGGAGACCGCCTCTGACACCACCCCCATCATCCCTCCCCCTGAGGCCCCGCTCTTCCTATCCTCCCTCACGGGCACCAGCCTCTTCTGAGCTGCTTGTTCCAGGCTGCAGGATGCTCAGCAAGGGGTCTGCATAGATAGATGGTCCTGCCTGGAATTTCCTGATGTCCCAAGGCCCTCCTGGCAGCTTGGGGTCTTTACTGGTTAATTCTTCAAGGGGTGACCAGACATACCCGTGGTAGCTGGGCCTCTGGGGCCATCGAGCGGCATGACAGTTCCTGCGGAGACCTCGAGAGCGGCACAAATGAAGCTCGCACTGCCTCAAGCCCTCACAGGTTCCTCCCTCCCAGACACAGAGTGGAGAAATCCTTGTGTTTTCCCTGCAGGAGGCCAGCAGTCCCACTTCACACAAGGCTGTGTCAGCCCAGAATCCCTGGGGCTTCTCTTGCTCCTGACACAGGACCCAGCACTCAGCAACGTTTCACAGTACATCTCATCTCTGATGTAACATTTCAGCTCTGAAAGCCCAGAGATGCGGTTGGCAGCTTATGCATCTCACAGGCAGGTGTTGACGACAGCCATGGGTGCCAGGATGGGGAGCAGGGAGAAAGTCAAGGCTGCCCTCAGGGTGGGAGCAGTGTTGAGCCGTGGGCCGCATACTCTGTGCTCTGGGGCTGGCGCCAGGCAGCAGGAGTCACAGAGAGACTCGGGTAAACAATGCGGCTCTGTGCTCCCCGCAGGGAGAGCCAGGCCAGATGAGTGATGCTCATTCCAGAAGCATCGCTGAGGATTCCCTGCATCCCCACCACATGGGCTCTCAAGATTCCAAGTAGATGATGTAAACTAAAAGGAACTGAAAGCGGACGATCTTCAGCCGTCAACGCCAACACACAGAACAAGGCGCCTGCTGTGCGCAGGGACCAGAGGTGGTGCCCTGAAGACTCACGCAGCACAGAGACATGGCCCTGCCCAGCTTGGTGACTGGTAGCAGAATAGGTGAGAAATGTATGTTTGTTCAAAATGAGAGAGAAGGAAGGAAGGGGGGGAGAAGGAGGGAAGACAGGAAAGTGGGCGGGCAGCAGGCTAGCTCTGTGCCACAGGGCCACGGAAGTGACAGTTAACCCAGAATGAACAAAGAAAGTTGAATCAGGTGTTCAATTAAGGATTTGCAATATATACTACAAAAAAGTGTCTTTGGTCCATGGGATTGTTGCAAGGCAGAGCAGACACCTCATTCTTCATAGGCAGTCTTAATAAATGAGAAATTATAATGCTTCCTTGTTTGTGCATGTGCGCAAACACCAGGGTTGTGTGGAGGAAAACTTATAGCACATGCTTTAAGGTCTAGGTAAGAAACGTGTGCTCATTCTTGTACACTTTTCAATACTCCCACAGGTTATTTTGCAAATGTGTGGAAATAGCCAAACAGAAGCTAGTATCAGTCTGGTGGCTAACTGCAGCAGGTGTCCCAAACAAGCCGACTCCTCCCTGCGATAACCCAGTTCTGTAAAACCAAGAGAAAAGACATTCTCATAAGCCTTCAAAGGTTGAAGCACTAGAGTTGTTTCTTTAGCTGCCACCGAGGAGGAACTTCAGGATCTGCGAGTCACAGTTGGGGGAGAATGAGTAATAAGGAACATGGATATGGGTTGGCGGGGTTTGCGCCTGATTCCGAATGGGCCAGGTGTCCCAGGCTGGCCTGCTGCGAACAGAAGGAGCCCCAAGTGGGGAAGAGCCAGGGTCCCCACCTGTCACGTGGGGAGGAGGATACAATGGGCAAAGACACCCTCGTGGCACAGGCCCCTGGGGGACCCGATGGTCCTGCCTGATTCTCAGCCCAAGTCAGCAAAGCTGGATGGGTGACAAGGTTGAAAGAAGCAAACTGGGAAGCATTATGTCAGAGATTTCAGACCCCATTTAATAAACACCTCTGTTAACCCAAGTGCTATAGCATTATTTGGGGTGTGTCTTGGAGGTAAGGCGGGCATCGGGAGTTCTGGGTGATATGCATGGGATTCTGAGACATCTAGGCTTCCTGGCATCTGTCATCAGTTAAGGGAGTCTACTGAGTATGCACTACTAGAGGCTTAGGAGATTATGAACCTACCTAGGTTAGCAAAGTAAAGCTCTTCAACACTCTTAATGCTGACCCCACCCCCCCACCCCCAAAAAAGGCTAGGATGAAATCATTCAATAGACCAGAGCCCTCATCTCTGTCAGTGGACCAGGCAAGAAAGTGTCGCATTCCTCAAAAGCAGGCGACCACCACATGTCTCCATATGATTCTCAGCCCGAGACACTACAATCACATCCTTCTCTACCGCTATCCCTGCAAAGATGTCATGACGCCCATCCTTGCTGAGAAACAAAGACTAGAAGGGCTGACCTTGTTGTAGCCCGCCTCCCTTTCTCAGCAGAAGGCAGAGCAGACGTTGTGAAGATGTGGAACAGAGCTGTCTGAAGTGGAGCACTGGGCTGGGGTCGTCACATCTGCCCTTGAGACGTTGACTGACCTCAGCCAAGTCCCTTCACCTCTCTGCTTTCAGGTTCCCCTATTAAGTGGGAATGACAGCACTTCTCTCAGAATGGGTGTGATGAGTCTTCCAAGAAGGATGGGGAAAGTGCTTTCCAGATTACAAATCACCCAAGTCTCTGTGAGTGCATGTTCCTATTACCAAGGGGGCCTCTCAGTGAAGACCCCCAAAATAAGAAAATGCTGAGAAAACATCACCAAGGCTTATCTCCAGGGCAGGGCCAATGCAGGTTTCAACTCCAGACTCCAGAGCTTGGGCCTGGAGATGGTGTAGACGCTACCCTCCAGCTTAGACAGAAAGCCATAGCAGACCCCCAACCGTGAGGAGCCATGCTCTGGGGTCACCCAGTGTTCCAATTTCTCTGCCGTCAGTCCTAAAGGATTTTTTATTTTTTAAGTTTTTAAAATATCTTTATTGAGATACAGGTCAAGTACCATAAAGTTCACCAAAGTGTATAATTGAATGTTCTTTATTATACTCATAATCGAGTTCACCACACTCTAAGATCACAGCATTTTCATCAACCCTAGGAAAAGCCTGTTACCCATTAGCAATTTTTCCCCACCCCACTCCACTCCTACCCTAAGCAACCACTAACCTACTTTCTGTCTTTATAGATTTTCCTACTCTGGACATGTCAAGTAAATTGAATCATACAATATGTGGTCTTTTGTGACTTGCTTTATTCACTTAACACGGTGTTCTCAAGGTTCATCCATGTTGCAACATGTATCTTTATTCCTTTCCATGGCCGAATAATACTCACTTATATGGGTACACTACTTGTGTTTGCCTATTCATCTGTAGATGGATGTTTGGGTTGTTTCTGTTTTGTGCCTGTCATGAATAATGCTGCTAGGAATATTTTCATGTACACATTATCGGGTGAACATATATTTTCTTTTCCCCGGTATATACCTAGGGGTGGAATTGCTTGGTCAAGTGGTAAATCAACGTTTAACTTCTTGAGAAACTGCCAAACTGCCCTCCCAAGGGGATACACTATTGTACCTTACCATCAGCAGCGTAAGAGGGTTCTGATTTCTCTACATCCTCACCAACATTTGTTATTGTCTGGCTTTTTTGTTATACTCATTCATTAATTATGATTTTGATATGCATTTCCCTAATGACTACTTGCTTTGAGTAACTTTTCATATAATTATTGACCATTTATATATCTTCTTTAAGAAATGTCCATTTGAATGCTTTGCCCTTTTTAAAAATTGGTTTGTCCTTTTATTTCGAATTGTAAGTGTTTTTAATATATTCTGGATACTAGACTTTTAGCAGATATATGATTTGCACATTTTTTCTACTGTTCTGTAGGTTGCCTTTTTACTTTCTTGATTGATTCCTTTGAAGCCTTTTATTTCTCTTTCTTCACTGATTTCCCTAGCTACCACCACCAGTACAACATTGAAAAGAAAAAGAGCAGACATTCTTATCGTGTTCCTAATTCCTGGGGAAAGCACTCTTTCATCACTGAGTATGATGTTAGCTAGGTTTTTTGTAGCTATCTTAATGAGGTTGAGGAAGTTTCTTTCTATTCAGTATTTCCAAGTTGTTAAGCGATTTTATCATGAAAGGTTATTGGATTTGTCAAATGCTCGGGGCAAAACTGTAATATAAAGTGAATGCTGGAGGGAGAGTGAAGCCCTGTGTTACTAGCCACCCCTGCCCAGAGTGGAGTGCCTGGAATAACTTCCAAGAGATAGAGCTGAGAGGGAGTAAAGGAATGAGTAGTGGTTCAAATGCCATTTACCCTCCCTGTTCTCACCAAGATTTAGTAGATTTTCTTGAATAGAATGTTTCACCATTTGCTATATGTCCTTAGGACAATTTCCAAAGATTTTTAATAATTGATAGTTTTAATTTCCTCCAGTTAAATAGTTGGTTTGTAGGGAGAGTGTTGCCTGAGCTCCTTGCACTGCCAGTCCAGAAGTCTTGCTCCAAATTTCTTGTGCCATGACCATGAAGAAACGGGGTGCACTGATGAGAACTTTGACCATCAAGTGCACAAGATGTAGGCTGGAGCCCTAGACCTGCTTTTCACCAGCTATGTGTCCAGAACTCACGTAACCCTCTGAGCCTTCACTTCGCCATTTGTAAAGAGGAAATGATAAAAGTACCTACCTCCCGGAATTGACTGAGAGTTAAATATGATGATGTAAGTGAAGTAAAGCACCTGGTTGCTGGCAGGGACTCAATAAACATCAGCCCCCCAGCCCTCCTGGTCCTTCAATGTTCCTTTTCTGGAATGCGGGTGCCTACAGCCATTCTGGAATCTTTTGCCCACTCCCTGGTCAGCTCTGCTGAGATGCAGCTCTCTTTCTATAGGCTGCATGTTACTGTCTTGAAGTCCCACCTACCCCTTTCAGCTCAGCCTGGAGCCCAAAACTTGCCAATGGCATGCATGTCCTGGGAACAAACTTGAACTTCTTTTCCTGGTGTTCTACCTTACTCCACGCCTCACTGATCTCTCAAAGGAAACATACTATTTAATATATCCAAATGGGAGAACCTCTTACACCATCCCCTGCCTGCACAAAATTTTAAGCTTTCTCTGCAAACTGGTCAGTCATCCAGCCTGCAACTTCCCCTCAAAGCCCTGGCATCAGCTGGAGATTAGAGCTGCTATCCTGCCAACAGAAAGCCAGCCATTTGGCCACCTGGAGAGGGCAGGAAAAACTAATGTTCTTGGGAGACAAAGAGGGACTGTCCCCATTGGCTGCATTGGGGCCGGTCTCATGAGATCTGCCTGGCTGGTTATTTTATCATTGTCTGGAGAAGAAGGAAGAACTGATAAGTCAAGACCTTTGCACAGGACAGAAGTGGAATTCAGAGAAGTCAAGTCTCACTTAAGCAGAACATTATGCTGTGAGTTTCACATTATAAGTGTGGAAACAGCTTTATAAAAAGAAGTTTCCAGGAGGCCAGGAGTATGGTCCCACTGGGCTCTGCTGAAATTTGGGGCCTTGAGTCATTCCTCATATGCATTGTGAGAGAATGAGGTCATCTGTAAAGGTCCTACCAGCTCCAAGCCTCGGGGATGCCCAGCTGGGCACATTAACAGGGAGTACCACCCACACTTCAGAGCAGGTCCAAGGAAAATCCAATACTGAGTCTAAAGACAGGCCATGTGGTTTTTTGTTGTTGTTGCTGTTTTTTTTTTGTTTGTTTTTGTTTTTTTTTTACAGCATGATCTTCCGGGAATTTGTACAGTCTCATAAGACGGAGATCTGGGGCAGCTGGGAGCATTAGAACTGCAGAAGTACACAGATGTGTACTGGGGCAAGTGCAGGAGCGTATCCAATGAAATGTTTACCACCTAATGGCTACTGAAAGCCTTTGTGAGTCTCAAATCAAATTCCCCTTTAAAGAGAAAATGACAAGTAAATAAGCAATGCCTGTGATGATTCATTTGTCCCCTGAACAGCTGCTTCAGGGATTGCACATGGTCCAGAGTGGGGGTGAGGGTGCCACAAGCCCTCTATCGCTTCAGTTTCCAAGAAACTCGGTGAGATGTTTGCAGGTCCTGAGTCTCGGTTTCCTCTTTCCAAAGTGGAACACATCTCTTTCTTTCTGACCAGCAGCACAGGTATAAACTTAGAGAACAGATTGTTAGGCACAAGAGTTCATTTAACTCAACAAATATTCATTAAGCACCTCCTGCTGTTCCAGGCACCATGCAACGTCCTGGGCTAAAGGGGTGTGTCGGGCTTACTGTCTGACTCCCTAGATGGAAGTGTGGCCGTAAGGCAGATAGAAGCATTACAATGTGATTGCAGACAATGTGCCATGAGAAGTGAATTCAGAGGGAGACCCAAGAAAGCAGGTTTGTGTTGAGCTTCAAAAGAAGGACTAGGATACTACCAGGTACATAATTGTCTATCCTGGGAGAAGGGAAGCATGGAAAAGTCCATCAGAATCTGAAGCCAGCAAATAGGTTCTCCATACAGATCAAAGAAGAGTTCTGTGCCATAGAAAGAGCATAAGGCAGAGAGCTCTATCAACAATAACAATGGACTGAATTGAGACCTGAGTGTGTGCGGGGCATTCAGTGCTTTGCAAGTGCATCTCCACTAATCCTCACACCTATGAGGCAGGGTCTTTTACAATTGCATGTCGCAAATAGGAAATCATAGCACAGAGAATTTAGTACCTTCCACACTGACTTCCAGAATTTAGTAACTTCCACACTGCAGCTAAAAAGCAATAGAGCCAGTATTCATTCCAGGTTCCGGAACTGAAATTCCTAATGCCAGCAGGAGAACAAAGTCTTAGACTGGCCACAGACCTCATCAGCCCAAGGCCTTGACCACGCCCCTTCCCCTGGGCCTTCCTCTCTTCGCGTTTTGAATGAGAAGGGTGTTGTCCAGAAAACTGTAAGGTCCCTTGCATCTAAGTCATCTGAGACTAATTTTTTTCAGGGGTGAATGGAGAGGAGGAAAGGAACAGGGAGGGATAAAGAAAGTGTGGGGAGCTAGCTTAGGTGGGACAAGGCAGACAACCAGCTCCACACCGAGGCTGTGACTGTGTTTACCTCATTTTCCACCATGTGTTTGCCTGCCCATGAGCAGTTTCTGTTCTGAGCATTAAACTCTCCCACCCCAACACACAGAGAGCCTGAGCAGTGCCTGCCCCCTGCCCCTGGCACAATCAGTGCTGTGCCGCTCACCCTGCCAGAGGCCTGGCACCTTTGGGATTCTCCCTGGTGGCTGATGGGCCTGAGCAAAGCCTGGGAGCTGTCCCAAGCCCTGCCACAGGGCCCACCTCCAAGCCCAGGACAAAAAGCCCAGCCTCAGCAGGGTCTCCCCGGCCCCGTGCAGGTGAGAAGTGGCTAAGGAAACATCTCTTTCACACCCAGGCCACCCTCTGCTTTCTCTCCAGAGGCCCGGGTCTCCTGCTGCTCCAGCTTGCTGTGCTCCAGTCCCTGGGCCTTATAAAAAAGGGTTAGCAGAGAGACACCAGCCAGCACAGCCTCCCAAAGGCCTCTTGCTCCCCTGAGCCCAGAGCCCCCTGGCTCAGGTCCCCCCAGCAGCTAGTGGGAGCCTTTCTGACCTCAGGACCCCACGGCCGCTCTTCATTTCTCCACGGGCCTTTTCAGTTCCCGTTTCTCGGGCTTGGGCAGCTCCCTGTGCTCACAGCCAGGCCACTTTTCTCTAGCCAGGGTCCTCTTCCAGTTACCCAGAGCCTCCACCCCGTCTACTTGGTGCTTAACAGAGGACACAGCTGCTCTGAACTTCTCTCCATCTGTTGTTCTCCCCCTCCCCCTTCAGACCGGGCTCACTCATCACATGGCAGTGACTTTGTCCCTGGAATGGGCTGGCCTTGTCTGCTGGGACTCTGCAGGTAGGATAGGTATTGCCGGGCTTCCTCCTAGGGGCACCGTTGATGCCTTGCTTGCTGGTAGAGCCTGAGTTTTCACAGCTCATCTACCTTCTTCCTCTCGGCCAGCCACGTGCTTCACCCTGCCAGCCACATGGGTCTATCCTCCGCAACACACCCATACCCCGCTTCTGGACAATGGGAAGTGAGAGGGGAACGGCCCAGGACCTTCTGGAAAACGTTTCCTTGCTATTAAAATGAGCCTCACTGGATCACACCTTCCTCTCCTTCCACTGAATGTGGTCATGACTGCTGAGAAATACAGGAACTCTTTGCAAATATGGGAGGGAACATAACCAGTCTGCCGAGAATGAGTGCAGAGGTGGAAAGAACCAGGGTCCTTGAAAATGTCTTTCAGACACTGACTTAACCAACCATGGAACTACCCATTCTTGGGGCTTTTTATTGTGTGAGCTAATAAAATCCCCTTTGTTTCAGTTTTTTATTCCTCACAGATGAAAGCATCCCATGTTACAGTGTAACGTACCCACACCCTTTGCCAGGTTGTGCATAAAGAAAATGCCCTGTATCAACCCCAACTCTTCCTTTACCCATGGACCAAATCAGGCCCTCTTCCTATTTCGGTAAACAAAGTTTTATTGGGACACAGCCATGCCATTCATTTACAGATTGTCTATGGCTGCTTCTGCTTGAGTAGTAGCAAGAGGGATGGCATGGGCTACAAATAAGAAAATATTTACTACCTGGCCAACTCCTAATTTAGACTCAGTAGCCCAACAGAGAAGCAAAAGTTCCTCAAAAATTGTCCCAGATTATATAGGTGCATTAAAACATGAAATCCCTGGGAAAGGAGGCACTGTCGCATCCTAAAGTGTTTCAAATGCTAAGCATCAGGCCATACTTTGCAACAAAGTCTGTCTTGAGGGGGACATGAAGGGGTACAAGCTGTTGGACAAACTCACTGGTTGTGATGGTTAACTTTCTGGATCCACTTGGCTAAGCCGTGGTGCCCAACTGTCTGGTCAAACACCAGTCTAGATGTTGCTGTGAAGGTATTTTGTTACATCTGATTAACATTTAAATCAGTAGACTTTGAGTAAAGCAGATTTCCCTCCTTAATGTGGGTGGGTCTCATGCAATCGTAAAGCTTTAAGGAGGCCTTAAGAGCAAAGACTGAGGTTTCCCAATGAAGAAACAATCCTGCTTCTAGACTGCAACATAGAAACCCTGACTGAGTTTCCCGCCTGCTGGTCTGCAGATTTCAGACTCAAGACTGCTACATTAGCTCCTACCTCAATCTCCAGCCAGCTGGCGTATCCAAAAGATTTTGGACCTGTCAGCACCCCACAACCACATGAGCCAATTCCTTTAAATAAATAAATAAATAAAACTCTCACCTCTACCTATCATAATAAGATATATATAATACAATATAACATAAATTTCCTATATAATATGAATTTCCTATATAATATAAATTTCCTATATAATATAAATTTCCTATATAATATAAATTTCCTATATAATATATATATTTCTTATATAATATATATACTTCATATTACATATTTTATATTATATATTGGTCTGTTTCTCTTAAGAACCCATTTACACTGGTCATTCTAATTATGTCCCAGCTGTAAGGTTGACATCTTAATTATTATAATAAGAGAGAGTTTTCAAAGTGAAAAGCCAGAAATAATCCCCAATGGACACAAAATGTAAGAAGTTTAGTAATTATGTGGTGCTATCCTTTCTTAAACACCCAGGACCTTAGTTTATAGTTACAAAGTTTGGGAAGGAAACTTGGGAATGGGCAGCCTCTGTCACACCAGGGGCTAAACAGAGGTGGCTTTGATGGCAGGTTCAGAGGTAAGGTCAGCTCAGCTGAAACATCTTTTTAAACCCAGGGTTAACAGGTCAAGTCTGGCCAGCTTGCCCCTTCCCCACTGGGGATGGTTTACATTCCTCGGGAAGCTGCACACTTAGAAGAGGTAGAGGAGGCTGCTCTTCCCTCCGGCCCACAGTAGCAGCTACATTCTCCAGCTGGTGTGTCTCCCCAAAGTGCCTGAGGAAGGTTATGTTGAAATTCACAAGCCCAGGAGCTGGACAAGCGGCCCTTGTTTATCAAATGCTCTGTGCTCTCTCAAAGTTCCTTTCTTTTCCATCGGGAAGGTCTCCGCTTCCTTTGGCTGTTTAACATCCTGGCTTGAGGGACGGTCCTAAGGCTTCTTAGTGCTCAGCCTTGAGTATCAGTAAGTATCTTGCTATTCATGGTAATTCTGGTTCCCAAGCAACACCAAACTCCGTGTGGAGAGAAAGCCTTACTTAAGACGTTCTCCTTTGAGAGCATTGTCCTGTAAATCCCACTGCCCTTGTATTTCATGACCAGCCACTGTGTCCAGTAAACAGTCTTGCTCTTTGCTAAATGAGTCAAAATATTAAACAACATAGTCATTTTCTATTATTAAAATCATAGTTGCAACAAAAACGCAGCTGTTCAGGAGTTTTGCATTGCCAGAGTCATTTTCATCTTATTTTTAAGACGTTATTAACTCACGGCCATTACAACATCCATTCATAATAATCGACTTTTTAGCAGCCCCACGGTATCAACATTCTCCAGGGGCACAGCCACATGGAAGGTGGAAGAACATATGAAACGTAGATGAGTAGGGAGGTAACACAGGTCTGGGGGAGGCGCAGGAAGGCAGGGAAAATCCAAGGAAGTGGAGAGATGTACTTTCCCTAGTCTTCTGATTTGTACTGTTGGATGAACCAAAAAAAAAAAAAAAGTATCTCCAATGTCAGGAAGGTAGGGAGGAGGGGGTGGAGAGAAAGGCCTGTGACTCGTCAGCAAACCAGATCTGTTTATGCTCTCTGCCTATAGCTGTTCATGCCAGCCTTGTCCTCACATATTTTTTTGGAGCAGATCTGGGGACAGGAACATCCTTTTCTCAGGGCCAAATGGAGAAAGGGCTTGAGATAAGCCGTTATTTTTCCCCTAAAGGAAGTTTCAGAGGCAATCTTTAGCTCTATCACTTTTTAAAGCAAACTCTCTTCCTCCTAGGAAACCCAGTGCCTAAGCACTTATTTGTTCTGCAGCATGGGTTACAAAAGCTTTTCCAAAGCATAATATAAAGGACAAATAAAGTGTGTGTGTGTGTGTACGTGTGCACGCACGCGCGCGTGTGCCCATTTAGTGAGAAGCCACTTATGTGGCATACATCATCGAAATGTATGTCCTTTTGGAGAATAAATTCTCATTCCCAGCCTGCCTCTGGAATGGGTGGCAGAATTCCTTATGTTAACCTGACGTTATTATATTTATGCTAACAAATGGAGTTAATGAAAACCATTTCACATAGGAAAGAAAGGTAGATGGCATGCAAATAACTTGAGAAATCACCTGAAAACTGATGGCAAACGCTGCTCCATGTTAAGATCATGCAATGGGATGACCTCACTACTCAAGGATTCCACCAAAGCAAATGGTGCAAGAAGCATCCTATAAGTGGCCTCTTCCTCCTGATGGGTTTAATAAAACAGAGCCCATTAAAGATAAAGAAAAGCTGCTTGGCTTAAACTGGATCTTACAGAACTCAATCAAGTGCAACCATCCATTTGTTTTCTAAAGAATATACATTCAGAATCTGCAGGCTTTTTGAAATATTGCTTTAAAGGCCCACTTGTTCAGAATCTTATGTTGGAGAGAGTAAAGGGGAAAAATCACACAAAGTCATCCATAAAAGGCCTTAGGCAATTAACCAGTAATTTTAAATTCAAACTCCCCTTTACTCTTTTAAGGGAATGGCCTTGAAAATAATCTTCATTATTAACTTTATTTATGTTAAAATATGTAAGCCTATATTTCCTTCAAGACTCAGAGAAATCTAAATTGCATCTCAAGAGCATGTGATCATACCCAGGCATTTTCATGACTTGTGTCTCAAAGCACCAGAGGGAAGAAGGCAATTTCTCAGTCTTCTTGGAACCGTGCCCTCTTGCCAAGAAGCTACAAGCAAAAGCCAGGCAGTGCACCCTGCCCCAAGGGCAGCCTTACCTGATGCAAGAAGTCACACGTGTTTGATGAGACTCAGGCTCCTTTACGTTTCCACACTTACAAATCAAATATAAGTTTATTCTCTGTGGCTCTTTCTTGGCTAAAAATGTTGGATTGTGAGTGCTTCCATTCAGCTTTTTATGGATCTTACAAGTCAGTCTGGACTATTCACAAATAATGACTTTTCTAAAGACTTTCTGACACAGGAATGCTATAAAAAATGAGACTGCCTAAGATAACAGGATAATGCTCTGTTTTCTTAACAGACTCCCAAAGGCCCCCTTCATTGGGGTGATGCCCTGGGGGAAGAAGTCTTGCAGGAAATTCTGTGGCCCCAGCTTCCCTGAGGCCTGATCTTCCAATAAAGGTAGATATTGTTCTACTCGCATTCACTTGTGGCACAATCATGACCACCAGGGCCACCAGGGGGCAAACCCAAATCCTATGACTTTACTCTCTTTGTCCCTTTGGATGGGGTAATGAGGCTCCCGACGTCTGTTTTCATACCTGAATCTTGAAGAAAGGGAAAAAAAAATCAATCCTATATCAAATATTGATTAAACACCTTGACGTTCCAGGCAGAGTCAAGATCTAAGGAAACAGATATAATTTCCCTCCCCCAAGGAGCTCATGATAAAGAAATGAAATACAAAGTGTGTCAGAGAGTAGTATGTGTGGGCCAGGGATGGGCATTTTAGATAGTGGGCCAGGGAAGACTTCAAAGAAAAGCAATTTGTGTGTAAAACCTGAAGGAGGTAAAGGAGTGAGTCCATGCAGACATCTGGAGGAAGGGTCTTCCAGGTTGAGGGAGCAGCATGTGCAAAGGCCCTGAGGTGGGAGTGGGCCTGGTATGTGAGAAGAGGAGTGTGGTCAGAACAAAGAGAGGGAGGGGAAGTGGCAGGAGTTGAGGTCAGAGAGAAAATAAAAGGGGCAAGATCATCTAGGGAAAGTTAACTACAGCCCACGGCTCACATGTGTCCTGCCACGTATTTTGTTAATAGTTTTATTGGAACCTCAGCCATGCCCTTTGATTTGCATGTTTTCTATGGATGCTTTTGAACCACAACAGCAGAGCTAAGTAGTAACACAGAGCACTTAGCTCACAAAGCCGAAAATATTTACTATCTGGCCCTTTACAGAAAAGACTTAACCAGCCTCTGGCTTAAACAAATAGTGGTTTATTTTTCACCATGGCTGGAAGTCCAGAGTAGGCAGTGAAGGCATTGTACAGCAACTTCACATTGTTAATAAAGACCCAGATTCCTTTTATCCTGTGCTCCACCAGCTTTAGTATGTGGACATGTTGTATCATAACCTTAAAATGGCTGCCAATGCTCCAGACATTACACATTATCCACATTTGAAACAGAAAGGCAGGGAGAGAAGGTATCTATCTGTTCCTTCTATCAAGGAAAGCAAAAGTTGTCTTCACCCTCTCCCAGCACACTTTTCCCTATCTTTTGGCCCAGAAGTGGGTCATGTGACCACTTATAGCTTCAAAGGCAGCTGAAGAAGCCATGAAAAAGATTGTCAAGATCGACTGAGACAGTAGCTTTCAATCTTTTCTACATTTTACATGACAACCTAATACACAGAAATGAAACATAATGCAAACAAAATTTCATAAGACACAACTTACATTTACTATGTGTGCTATACACTGATATTTTCTATTTTTTTTCAATGCTAATCAAATCACCTACTAACTTAATTTCATGATGTACTGCTGGATTGTAAGTACAGTATGAAAAATACAAGTTGTCATGATCCATCACTAGGGAGTGGCAGGTCGTTGCTACAAACAAGTTGCTCACTCCTGCTCTCTCCCTCTCTCTGTCTCCCTCTCAACATTTTTAAAAAAATATTGTTGATTCACAATGTTGTGTTAATTTCTGGTGTACAGCAAAGTGATTCAGATACATACATATATATGTATTCTTTTTCATATTCTTTTCCATTATGGTTTATCACAGGATATTGAATATAGTTCCCTGTGCTATATTATAGGACCTTGTTTTTTATCCATTCTATATGTAATAGTTTGCATCTGCTAATCCCAAACTCCCAATCCATCTCTCCCCTTTGCCTTCTTCTCCTTGGCAACCACAAGTCTGTTCTCTATGTCTGTGAGTCTGTTTCTGTTTCATTGATAAGTTCATTTGTGTCAAATTTTAGATTTCACATATAAGTGATATCATGTGGTATTTATCTTTCTCTTTCTGACATATCACTTAGTATGATAATCTCTAAATCCATCCATGTAGCTACAAATGGCATTATTTCATTCTTTTTTAATGGCTAGTATTCCATTGTATATATTTACCACATCTTCTTTATCCATTCATCCGTCAATGGACATTTAGGTTGTTTCCATGTCTTGGCTATTATAAATAGTGCTGCTATGAATATTGGGGTTCATGTATCTTTTCGATTTATAGTTTTCTCCAAATATATACCCAGGAGTGGGATTGCTGGATCATATGGCAACTCTATTTTTAGTTTTTTAAGGAACCTCCATACTGTTCTCCATAGTGGCTGCATCAACTTTCCTTTCTTTTCCTTTCCTTTCCTTCCTTCTCTTTTTCCCGAAGAAGGGAATGGGCACTGGATTGGCAACTAACAGTATACATAAGTCAACTGGGGCCAGATACAGTTCCATTGAACACTGAAGGAAAAGATGATTCTCCTTCTGAAGGTACTTGACGATGGACCCTTGTGGTCCATGTAAAATGCGGGTAGTAACACCCACTTGCCAGGAATGTTGAGGGAATTGTGTGAGATCCCTGCTGTAAAGCACCTAGCAGAGTGCCTGACACACAGTGGGAGTGCAGGACACATCAGTTTGCTTTCTCAAAGCCAGTCATCCCTCCAGGCCAGTCCTGGCCCTGATGATAACATCAGCTTGATCAGCACTTTCAAGTGCTAGAGGAGCCCCAGGGAAATTGTATCTTACCTGGGTGCTATGTTTACTTATCCTACTAGGCATGAATGAATGCTCAGAGGTTGAGGGTTATGTTGAATTTTACTTACTATTTAAAAACAACAACAACAACAACTTTTTGAAGCACCCAGTTATTGTCCTCAGCTTTGATGATCAGACCTTTGGGCCCTGCAGGAGTGGAGGTCCCCAGCCACGGGATGCCCTGAGCTGGCAGAGGATGGGCCACTCTTCACAAATTCACATAAGGGCAGAGCTGAAAGATCCCTACCGGGCCTGGTCATTTTTAGCTCCTTCATTTTTTCAGGTGGGAAAACTGTGGCCCAGAGTGATTGCAACATGGCAAGGTCATGCAGGAAGTAGGTGGTAGAGCCCAATCTCTTTACCCCAGACTCAGCAGCCCTGACAACAATGATTAGCACGCCTCTCTCCAGTGGGGTCCAGGGGCTCATAGACTCAAATCTCAGGCTGATTTTCACCTGCATTTTTCTAAAAGGTCCATATCAGATTCTAAAATGGCCATGTGACTGAAAAGATTAGGAGCCACAGATTGAACGAAAGTGAAATGATTCACGTTGGGGGTTGGGCAGGGGAAGTCTCGAGGTCAGGGCTGGGATAGTGATATAAAACAGAAATTGCTATTGCTTCCATCAATCCCTTCCCCTTCCCTGCCACCCCCACATCCCAGAAGCACTGAACTGCTCCGAGTTCCCCAAAAGGCCTGTGCTCTTCTGTCCCCTCTGCCTCCGCACAGTCAAGTCCTCCTCCAGCAGGCAGTAACTGGCAGAGAAGTTTATCTCCTCTTAATCATCGAAGGATCTGATTTCCTAAATGCAGTGGAGCTCTGAGAGGCCACGCCAAGCAAACAGCTGGCCTGCACGCAGGTGGCCCTTGAACAAAAACTAACATCGCTCTGGTTCTACTGATAACCTCCTCCTTCGTGACAGGCACACTAGTAATTCCAGGGCCCGCACAGCGACCTGTGTTGGAAATCCAAGGGTGTCCTTTCCCCCAGCGTCCCTGGTCTCGGCCCGCATACCGGACCCTCCCAAACGAGTCGGGGCTACTTCCTCCGAGAGTCTCCAGGTGCCCTGGGGTGGTCCGGGGACACCCCGCAAAGCCGACGCCCCAAACCTTCCTCGCGCCCCTCTGACACCGCCCGGGCGGACCCTTCCCGGGGTGCCAGGGGCTGGGCGGGCCGGACTAGGTGACGTGACGCCATTGGCAGAGCTGGGCGAGAGGAGGGAAGGGGCGGGGCGGCAGGGAGTAACAGGGCGGTGCCATTGGCCGGCGCTGGGCGAGGGGCGGGGAGAGGCGGGCCTGAAGCTCCAAGCCCCGGAGGACAGGGTAGTAGGCGCTGCAGATGCATCTCGGGTGACTGCGAGGGCAGGGCACCGGCAGCGGCTTCTGGACACCGCGATGAGTGGACGGTGAGTGATGCATGGGCGAGAGAGTTCGGGGCGTCTACGGAGCACCAACCTCCCCCCACCGCCCTAACCAAGGAGCTTCCTCAGCCAGGGGCTCTGGAGTCTGGGCACTGGTGCCCCTTGGCTGCCGCGTGCAAAGTCCCCTCCCTCTGCCAGCCTGGCGCATTCCGGGCCTCAGGCCCAAAGCTGATAGTGGGCACTGCGCCAGGCACCTCCTCCAAGGAGAGGGCACTTTAGGAGCTAAAACCTGAGCACGGCAGGTGTGCATGGCCACAGGCTACATCTTTGCCCACCTTGTCTCTCATCTTGGCCAGTATCATAGAAGCATTGATCTTAGAATTGAGAGGAGAGGCTCGAAGTGCCTCTGGCACAATTCTCAGATTTCATGGATGGAAGGCCATGAACACCAAGATAATGGCAGAAGCAGGGCCTCACAATTGCTATTTCTAGAGGATTTGCCTTGTTCCTAGAGCTGTGCTAAGAACTTTAGCCCAATATGCCACCTACTTCTCACAGCCTCGGTACTTTCATTATTCCCATTTTCAGATGAGAAAACTGAGGCTTAAAGAGTTATGGAATTGTCCACTTTTACCCAGAGGAATGAGGATTTCAACCCGGGGTCTGCTGTGCCAGGTCTCATTTATTCCACCCACTGACTTCGGAGCTCCCCCTGTCGGTTCCTCTGCTTGTCCTCGTGCTCCTGACTCTGCCCTGCACTTCCCACTTTGGGCAGATGCCTTTGTTTTCATCAACCTGGCACCACCCTGGGGGAGTGAGGAGCTTCTCTCACACCAGGACCAGTGCCAGGCCAGCGCCAGTGTTTTCTTAAAACACCGAGAAGAGCCCTGTGAGTAACCCCACTTCACGGAGGAATTAGAGAGGGTCAGAACAGGTGAGGGCTGGGATTCTGGAATTTGAGCCCAAGCAGTTTGGACTCCAAAGCCATGTACTTGCACTTGTAAGATGGACCCTCACTGACTTCTCTCTAGTTTAACTGCTTATGGCACAATCAAGATTTGTTGCCAGAAGCCATGAGTAAACAATAACAACAGCTAAAATGCCCATCTGCCTGCCTCCAACTCCCCTGAGCTGCTGCCAGCAGGGTGGGAGGTGCTAGGGAGAGAGGGGGAGGAAGAGGGGTACTGGGGAAGGAGAGGAGCAGAAGGGGCAGGGAGAGAAGATGAATGCCTTAAACCCAAGTCCGAAAACTGCTGGCTAAGAAGTTGTAAGGGGATGTGTTTCAACACTGTCCATACATTTTCATTAGCTTTTTTCATTGCTCCCTCTGTGTGTAGTGCCAGTGGTTCAAGACTTTACAGGGAAAGTGAGATTGAGGCCGCAGATTAAAGTGTCAGTGTGAAAACCAGGAAGTGGGATTCCAGAGAGTGGCCTGGAGGTCAAGAACAGAGTGCAAGTCCAGAGTCCCCCTGGGTCAGTGTCAGCTGGACAATAACCCATGATGATAGAACAGGAACATAACTGGGACATGTGTTATATACAGTTCAGATCCTGTAAATGCAAAGGCTCAAAGGGGAGATTCTGACTACAGGGGCTACCAGAAAGCACTCTGGACTTGACCCTGATTTTGACAGTGAACTTAACCAGATGTCATGGATGCTCCTGCTGAGGACTGTCATCTTCTCTGAGTCCCAGGTTCCCATCTCCAGAGCCTCGCTGTCTCTCTGGAGCCCCTGACTCCCATCGTGACCTCTACTGGGAACTTCTGTTTATCATGGGTGAACCCCATATGAGGCCCATCTTACCTGTTTCTTCATTCACCTTCACAGCAGTCAATGATTCAACTAATGAGGAACCTGTGGTTCAGAGAGGGAAAGGGACTTGCCTAAGGTCACAGAGCTAAAGAATCCCAGAACAGAGCTTTAAACTGAGATCCTTGCAAAGGCTGGTGGTTATCCTATCACGGAGTACAGAGAAGAAAATATTTTCAAATTGTTTTAAAGTAAATCAAAATCAAATAGGAAGTGGCTGCACTTCCCAAAGCGTCTGCAGTTTTGTCACTCTTGTTAAAGGGGAACTTGCAGCTTGCTCAGTCTCCTTTTCTGGCTGGCTGACCTCCTTCCCCAGGATGCATTGCTGAGAGAGATTTGGAACACTCTCCCCTTGCCTTGCCTGACCTTAGTGGGTGGAGGTGCGGGTGTCATACAGCCCCATAGCCAAAGAGCTGGGAAGAGACCTGAAGACACTCTGGTCCAGCCACCAGTACAATCCTGGCTAAACCGAGGCCCGAGAGATGCCACAATGTGTTGAAGTCACGTGCCAAGCTGATACCCCAGCAAAGCTCACACCCAGCCTTCTCTCTAGCATGCCCCTTTGCCTGCTCTCCTGTGCCATGACACAGTTCAGCAGAGGTTCCTCACCTGGGACCTACAGATCCAAGAGCACACGAGCAGGGGCTTACTGGCCCTCCTGCAGTGGTGTGCAAATTCAGCGTGTGCATGTTTTCTGGGGCCAGTGTGTTAAGCTTTCAAGAGACTCCAAAGGGCTCCATGACCCTGAATGTTCTAAGCCAAACCGTGTCTCACAGGAAACCATCTCCCGGGCAGTTGCATGTGGCACACAGGTCTAGGGCAGTGGGTAGCACTGGCTGGGGGGATGGGAGGAAGTGGGGGAGAGGAAGGGACAGCCATTGGGAGCACCCAGTGCAGCCCTGCAGCAGCTGGCACTTAGCACTCAGCGGGCCTGCACCTCTGGCCCCAGGCCATCGGGATATTGGCCAGTGGTCATTCTGAGTACCTGTTTGGCCCAAAAAGCATGGCTGAAAGGATGCCATTTCCCTAGATCTCTTTTTCCTTAGGCAAGAGTTGAGCCCAGTTTGGGGAAGGAGAGCCCCCCAGGGCCAGGGCCTGTGTGGGTAAGGGGAAGCAAGAGGATTGGAAGTGGTTTCTTGCCCCAGGGCACCATGCCCTGAAAGCAAGGGTAGAAATCAGGGATCTGGCTGCAGGGGTCTGGGTGCAGCACCGCCTCTAGGTGGGGGCTGTCAGAAAGCTTGTGAAGAGGGCCAGCCTGCATGAATGCAGAGGGCTGGGCTCTTCAGAGGGAAAGCAATGATATCAGGGGGCCTGGGTGCTGGGATGGGCTCAGGGAGAGTGGTGGTGGAAGCCCAGGACCTCGAGGGTGGGAAGGATACAGTAAAGGTGAGCTGGGGTCAGGGGGTGGGCCCAGGGGAAGGTGGCAGTGGAGGTGCCGAGTGGCTCTGCAGCTGCCTCTCCTGCTCTCCCTTGACTCCAGCTGGACTGTACACAATGTCTCCCTGGGCTTCAGGCCACCCGAGGGTGTGGCCAAGCCCGAGGAGTGAGGGAGGTGGAGGAGGAAGGTCAAGGACAGCAGTGTGGAAGGAGGTGGGAGCTGCAGCTGCTGGGCCCCTGCCCGTCATCCACATCCCAACAGCTGGCTTTCTTGGCAAAAATGTGTTGCCAAGGGGTGGCCTGTGTCTGGCCAGACTCTCTCTCAGAGGCAGCTGGTACCATCAGGCACTGCAGCTTCTTCCCTGGCCAACCTCCTGCCATTTGCCAGCTGACAGGTGCTAGGGAGGGCGCATTTAAAAGTTCATTGTTTTCTGCACCACTTTCCTGCTGGCCCTGGCTGGCATTTGAAAGTTGTAGCCATGGGCTTCAGAGCAGGGTTCTCAGGCTTCCCAGGAATGCATGGCAGTGTCACCAGCACCTGCCCTCTCCCCAGGAACCTCCTACCTCCTTCTGGTCTGAGCAGCCTGGACTGAGAGACTCCCTGCTGTGCCCCAAATGCTCTCTCCTCTTTCTTTGACTAGACATGTCATGGTCTTTACATATTTGATTTTAATCCTGCCTAAAGAAGAACATCAGAGTCATAATTTTGTAAGATGTTAGAACAGAGGTTACCAAGCGCTCAGATTTCACAGACATCCCCAGAACATTTTAATTGGGATACCGATATATTTTCCATTTTGCCAAGTGAGGACAACCACCTCCATCTATCGTTGCCACTATTTTATGAAAGAGAGGGCGTTGTAGTGTTGCAGGAAGGAAGACCCCTTTCAGGGCCCAAGAATGGGGTCTTGTCTAACACTCGGAAATGAACTGTCCGAGGAGACACATGTGCTGACAAAGGAAGGGACTTTATTGGGAAGGGGTGCCCGGGTGGAGAGCGGGAGGGTAAGGGAACCCACGAGGGCTGCTCTGCCATGTGGCTCACAGTCTCGGGTTTTATGGTGATGGGGCGGGTTTCTGGGTCGTCTCTGGCCAGTCACTCTGACTTAGGGTCCTTTCCAGTGGCGTGCGCATCTCTCCACCAAGATGAACTCAGGTGAGGAGAATTCTGGGAGGTGGGTAGGACGTGTGGACTGGCATTTCCTTTCAACCTTTCCCATGTTCTTCCAGTTGGTGGTGACCTGTCATAAAATAACTCATGCAAATTGTTGTGGTCTGCCTGGCCGGGGTGGGCAGTTACAATCTGTGTTTCCCCTAATAGTAGGACTAAAGAATAGGCAGCCCATAGTCTTGAAATAAAAGGCTTTCAAAATGCCGTGGATTTAGCTTCATGAAAACACCACTGCGTTAGCTTTCTTTTTCTGCTTCTGCCAGTAGGAAGAAGGAAGTAGGCCAGTAGGCAGTGGGCTGTAGTGATGGCCTGCAGAGCCACAGAGCCGCCTTCTCCCATGATAACCAGCTCCATGACCCCCAAAGAGGAAAGACGGGCCAAGCCAGGCAGCTCTAAAGGCTTCAGTGTCCTTTGTCCCCAGCCAAAGGCTGAGGACAATAGCGCGGGCAGGCAGCGCACCCACTGTCCTCGGCAGCCCCGCCTCACGGCTGGTAGAGCAGCCGCCCAAGTGGAAAGCGAGAACAGTTCACTGCCTGTTCACTGGGGCTGTAACCCCCCTGTAACGGGGGCTGGCTTGCCACCCTGGGGCCCCTCCTCTGGGAACAGGGAGCCCTGGCGCAGCCGGAGTCCCCGGGGTAGGGACAGAGAAGGGAAGGGAGGGTGGGACTAACCGGTGTGCCCTGGGGCCTGGGGGAAGGGAGCAGTCTGGGACAGAGAAGGCTGGGCTCCCCAGAGCCACAGGGCTTGGGCTGCCCAGCTGCATCCGTCACTTTGTGCTTTGCAGCCTGTGCCTGGGTGGCTGGCCAGCCCATCGTCTCCCCAACTCAGGCTTCAACCAAAGCAGCCCCGCTTTAATCCATTTGTGTATTAAGCTGCCCCTAGGGTGTTTTTGTTTTTGTTTTTGTTTTTGTTTTTGAAGATAAGAATGTCCCTTTACAAAAGGTAGAAAAACACTCCATTGGAGATTCATTAAGTCCTGCCCAATGCATGAGGACAGTGAGTGTTTAAGGGGCGGTTTCAGGAACACGCTCCAAATGGAGAGACATCTCCATTGGCTTTCTTCCTGGGGTTTGTGTGCCCGCTCTCCCTCGAAGCTCTCTCACTCAAGTTATCCCTAGGATGCCTCTTAGGTACATGTGCAGCTCACTTGAGAACTGGACAAGGCACTGGGAGTATCAAAAGCAAAGAAAACCACCTCAACCACCAGTAAGGTAAAGGACATGCAAATGCAGTGTTGGCACTTGGAGTGGAATTATGAGAATGACCCCAGAGCTCAAGTCTGGAATACAAGGAGATGGAGCTGTTGCTGAGTTGGGGTGGGACATGTGAGAACCAGAGGCCACGAGACTGGCTTTGGGCCACGCACATGATGGATATCAGAGGACACAGCAGTATGTGGTTCTCTCAAAGAAGAGTTGTTTTTCTATGGGGCAAAGTTTCCCACCCTGTAAGGCTCAGACCCCACCCAGCAATTTGAAAGAGCCCTCATTTTTTGCCTTCCCTCAGCCTGGCTCACTTACCTCCTTCCCTCACCTGGGATGCTGTATCCCATTCTCTCTCCCTGCCACATAAGCTGTTTACCCAATAAGCCACATTCTCCTTTCACTTTGCTCTCTGCAGTCCAGGACCCTTCTGTACTTTCCTCCTGATTCCCTCTGATCTGCCTCCCCCATTGATGTCACCCAACTCCGGCTAGAGACACTCGGCATGTTGGTCCCGTCCTTTAAATAAGCAGGCTCTTGAGGGTAAAGCATTCCAGAAGGCCAGTGCGGGGAGCATCTCCCGTGTTACCCAGCACAGTATCATCCAGAGCCCTCGGCAAAGCCATGGATGGGACTCCCCGCCACCCACCTCACCTTCAACCAGAGCGGCCCCCTGTAATCTGACTTGCATAAATATTCCATTGGAACAGATGAATGGGAGTTGAGAAAATTTCTAGGGTTTTATTGGGGATCAGTATTGGATCTCACTGGAGATCAATATTCTCATTGTACAGATGGGAAAATCAAGGCTAGAGAGGAGAAAACCATGCAACTGAAGCTACACGGGTCTTTAGCAGCTCTCAGCCCAAAGCACTTTAAGAAGCATCTTCTGTTAATAACTAATCACTGCTTGATTATAGAGAATTCCACTTATGTGTCCCTACTAAATAGAGCAAAATGGGCATATTCCCCACCTGCTGTGGGAGAATGAAAGTGTTATAAACTGAGTCATGTCATGCATCAGCAGTTTCATATATATATATATATATACACACACACATTTATGTATGTATACACATATATATTCATTTTAATTGACTTATTTACTGAATTAGTCAGGATAGCTTAGGTTATGCTGCAGTAACAAATCCCTGAAACACAGCAGAGGTTTATTTTTCTTTCCTAGTCCACATTCATTGTGATTGGCGGAGGGCTCCGGTCTGCAGAGGCACTCTGGGACCCAGGCTGACCATCAAGAAGCTGTACTAACTGGGACATGTGGCTTTCTGGGTCACCATGGCAGGGAACAGGAGAGCCACAGGGTCATGCACTGGCTCAGATGCACTGGTGTGGGAGTGACACACAACACTTCTGTTGGCAGAGCTAGTCACATGGCCCTGTAGCTTCAGGGAGCTGGGAAACGGGACCTATCACATGGTCATTCCAGGGGCAGTAATTGTTTCCACCATAGTCACCCAACTTTAAACAGCAAAATACAGCTCATGAAAATCTAGATTTCTGGCTTCTTATGAAACACCAGAAGAGCTGCCCTTCTGGAAGAGGAATGTGTCCCCAAGTCCCCATAGACTCCATTGACCAGTGTCACTCAGCCGAGTCACTTCCCTGGCCCCTGGAGACGTTTACATGATTTAGTCCAGCTGTGAAGGCACAGCTCTGGGAAAGCTGACTTTGAGGCTTTCTGTATTCATCCAATAATTTAACAGCCATTTATGGACCTCCTGCAGCGTCCCAGGCTTGCTCTCCGTGCTGGAAACAAGTGGTGAGGTAGAAAAGCAACATCCCTGCCACACCACGCTCCTCCTCTGCTGGGGAGAGCCTAAACAAAAGGCAGGCCCTGCAGGGGAGAGGAGGCAGCAGCTGCTGGGCCAGAGAGGAGCTGCCGCTGCCGCCGCCGCAGCCACTGCTACTGGAGGAGGGGGCTGCTCGGCAGGGCTTCCTGGAGGAGCTAAAGTTAGGGTACAGGAAGAGGACGATGCTGGGTTCTGAGCAGACGATGGCTGTAAAAGCCCAGGGGGAGGAAAAGGCATCGAACCCATTACGGGAACAAGTAGCTCAGGAAGGCTGACGCTCAGAGCGGGAAGTGGGGAGGAGTGAGAGGAAAGCTGGCTACAGAGGAAGGCAAGAGAAAAAACCATCTCTTGTTATTTCTGGGTAATCCAGCCCTTCCCATCATGAGCTTGTTTAAAGCAAGACAGTTGTGTCATGGGTTGACTGAGAGACCCAGCCTTGCCCTGGGCTGAAGCCAGCTTCTGCATCGGAAGCATTTGAGGAAGTACCCAAAGAAGGACCCTGGCAGATCACTTTTTTCCAAAGGAGAGCTGAGGTACAGAGGAACTGAAACCCTATTTTAAAACAGGCCAAGCAGAATGCAGCTGGAGGTCCCCGGCTCCAGGCCCCCATGGTGCTAATGCCCTGTGCCCTGCGGAGGTAGGGCCAGCTGCTGGCCACAGCTGGGGCCTGCCCTCTCTGCAGGCCAGTTTGCCTCACTGTAGACCAAGGCAGAGGGGAGGAATTTAGGGGATGATTCTGATCTCACTGGGAAGCCCACCTCCCTCAAATCATTCCCCTTCTCCATGCCAACTGTGTGTCCCCTGCCTCTGGAATCAAATGATCATTCAGGGCTGATGTGGCCACAAGAAGGCTGGCTCGTCTTGTTTGTGGGTGGATCAAGCCAGCAGGAAGAGAGTGCTGGGCTAGTTGGAGTCAGCACCTGAGGCGCTCTGCAGCTACAGGCTCCGCTCTGAGGTCACCGATATCACAGCAGTTGGACCTGACCTCCACCACCTAGTAGCAATGGTACACACACAGGTCAGGAAGACACGACTGACCCAGGTCTGTGTGAACAGATGTTGGGGTTTTTTGTGAAGGAGCTAAGTGAGCTCCGCGGTACCCTGTCGGTACCACCTCCCAGGGTAACTAAACCCTCAGATTCCTAGCTGCAACTTGGGAGAAGGAAGGTGGAGGCAGGGTCAAGGTTAGAGTGTGCGTGTGTGTGTGTGTGTGTGTGTGTGT
Source organism: Hippopotamus amphibius kiboko (assembly GCF_030028045.1). Classification (NCBI taxonomy): domain Eukaryota; kingdom Metazoa; phylum Chordata; class Mammalia; order Artiodactyla; family Hippopotamidae; genus Hippopotamus; species Hippopotamus amphibius. Next base: position 48,760,322 of record NC_080190.1, read on the forward strand.
GTGTGTGTGTAGCTGTGGCTCAGTGCCTGACGCACAGGGAGCCTTGATAAGGAAAGTGCTTGGCCAGAATAATTCAGAGACAGAGAATTAGGAATCTGTACGGAGAATGCCAGCAGGATAGAGAAAGCTCTAGTGGATTTACCCTCCTTGAAAGAAACCCAGGAAAGCTTGGGAAGCTCCACAAACCTTTCCAATGAGAAGCAAGAGAGAAAGTTTCATGGATGAATCCATGAACAACCCTATAGGATAGAGATTGCTCCATTGCACAGATGAGAAAATAAAGGGCCTGGGGGTTTAAGTTCCTGTCCAAGATCAGTATAAAGATGGGGCTAAGAGACCAGAATCTAGGGTCTAGATGCTTGTGTTCAGTGACTTTGCCATTTACACACTGGGAATCTAGGGTGAAGTACTTAACTTCTGTCCCTGTTTTCTCATCTGTGAAATGGAAATAGGATGGTACTTAGCTCATAATGGTGTTGTAAGGGATAAATAAGATAATTCATAGAATATGCTCAACAGTCTCCAGCACGTAGTGAACATGGTACTGATTAGCCCGGCACTAGGAGAGCTGGCCCAGGTGTGCTGACTCCAAAGGCAGCGACGGGGGGACCACCTCAGGCTCCACGGAAATGGAGGAGAAAGGCCTGGGGTGACTTAGAGGTTTGAGGGAACAATCAAGGTAGAAACCATCATTCAGGGTGTCCTATCAAGAAAAAAGCACATAATCTGAAATATTTAGGAGACTGATTCCTAGGGATCATGAAGAGGTTTGGGAAGGGGGCTGATAGGGCCATTCTGACCTCACCCTGCCAGGGCTGACACGTGTGGGTGTGGGGTCCCCTTAAGTCCTCTCGTCTCACCCTGTACCTGGGGGTGGGGATGGGGGTGGGGTGAGAGTGAGGTAGGGGGTGGGGTGCGCGGGCATGAGAGGGTGGGGAGGTGGGAGGTGAGGTTCCAGCCTCTGCACCAGGGCTCTGGCGCCGCACCGGCCGTCGCTCCTCCCGGCTTACCTGTCTCTGGGCCCTTCCTCATCCACCAGCAGGTAACTTCCGAGTCTGCAGACAGGAGGAGAAGATGAAGGAAGATTGTCCACCCAGTTCTCACGTGCCCATCAGCGACAGCAAGTCCATCCTGAAGTAAGCCATTGTGTGTAGAGAGGGTCTCCATGCCTGCCATCCCCCGTGGCCACTCCCCTGCCGTGGGGAGCCTTTGGGTGGAGGGATTCTGGGCACGTTTTGTAGATATGATGGGGTGCTTGGCCCAGGGATAGTGATGGGAGCGCTTCTTTTTGAAGCCTTTCTCTTTGGAGACCAAGGATCAAGGTATGCGTTTGACCCCCACCTCCTTGGGCCTGTAAAAGCAAGAAAGTGTGACAGTGCGTGCTGTGAATTTGTAGAGATGGCATTTAATTTATTTTAAAACTAGAGCAATACTAACACTCTTATTGCACTAAACAGTTCAAGAAAAAAAAAGAACCCTCAAAACCTGGTTTGAGTTTTTATTGAAAAAGTGTATTTTATTGACATAACGATTTTTTAAATTAATTAATTAATTTATTGGCTGTGTTGGGTCTTCGTTGCTGCACACTGGCTTTCTGTAGTTGTGGTGAGTGGGGGCTACTCTTCGTTGTGGTGCAAGTGTTCCTTGTTGCAGTGGCTTCTCTTGTTGCAGAGCACGGGCTCTAGGCGCATGTGCTTCAGTAGTTGCGGCACATGGGCTCAATAGTTGTGGCTCAGGGGCTCTAGAGTGCAGGCTCAATAGTTGTGGGCACGGGCTTAGTTGCTCTGTGGAATGTGGGATCTTCCTGGAGCAGGGATTGAACCCATGTCCCCTGCATTGGCAGGCGGATTCTTAACCACTGCACCACCAGGGAAGTCCTGACATAATGATTTTTAATTCTGCTTATTTTTATTTTATTTACTCCCTGTCTCATCATAAAAAAACTGGTTGGGATACTTTTCCAAATTCATTGCTGAACTAAAGAAAAGTGTATTTTTTCCTTTCATCTTGCTTTTCAAGTCTTGAGTCCCAATATTTTCTAAATTTGGGCAGCTCCTATCTGCCAACCCGAAGGCAAACCAAGCCTCCTTGAAACGGACTAGATTTGCTGAGGACCTGCCCCCAGTCCTCCTCCTAGAGATCCTGAGAAAACAGACAATGTTGCCCACACCATCATTTTCCTTATTTAGATTTGATAATAAGAACAATGGAACAATATTAAATATCATTTTGAAAAAAAATAATAACCATACTGATTAATTATATGTTATACATATATATCTCCTAACAATTTTATATTCAGTGTTTACACACTTATAAGCACAGCGAACATGCAATATGGAATCCTGCATTGTTAATGCCATTAAGTTATAAATGGCTTCCCTTGTCAGTTACCAACACCGCACATCACACAGGGCTGCAAAACAGACCACGAGAGCATGTTTTTCTCATCCAGTCCCTGGGTTGCTCCAGTATAGGTGATAGCATTGCCTGAGAGGTTCTAGAGCATCTCTGTCCAGTAGGGGAGCCAACAGACACGTGTGGCTGTGAGCATGTTTCCTGTGGCTGGAGAGATGTAGTGAACATAAAAGATGCTCCAGGTGGCAAACATTTTTTACAAAATAAAATAGTGAATAAAATCTCAATAATTTTTACATAGACTTCACGTTGACATGACAATATTTTAGGTACATTGGGTTCAATAAAATGTGTTACTAAAACTAATTTCCCGTTTTATTTTCCTTGGTAACATGGCTACTAGAAGATTTAAAATGATGTGTGTAGCTTGCATTTCATGTCTATTGAACTGCACTGCCCTGCAGAACCCAACCTGGATGCACGGGAACTGTCCTTATCTTCTCTCTGCCACACCTCAGACAAGGCACAAGCTGTAGCTTTCCCTTTATTCTGGGGAGAAGGCATTTGGACAAAGTAGCTACCTTAGGACCTTCAGGATCTTACTCTGAGGGCTGTCACCTTCTTCCCTTGATCACATGTCCATAAAGTCAGGATGGGGAAGAGGCAGGCATCTCTGGTGGTACCGCCACAGCAGCTACCCTAGACCCTTGTAGGAAGTAATATGGGGGGGGAAAAAGCAGGCCTTTAAAATGCCAATTATCCAAGACCATGTGATTTATTTTGAGGAGGTGACTCCGAAGTAAAGTACAGGGAGATTATCAGGAACTCTTATCTACAGTACTGAAATTGTGCAAACACCCTAGATGTACAACAACATGACCTGGGCCCCTCTGTGAGTTTTGCTTCCTTCTCAGCCCACCCCTGGGCTTTCCAAGAGAGTCAATTTGTGAAACTCCCTAGAAGACTAAAGGGCATGTGTCTGATGGCAAAGTCTAGTCTCTCAATGGATTATATATTGTTGGCAAAACATGTACATTATGCCCATTTTAAAAATGAGGAAACTGAGGCCAGTGAAGCCAAATGCCTTATCTAAGGCCCCACCACATTCCAAGTGCATATATGTGTCTTTACCATTTTAGGTCAGAGCTCTTAAGCCTGCTGAAAACCTACAATTGCTACCACGAGGGCAGAAGCTTTCAGCTGAGACACAGAGAGGTAAGGCCTATTTCTCTTCTTTTTCATAGGGTCACCATTTATGCTGGCTTGCCGAAAATATTCCTGCTTTATACCTGTTAATCAAGGGTAATTCTTAAGACCATTTCCTTCACCCTAAGAGTCCAGTTTGGATAATGAATTGCAAGGTCACTCATCCCCTGAGTAGGGGGCCAGGTTATCTCCTTTGAGGTCCCTGCAAGGGGTGCTGAGAGTCGGACCATCCCCATGAGAAAGCAGAGCCAATGGAAATCACCTGTGGGCCTTCTTCTTCCACCTGGGACTTTTGTCTTGGTGAAGGCTGGGGCATTGGAGTTTGAAATCTTTAAGACCGCATAGCCCAGACCTTCCTCTGCTCATCCCACAGCACAGATAAGGAATTCAGCACATGACCCTGACTTGCCCAAGTTCGCGGGGCAATGCAGGAGCGAAAGCAGAGTCTCTGTGTTTGTCAACCAAGAGGAAAGCCTTGCAATAGAGGAGAGCTCCCCAAAAGATGTTGACAGGGCCAGGCACGTCCACACATGAGAGGCAGGGTGGGCATGGGGAGTGGAGGACATCAGAGAGCATGAGTTCCATCTGCAGGCCACCACTGCCTGTCAGATCAAACCCAGGGATGTGGACTTGGTACACACAGACCGGCCTGATTTTTCAAAAGAAGCTGGAATTTCATGTGGAATTCCCAAACCGCGAAACACTATGTGGGCTAAACAAAACAAAAGCCAAATACAAACCCATTGGCACCAGCTGGACTCCAGGGAGTGGCCAGCAGGGCCCAGGCTCAGGAGTCGCTCACCAGGCAGATCACGTGGAGGCCTGGTCTTGTCACCATCCAGAACTTCCAGATCTTTCACATGGGAACCCTGGTCAGGATACTGGGGCATTTGAAAAGCCAAATGGGGAGTCACTGTGACTGTGATCAGGCTTTATTTTGGGGGGGTTTCCATGGTTGAGATCAGGTTGGCTCTTGGACATTTCAAGCCCTGGCAGCCCACAGAGGCCTCATGCAGGTGGAGGCCACTGGTCACTAATCTCCATTCCATTAGTTCTTCAAACAGCCACACATCCTTCTGTAATTACCAGGACACAGGGTAAGTCCCGAGCTTCAGGCAGCTCTGGGCAGCAGGGCGGATTGCCAGTCACTGGCAGGGACGTGACGTCCATCAGCCAGGCCAGGCCAGCAGCACACAGTTCAGGGGGCTGGACGGAAAGGAGGCTGCTGGCTCCTGGCCACACAGTGCTGGGCTCCCTGTGACAACCTGGAAGGACACAGACCTCACGCTCTGCCTCCCCTTGGCCCACCCCACCCCGTGTGGGGCCTTGGGACCAGCCCTGGCAACTTGTTCCCCACCTCCCACGGCCTGAATTTCTGCAAGCTTCTTTGCTCACGCACAGAGTAGCCTCTGTCTTAGCAGCCAACCCTGGCCCAGCTCCTTACTGCTGCCCACAGAGCTCTGATCCTAGCATCCTGCTATCTCTGGTTTCGCTCTCTTTTCTTACTTGAGCGATAAGCCCCTAGAGTCAGGCCAAATGCCTTCCTGGTCCCACATGCCCCTTTCTGGTGCCACATGCCCCTTCCTGGTGCCACATCCCCTCAGCCAGGCATAGTGCGGTATCTGTGCATAGGTGTTAGATAACTAACCAGCAGATGCAGGCCTGGAGCAAGTTGGGATGAGTCCTGAGCCCCTATGTGCTGGGCAGTTTTGATCTGTGCCACTAAGTGAGGAGTTGGGCTCATTTCAGTTCTTGTGCTGAAGGCATAGGGTGAGGTCTTTTGGCTGGACCCTGTTCCTCAGCTCTGGGCCATCCAGGGATTGCCCTAAGACCATGGTGGTCTCAATATGTGGTCCCCACACCAGCAGCTTTGGCATCATCTGGGAACTGGTTAGAACTGCAAATTCTTATCACTCTCCTTCCCCAGGCCTGCCCGCTGAATCAGAAACTCATCACTCTCCCAGCTGTGTTTTGACAAGTCCTCCAGGGGATTCTGATGAAGGCCAAGTTTGAGAACAGATAGTCTAAGAGCTTGACCTTGGCATTTGGGATTCCCCAAAACAATCCCCTCTGTAGGAACAGCTGAGTGGGGAGAGGGACTGGGAAGCCCCAAACCTGTTTGTGTGACGGGACAGTCCCCATGGAGGAGTGGAGGACCCTGCAGCAGGGAAGGGGTGCTCCCAACGGCCTCCAGAAGCAGGAAGTTAATATCTCACAGGCAGGGATTTTCATATTTGTAACCTTAAAGAAGGTGTGAGGGCCTGACTTGATCTCCTTGGAGCCGGAAAGTACCTTTCAGGAAACTTCTGCAGTTTTAACAGCCAAGACGTGCCAGCCTGAGGGAGTGTGTGTCTTCGGGAGGTGACTGCCACCACAGAGGCAGGCCACCGGCTTGGGAGGCAGGGAGTTCTAAGGCCGAAATGCATGACTGGTTCCTGGGGCACCACGTCTCTGGGTGATCCACCCACCACCCAGTGCCCGGGCCTCTGCAGTTCCTCAGGTTGCTGACCTGGGACCTTCTGGGCCTCAGAGACTCATAGTTCCCAGAACTTGCTGCAGGGCCACCTGAGATTGGCCTCTCCAGGCACTGCAGACCCTGAGGGCAGGGCAGACAGGAGGAGCTTGCCTCTATTTTATTTATTGTAGTACAAGAGCTTTGTGAGGCAGGAGTGACCATTTTCCAAACAAAGAAACTGAGACCCTTAGAGTCTCTGGCCCAAGATGACACTGAAGGAAGTCAACGATGCTGGCATGCCTCTAAGGCCTGAGCAGAGAAGTGTATAATACAGTGATTCCCTCGCCAGCATTAAGCTCTGGAGGTCTTTGAATGTCTCAGCTGAGTCTGACTCACCAGGCCTCAGGGACTCAGAGAGCTGTCCATCAGTCCTGATCCCCAAGCTCAATCCCCAAGCTAAGCATGGGGAGCTCAGCGTCGGGTACGCCCTCCCAGAGCCACAAGGGGCCCTGCAAGACACGCCCTGCCCCCCTCCACTGGTTGTCACGGGGCCTGCCCCAGAGCAGCCACAGCCTGGCTGCTACAGTTCGGGGACCTTCTTATCCACTGTCTCATCCGGGGTCCATAGAACTTGGAGAGATGAAACGTGTCACTGGCAGGGGCCACACCCTGGGGCAAGCGTTTCCGTGTGAACGTCCCCCCAGCCTCTAAAGGGCTAGGAACAAAGGATTCCCTGCTCTGGAGGCCCAAGCACTAACTTCCTTCATTGTAAACTCTGCCTTTGGGATAATTTTGCTTGTTTTACAATGAAAAGTGTGATCAACTGGGAGCAATCCGTGCCTTTGGAAGATAGCAAAGCATTTTAACTAGGCTGGTTGGTGCCCCTAGAGAATAATGGACCACCTGGAAATGCCCGTGGGTAAATATGTCACGGCTGACTGTGTGAGCTAGAGGCAGTAGGGCCCTGGTGTCCTGGTATGTGGTGTGTGACCCCTCCCAAAGCCAGCCTCCCACCCCACCCAGCACTCGGCTCACAGTGGGCTTAAAGCTCCCCCTGGTGGCCTGAGCACACACCACACCCAGCATGGGACCTCTGGAAGGACCTTCCCTCCGCCAGGGGTCGCCTTCCCTCTTATAATGATCCCTCTTCTTCTAAGGCCTGAAGGCAGGAATGACGGGGTTGACAGACTACCAGATCTTGATGAGTGCTAGGCCCTTGGACACGTTCCCAGGGAGTTCCTGAGTGCTTTCCAGTCTGTCTTTCCAGGTGGACGGGGCATTTGTGTCCCTTCCCTGTCTCATTGGTGGGTGGGAGGAGTAGAAGGCTGTTCCATAGGACTTTCTATTAGACTGCTCCGTCCTCGGGAGCTTGGGACACTGCCCAAAGCCCCTTCCCCCAGCCCTTTATTTTTTATTTTTTTATTTTTTAATTTTCTAATTTTTTAATTTTTTTTTTAGCAACTTCTGAAGGTGTCATTAGCTTCTTATACATCAGGAGTATTAGCAGAGGAGCCCAGAACCCAGGGATCTCCTTGACCCTGTTTGATCTCCCCAAACGCAGCAGTGTGATTTCTGAACTCAGGGAGAATTAGCCAGCGTCATTCTAGTTTCACGCTGCTTCCCTGTGAGTCTGGCCCAGTAAGCCTGACCCATGCAGTCACCAGCCAGGCATCTGCTCAGTAAGTCAGCCTTCCTCACCACCTCCTAAGGACATCCTGGCCAAAGCCTGCCCCACACATGTTTGCTGGAGAAGACCAGGGACCCAGAGATTTGAGTCAACCAGAGGCACAGCAGGTTGTAACAGTTGGAAAATTTGTATACAGTGCTTATAATTCCATCTCCAAGTTCATTTGTCCAGTTTCCCCAACCACTGTAGAGTATGAAGGACAGGAATTGCTGTCCCCATTTTACACATCAGGAAACTAAGTAAATTGCTTGTCTGAAACTTTGTCTTTTAAATGTATGGTTTATATTCTGCCTCCTCACAAAACACATAAAAGAGGACAGATACACACTGGAAATGTCCAAAGCAATTTTTAAAATATTTTAAAATCAGAAAGAAATAGAAAAAGAAGAAAGAAAGAAAGAAAGAAAGAAAGAAAGAAAGAAAGAAAGAAAGAAAGAAAAAGAAAGAAAGAAAGAAAGAAAGAAAGAAAGAAAGAAAGAAAGAAAGAAAGAAAGAAAGAAAGAAAGAAAGAAAGAAAGAAAGGGAAAGAAAGAAAGGACGGAAGAAAGGAAGAAAGGGAAAAGAAAAGAAAAGAAACGAGGGTGAGAGAGAGATGGATGGAGGGAGGGAGGGGAGGAAGGAAAAGTGGTTTGCTAGTCCACAGGGCAAGGAGGTGGAGGAAACAGAAGCAGGCTGTGAGCTTGCCCGTGGCCCCAGCTCCATTCTGCTCCCCTCCCCTGTCCCTGCCACCCCGACCAGGGCAGCCAGCTCCAGCGTGGCCCCAGAGAAGAGGGCAACAGGTCTGAGGCCTGTCTCTTTTGAGCTCTCTGTTGCCTCAGTCTGCCCCCGCCCCATCCCTCACCCGCACCTCCTTGCTTGCCAGATGCCTCTGGGAATGGGGTTTGCCAGGATGTGGGGACCCAGGGCTGTGGGGGACCCATGGACATGTGGCGTGAGACCCTGGCCCCTGAACTTGCCCAAGAGCAGGGCACCTGGACAACACCCTGCACTTCGCCCCACCCATGAGCGGTCTCTGGGCGGAGGCAGGTGGGGGTGGGGGGTGGGGGACAGGGCCACCTGGTCCAGTCGTTTGGTGCCCTGCAGGTTGAGCTGGTGCAGGTTCTGTCTTGGCCCTCAGTGTAGGGAAAATGCGCCCGATGACACAACAGGACTTGTGAGGTGGAGTCACTGAGGTCCCCCCGGGTGCCCCTGTGAAAGTCCCCCCAAAACATAGCAGGTGCATTTGCTGAGACCTCCTATTTGCTCATGGGCCTTGTGGGGACTTGGGAGTGCCCAGGGCCTGGCACTGAAACCACTGGGGCAAGACCTTCGCTTCTCCTCTCCTCGCAACCTTCCCTGTTCCCCCTCCTGTGAGGCAACCACATAGACAACAGCTGCTCCATGTGTGCGCTCGTAATATGCACCCCAGGATGTGTGTAGGTTTTAGCCCATTTACTCATCAATTACCACTATTTCACCCGTGAGAAAACCGAGGAACAGAGATGTTAAAGAACTTGCCCAAGGTGCGCAGCTGGTAAGGTGCTGTGCAAACAGGAGGAGTAACAGTCACCACGTCGTGTGAGATAGGCTGTTATTCAGAGCATGGGTCTCACTATGAGTTGCCAAAGCAGGGAGCCCCTGCAGAGAGGCAGCTTCCTCCCAGAGACCCTCCAGGGGCAGTAGCCACCTTGGGGGTCAGGGGAGGAGGGGGAGGGTAGGGACATGACACAGACCTCTGTGCTATTTACAGAAGCCTTTATTGAGGAAGGGTCAGAGTTCATGGATCACTGGGAGGTGCAAATAGAGAGTTCTGAGGATGCTGCTGGGGCGGGGGCTTGTAGAGGAGGCTGCATCCTGGCCAGGTTTCATGGAAATCTGGGAGCACTGGTGCCAGTCCCTCAATGGTCTCGGTAGAGAGTGCCCTGGAGCCCTGGCATCACTCAACCTCCCTCTGGGGGCTCCCCGGGTCTTGCCACTGTCCATCTGTCTGCATGAAGCTCGGGGGTCAGCAGAGGGTCCAGTCCTCCTTGGCAAGTCCCTGCTGCTTGGCTGCTTTTCCTGAGACTTCCCAAAGAGCCAGTCCAGGGGGTCCACAGTGCCGGTGCCAGGCAGTGCAGGCTGCTGGCCGCTGAAGCGGGTGGTGATGTCCTGTAGGGACCCCGTGGAGCAGCTCTTCTCGCGGGAACGGGCCGGCCGGTGGGGTCTGCTGGGTTGGACCCTGGCTGCAGCCTCGTCCAGCATTGAGGTGGGTTGTGCCAGCTGACAGATGGACTTCACGTAGTCATCCAGGCTGGGGGAGGCCGGGGGTTCCTCTCCAGACCCACCAGGCAGCATCTCCTCCGAGGCCTCCCGAATCGTGGGCAGGTGGGCCACAGAAAGCAAAAGCCGGGACTTCATGGCTGCCGGCGGCAGGGAACCAGCCACCTGTTGGTTGACAGAGGACCGGGGATGAGGGACTGATGTGCCATCCTGACACCCTTCCTGTGTCCCCTCCCCCATCTGGGCTGCCTGGGTGAAGCACATGCCTGAGAGCGGTTTAAAGCCTGCAGATCCAAGACCAGGCTCGAACTCCTGGGCTCTTCCTGCTAACATTATTTAAGACGCTATGGTTATTGTTGGTCAAGACCCTGTACCAACCAGAGAATCCAACCTCACGGACTGGAGTCAGAGGAAACCTGGCTTTAAAACCAAACTTAGCACTTCCTGACCCGGGGTCCTTTGGCAAAGTCACCTCTCCAAGCTTCCACTTATCCATAAAATGGGGTTATAAATACAGCTCTCAAGGGTGTTGGCAAAAACAGATGGAATGACACCTCATGGGAAATTCCATTATGAACATAAAGTCCCCTGCAGATGCTGTCACAGCTGTTAGCTGCATCCTGGTCTCTAACCCGCAGTGAGGCTGTCCATGTCCCAGGCTAAGAGCTGCCTCAAAGAGGCCCAACGCCTTTTTGTTTTACCTCAAACCAGACAGCAGGCGATCTCTCTTACCTGTAGCTGAGGAGGTCTGGGGTAGCAGGGGAGCTGGGTGAGCAAGGAAGTCCACAGAAAGCCCCCAGGGAGCTCAGGGCAAAGGGATTGGGGTCCAGGAGCTGGAGCCCTGTGTCCGGCGTCCAATTGCCGGGAGGAGGACGACGAGGATGAGGTGCCACGGCCTCCGTCCGCTGTGCCGCTGTCCAGAGTGGAATCCTCCCTGCACTGTCTGGCGAACCTCGTGGCCCGGCAGCTGCTTTTATACCTTTCCACCAGCAATCAATTACTGTCACGCGCGCCAAAAATAGCAGTGCTCAGGAAGGCTCTCAGAGGAAAACAGCTTGGTGGGCGGGGCCTGGCCCAGCTGCCAGCTTGGAGCAAGTGTTTGCGCCTGTGGGAGGTTCTGGGAATGTTTACTCTGCAGGGCGGAGGTGGGGTGGCCACAACTCCTGGCCACCTCAGGCCACTGGGAGAGGCAGGGGGCTCCACTGGGCTCCCACAGGCAGCCCTAGGTTCTGCCACCTCCACCTGGAAGCGTTCCCCGCTACATATTACACCAGCACCCTGCAGCCCCAGGACACTCTGGCTCGGTGCTGGCTCTGCCAGAGCCCTAGGCCTGCACCTGCGAGGAACCCTGCCAGACACAGAGATGCAGGGCTCTGCCTGGAGGCGGCCAAGGCCGGGCTCCCTGGGCCTGCTGGGTTTTGGGATGTGCCCACCTTCTTCTGGGACCAGGGGCAGCCTGCGGGGTCCTGGTCTTGCTGCTTCCCAGATGTGGTGCTTTCAAATGAGAACTGCTTTATTTGCTCCTCAGGTATCTCATTAGTACTCCTGTGCACTGGGGACTGTTCTAGGTACAGAGGATGTAAGCAGTGAACAAGTCATTGCATCCTAGAGCTTAGCTGTTAGTGGGGGAGAGAATTAAGTACTCCGTGGATGGGTACTGTGATGTTGGGTACTGATTACAGCTGCAAAGAAAAGGCTGGCTGTGCTGTAGTAGAGAGGCCAGGAGAGTCGTCTCTTAGAGGGGGCACTGAGCAGAGAGCTGAACAAATGAGGGTGGTGGTTCCCAGTTGAGGAGTAGCATGTGCAAAGCCCCTGTGATGAAAGTCTGCTGGGCACGCTCAGAGGACAGCCAAGGGCCCACATGACTGGCCCATGTGGGGAGAAGCCAGTGGGTCTTGGCGAGGACACTGGGTTTCCCTCCAAAGTGGATGGACGGACACTGCAGGCTTTCGTCAAGGGTTCAAGAGTCTGGCTGCTGCTTGGAAAGAGTGACTTAGCCGCTGCACATGGGCTAAAGGGGCAGCTAACGGGGAGACTGCACCTGGGCAGTGTTGGGAGGCCACTGCCCGTGTCCAGGGGTGAGTGTGTCAGCACAGGAGGTGGCTGAGGACAAGGCAGGTGACCCTGAGAAAGCTCTTGTAGACAGCCAGCTCCATGCACTTCTCACACAGGCCTGACATCATGCGCCCAGCCATGGGCCCACCTGGAAGACACCTGTCTTGTGCCCGCAGGCAGGGGACAGAAAGCCGTCACTGAGGCTGCAGCCCAAGCCTGAGGTCTGACTATTGGACAGACCCCAGATACAGAGGCAAGCAGGTGGGGTGGCAGCCCAAGTTCGTGCATTCTGGCTAGTGTATTCCTGATGGACCAGGGCGTGGGGCCAGCCCGTGATCAGGATTTCAGTTAAACATGGCCGTTTCCACCTCAGTGGCTCCTCCATCTGGATGCTTCTGTAGAGAGCCTTTGTCTGTTTCTCTGGCTCTCTCTGAATTCATTAGCAATTAGCAAATAAGCCAATAGGCTGACTTGAGGAGGGAAGTATTGACTGGGACAGAATCAGAGGGTCCAGGGTGATTTTCCAACTTGTGGAAAGTCCAGGCCCCAGGACCTGTGTTCTCATCTTGCCTCTGCTGTCACTTACTTCCCTACCTGCATAGTGAGGGCTGCCTTGGAGGTTCCTCTCCTCTACCTTGGGCGTCTCTGATTTGGATCAGAGAAAGCTGCAGGCTGCCAGGGCCCAGGCTAAGGGGCAGCTGAGCAGTGGTAGGGGGCTCGGATTGGGGGCACCCATGCTGCCTGTGCAGGGACACCAGGCCTGAGTCACATCAGGCCAGCCGGTCCCCAGAACAGCATAGCCTTGACCTCAGAGGCAGCAGCTCTGCTTTAGCCCTTCACTTCCCCAGAACAAGTTCCCCTGCCTCCTTCACGGCAAGGTCCCCAGAACCTTCATACAGTATCTTTAAAGGCCTGACCTCAGCAAGTCCAGCCTTGCTGCCCCTGCCCCAACGGTGCCATCAGATGGTCTGGGCTGTGTCTGCTTCATCTCCTCCAGCCAGGGTCCACTTTGGGGCTGGAGTCCACGAATATTCATGTCCCTGAATGAACATGCCAAGTTGTTCCTGGCGGGGTGGAGGCTCTCTCCAGCAATGTATCGACATCTAACAGAGGCATCTGAAGCCAAGTCTGAACACAAAGTCCTGAACCCCACTTTGGGTTTTCTTACTATCTCCATAGGACCTTTAACTCCAGTGGATCCATCTAATCTTTCCTTTACAGGGAGGGTTAGTTACATATCTGTGCCTGTGTAGCGTCAGTGGTTATCAAAAACAACTCCGGGGTTTTTTGTTGTCGTTTGTTTTCTTTTTTAGCAAATAGTACAAGGCCGTTCCAGAAAGCTATGTGTATTTTTGATAACCTTGAACAAAGGAGAACTATTTTCTCTGTGGCTGGCTGGATGTTTTAAATTATTACTAACCATGAAATCGACCCTGCAGGACACCTCTGTAAGTGTCACCAGGGATATGCAGGTTTCCACAAGGTCCCTGTTCTCACAGAGCTTTCGATGCCAGCAAAGAGAAAGAAACAGCACTGGTGAATCTAAAACGGTGCCTGAGATAGCATTGGAAGAATGATGTTCTAAGTTCATTGACAAAACACTAGTATCAAAGTGGATTAGGAGCACATAGCTGGGAGGACCTAGGGTCTGCTGAAGGGTGAGGCTGAGAAGGTTTCTGGCAGGTGCTCTGAGGGTGCAGACAAAGCAGCCTGGCCAGGCACACACATGGGAGTGATTAGGCTGGGCGCAGCGAGCCTGGAGGGGGTTGTGCATAGACAGGAGCCCGAAACAGGTCAGAGAAACAGAATCAAGGATGCAAGGGGAGCAAGTGGGAGCTGGCTGAGGGTGCCTCTAGAGGACTCTGTCGATTAGGACCTCAGCCTTTGGTGGCGGGGAAACGGCCATGCCATCTGCAGACCTTGGGAAATTAAGGCTGGTTGGGCACATGGGCTGGGAGCTGTTGCAGATATTCCAAGTGTGTGTGCTAGTGGTGGGACGTGGAGTTGGCCATGTCCCAGGTGGTGAGGAAAATGAGACTGGCCCTCAGGAAAGAAACCAGCTTGGAAGCCTGGGGCTGGGGGGTTCAGCCCACTGCTGGGAACCGTGTGGGGACTGTTCTAGTCCACCTCTGCTCTAGTGGGCATAGGATCCGGCGCCCTTGGCACATCCCCAGTAGGACCAGGTGACCGTGGGCCCCCTGCCCGGGCGCAGTGGTGGGTGGAGAGCGCCCCGCGTTGCACTGGTGTCTGCACGGCCGTGCTTCCCTGGAACGTGTTTCCTTGCCGCTGTGTGGACGTGCCTGCCCGACAGCAGCTGCGTTCCTGTGGGACACCTGACTCAGCCGCCCCGTGCCAGACCCTGCGCCCGAGCGGTGGAAGGGCACGCCTCAGGCTTCCTCTCGGGCCGGGACCTCATGCCTTAGGGCACACAGAAGTTCACGGGCTTTCCGCCAGAGGAGGACAGGACCTCGGGGAGGAGAGGGTGTGTTTCGGGGGAGGAGAGGGTGTGTTTCGGGGGAGGAGAGGGTGTGTTTCGGGGCCCGAGTGCGCGGGGAGTCCCGTGGGGCGGGGGCTGAGTCCCGAGGGGGGTGGGGGAGGGTGGGCAGTGACCCGTGAGCGCGGCTGCTCTGGGGGGAGGGGCCGACCCGTGTGCGTCTCCACAGGAAGAAGGAGCTCTGATCGTCGAGGGGCTCCTCAGCATCTCCTGGGGCCTGAGGCGGCCCATCCGGCTCCAGATACAGGACGACAGGGAGCGCGTGCCCCTCTCCTCGGCCTCCTGGACCCCCGGACACCCGTGAGTGCCGGGCGGGGTGGGGCGGGGCCGGCTGGGCTCCGTGACGCCTGTTCAACCCGAAAGTATCGTTTGGGGTGTCAGGGTGGGGGAGTTGACCTCAGCCTCAGGGGGAGCGCAACCCTCACCCCATTCCTGTTTGGGGCAGGAGCATGGGAGGATGACCCAGCCTCACCCCTGCCACCCAGTGGCTGCCTCAGCCCATGACCTCATCTGCCAACCTGCAGCCTCACCCCGGGGGTCCTTCCCCATGACAACGAAGTCACCTCCCTCCTCGTGAATGTTCCAGGCTCCCCTCACCTCTGGTTGTACTTTTCAAACATTCTTTGTCTATGAGAGAGAGAGGGCTCTAGGTGGGGGCCTCCCGACACCCTCTGCAATCTAACCAACTTAGCATCTCCTGTTCTATCTCAAAAATGCACACAACTGTCGCCTCCTACTGTTCTGCTTTTATTTCAATATCACAATTTATTTTTATAAATGTATCGGAGTTTAATATCAGATTTATTTAAATACCAAAAGAATGTTTCCATCAGGATGAAATGGTTTTCTTCTGTCTTATCATTTAATGGCCTCTTCCCACCCCAACCCAAAGATGGGCAATTAGCTGCTGAGTTTGCGTCTGCATGTAATAAGTCCTTCTAAGAGTCAGAAATTCAAGACATTTTCCCCTTCAAAAATTCAAGTAAAATGGCTTCTCTGAGGTCCCTTAGCATGTTGATGTCCCTGGTGCATCCCAGGTGTCCCTGGTCACTCATAGCAAATTTTGAGCCACACAGACTCAGAGCTTAAGGTTCAGATGGGCTCTTTAGAAAGGAGGGGAAAAGTGGTCACACGAGCAGTCTCAGACAAGGACCCTTAGAGGCCTCTCAGCATTGGCTTGGCTGCTCTGTCCTCTCCTTTCAGGCTCCATCTCTGTGGGGCTACTTCCCATCACACCCATTCCTTCTCCAGCCCAGCACCGGCTACCCTGGTTTGGAGACCACCCTGCTCAGAGGCCTTGAGGTTGGCCCCCCTCAAGGTTGCTGCTGCCCGAGTCCCCCAGGCCTGAGGGCAGCGCAGAGAGCCCACTTGGCACGTGGCCACAGATGCCAGCTGCCTCAGCCCAGCACCAGAAGCACCTGGGCACCGTGTGTGTCCCTATGTCTGTGCAACGGGGCCCAACCTAGGCCACTCAGGTCCAGCAGACACTGTGGCGATCCTCTGCTTTTCTTTTAATCTTTACGTTGACTTAGGGTGAAATCCTGGCCTCCTCTCTGCCTGCCCTGATTCTTGCCTGTTTCCTGTCCACAGAGGCAGCCGGCCTCTTCTCTTTGACCTGAGCTACTTTTCTCTGCCAGCAGCCCTCTGAGCACCACCGTTACCTCTTTTCAGGCAGGAGCCGCCTCTTCAGGATGGCAGACTCACTGCCCAGGAACCAAGCGCTCAGGCTGGGCCCAGGGAGGAGAGTTCCAGAGATAGCACAGGTCAGTGGGGCCTCGAGCTGCCCAGGACCCTGTCCTGCTCATCTGGGGTAGGAGGGAAGGGAGGGGTTGGCTCATGACCACTGTCTCTGAAGATCAGCTTGTGGAGTAGCAAAGAGTGGCTTCGTTTGCCTTCAGGAGCAGCCCCTGCTAAATCTCTCCTCAACCCAAGGCATTCTTATCGACTCCTCACCTAGGGAGAAGGAAGCAGAGGCTTGCAGAGGTGACGTAGTTTGCCTGAGTCCCTGCAACGTGCTGCCTTATAGAAAGGAGAGAGATCAGCACAGGGCGTGGCTCCCTCCTGGCTTTACAGGCCTCTGGGACCTCTTCCCCACCCGCCAGGATTCATAGCTGCATGTCTGTCCTGTCTGCGCCCTCCCCTCACACTCAGTGAAGGGCCTGTCCCAGAGGACAGGGCTGAGGCTCTCAAAGTCCTGCTCTGCGTCCCTAGGGGTGGAGGCCCAGAGGCTTATGGCCATGTGGCATGGTGACACAGGTTATCCTGTCTGGGGGTCACCTTTCCCATCTGCAAAGTGGGCATGATGCAGGCTGGACCCCGGCCTCCATCACAGGGACAGCAGTCACAAGGCCCAGGGTGACAGGGAGCCACGCGCCGCACGTGGCACCACCGCGGGAGCAGTTCTGTCACCACTGCCCTCCCCCCAGCCTGACCCCCTCATCCATTTCTTGCCCCAGAGCCCATGGAGGAGGACGAGGAGACCCCGCAGCTGATGCGGACCAAGAGCGATGCATCCTGCGTGATCCAGAGGCGGCCCAGGTGCCGCGCACCTGGTGAGGCCCAGAGGATCCGGCGACATCGGTTCTCCATCAACGGGCACTTTTACAACCACAAGGTGATGTCCCAGCCTGGCCTCTCCCCTGGGTCCTGAAGCTGAGGCCCAAAGGAACAGCCCCACGCATGGGTGTAACCACTGGGCCTTCTATAGGCCAGGCCCCGCGGGGGTCAAGCCAGAATTCACCCTCACCACGGCCCTGTGTGCAGATGTGGTCGTGCCCATGTCTTGATGGAGACACGGGCTCAGGAGGAGCTCTCTTGCCCAAAGTCACATCAAAATAACGTTCCATTTCACGGCCCCAAAGCCTATATTTTTTCCATCACACACTCACTGCCAATTCATTCTCACAAGTTGCATGGATATTTGGAAAGTAATGCCAAATTCATCTTTAATAAGGCAATTTTCTATGAGGTTTCCACCCAAGCTTGGTTGATAATTTTATGGGAACGTCATGTCCCCTGTGATCATTTTCACTTGGTAGATTAAGCCAACTAGGTCGAGGTGTGCCCAGCAGCACTTGTGTCTGTGTCCCAGAGAACCCGCACTGCTCCTGATTCCCAGCACTTAGCCTTTTGTCCAAGCATGTACTGTACGGACCTCAGGAAAAAGATCTCCTTCCCCAGATGACATCATTCCGTAAACAAATGAAACTGTAAAAGGAGAAGTTGATTGTTACTATAAATGGGCCGAGTGGCAGTTTGGGTGAGGCCCTGGATGGAGTGTCCTGTAACAGAGCCACATCCTGCAGCACTGGGAACTTGGAAGCCGAGGTTTCCAGGTTAAGCAGCTGCCCTTCTTGATAGGTGATGACTCATGGAAGGAGGAGTGGGGGCCTGGGCAAAGGGTCAAGGTCAGATCTGAAGAACAGTCACACAGGCAAGGTCTGCCAGGAGCCATTCAAGCCGCTCTTGGGGCGCCCTGCACTTCAGGATGAAAAATCCAGCAAGGCAGGCTGAAGGGACCCCGCTTCACCATCAGGACCTCCCTCCACCCCCTGCCAGGTTGATGATGGACAATAGGCTATCTTCGCTAAACCCAGGAAAACCCAGGACTATTTTCTTTTTACAATACATTTATTTATTTATTTATTTATTTATTTATTTATTTATTGGCTGCATCGGGTCTTCGTTGCTGCACGTGAGCTTTCTCTAGTTGCAATGAGCGGGGCAGGGGGTGGTGAGGCTACATTGTGGTGCACAGGCTCCTCATTGCGGTGGCTTCTTTTGTTGCAGGGCACAGGCTCTAGGTGCACAGGCTTCAGTAGTTGAGGCACACAGGCTCAGTCATTATGGCTCATGAGCTTAGTTGCTCTGAGGCATGTGGGATCTTCCTGGAGCAGGAATCGAACCTGTGTCCCCTGCGCTGTCAGGCGCATTCTTAACCACTGCACCACCTAGGAAGTCCCAACCCAGGACTATTTGAGAGTAGTTTCCTGGGGCGAGTTGGGGGTGGGGTGGTGGAGGGAAGGCATGGCTGAAGTTAAACAGAGATTATGAAATTAACCTGACCCTCTATCTGACTTGAGTGTTCTTTAAATCTTGTCCCAAAGGGGTTTGGTCTGCAAAGTGTTGAGCACCATTTGCTAGTATTTGAATAAATATTGATATGCTATTTTAAGGGATCATTCAACAATTTAGAAAGGCTATTTGCATAGGTTTAGACTCTTTCTAGTTCTACGTTCCTAAAAAAGGAGCTTTTGGCTCCATGACTCAAGGTACCAAATAGCAGGGTTATCTTCAGTACATTCACCTCTCCTCTAAGGGAGCCAGTCATCTCTAAGAGGTGTCTTTGCCACATTACACCTTACTCAGTCATTGCAAATGTCACAGGGACATGGAGATGTCTGAGCACTCTGTAGCCTTTCAAGTGAGCAGAAATGAACAGTGAGGGCGCTCATCACAGCCTTTCATGTGCATTGGAGCCATCCTGCCAAGAAGGGCTTCTTAGCCAGCCTGACACTGAATACACTACCCAGTCAGGCCCCAGTCAGAGCAGATTTTCCACCAGTCATGTATTTAACTGTGAAATGTGGACCCATTCTTCTGGGCAAATTGAGGACCTTCCAGGACATGAACTAGGGCCTTAGGCATGTTGGACAGTTGATTCACGTCTCCTGGTTGAGTAAAGGGATCCCCCATTTTCGCCTTGCTCTACATGCATTCAGAATCAGTGTCCTTAGAAATCAGGCAATAGAGTATTTGAGTCACAGGCAACAATTTTAAAAAATTCCTAGAATTAACTTCCTGGGTTTGTTATTCCAGGTTTTATCTCTTAGAACTGTACACTATTGCTTCACTCAATTATTTTCCAAAACTATTCTTATTCACAGTAATTTTGGCTTGATTTCCAGACAGGGTAAAACCTAGCACGTGTGTTCACTGCTTTGCCCTGGCCTGTAAGATTCAAATGTGTTCTATGAGGGGAAAACCAGAGTGGTTAGAGATGGGAAAACAGCCTGGGGACCTTTGTTCTTACTTGGAGCCGGTTGGTATCTTCTTGAGAAAAGACTTCAGGCAGAAGAAACGCTAACGATGTCTTGTTGACATGACCTTTCTTCTCCTAGAAATAGCCTGACTCCTCTATTCCATATTTCTTAGAAACTGAAAGCCTACTCTGGCTTTCTGTATCACCCAGAGTCATTCCACATCTCAACTGTGGAGAAGGCACATCCGGGTTTAAGTCTGGCTCTGGTACTCAGGGACCAGCTAGGGACACTGAACAAATCCCTTACACACCCCAAGCCCCTCCTGGGAAAGGCAGAGCTAGGACCATTCAGGAGGAATGTGTGAATTGGAATTTGGTTTCAGAAAGCAAGGAGGAGGGGCTTCCTAGGTGGCGTAGTGGTTAAGAATCCGCCTGCCAATGCAGGGGACACAGGTTCAATCCCTGCTCTAGGAAGATCCCACATGCTCCAGGAAGATCCCACATGCCATGGAGCAACTAAGCCCATGCACCACAACTATTGAGCCTGCACTTCAGAGCCCGAGAGCCACAACTATTGAGCCCATGTGCTGCAACTGCTGAAGCCCACGCGCCTAGAGCCCGTGCTCCGCAACAAGAGTAGCCACGGCAATGAGGAGCCCGTGCACCGCAATGAAGAGTAGCCCCCACTCAGCGCAACCAAAGAAGGCCTGCGCACAGCCAAAAAAGACCCAACACAGCCAATTAAATTAATTAATTAATTAATTTTTAAAAAAAAGAAAAGAAAGCAAGGAGGAGCTTGCCCACAGGGAAGTCAGATGCAGGGAGGTCCTGTGCCACGGTGGTGAAGCAAGGGGTTTGGGGCAGCTCTGCCCTTTCTAGATGGGTGATGCTGACAAGCTGCTTAACCTGTCCAAGCTTCCGTGTCTTCCCTAAGATAAGGGGACGAGAGACAGGTACTTCTAAGGGCTGTTATGAGGATTACATCAAAGATTATATATAAAGCGCTTAGCAGGTTTACTACCTGGCTAGTGATCACTGAGGACTTAATAAGCCTCAGGCGATGCCCTGGTTGACCTTTATGTATGGTGTCCCATAAACAAAGGCAAGATACCTGTGAGAACGTCACGGGCCCCCATACCTGTGCAGGAGCCATGTGGCTGAGGCACAGGGTACATGAGAGGGAACCATGTGTCCCATGTGCATAATATGAGAGGGGCCATGGATAGCAGTCTAGGCTGTGGGACATGGTATAAGACAGCACTTCTCAAAGTGTATCCTACAGATAGCATCACGGGGCATTTTCCTCAAATGCAGATTTTATCCAGGAGTCTGGACCGAGGGAGCCTGAGACTGCATGCTGACCCAGCTGGTCCAGAACATACTTTGAGCTGCACAATTTTTGAAAGGTTGTTTCTTTGGGCAACAGTGTGGAAAATGGATTGAAAGGGCTGAGACTGGAAGGGGAGAGTTGGGAAGCTGATGCAGTATAAACAGAGGGCCTCTACTCAGGCACCACTAGGAGAATGGAGAGCAGTGACAGATTTGAGAACTTCCAGCCTTAGAATCAGCAGACACTTAGTGATTTGATCGCTAGAAAGAGTGAAGGAGAGACTGGTCCCCCCCTCCCCCAACCCCTTGTGAATGACTTCCAAGGCCCTGGTTCCTGGAATCCATAGAGCTGGCCCTTACAGCTTTGTAGGCATCTTTCTTAGAGGCCTCTCTAAGATGGGAGCTGTTACAGCTTCCCTGTGTATGCCTGGATCTGGGCACAGCTGGTGTGTGGGTCTATGTGGATGGACAGAGGCAGGTGCTCCCAGAGCCCAGATTCCTCTGCTGCTCCGGCCTGCTCAGCACTATCTGGACGACAGCATACCCAGAGCCTGCGTGATATCGGCCCTGTGGCCCCTCTGGCCTTGCCCTGAACTGCCTCCCTCTTCCTGTACAGACCTCCGTGTTCACTCCCGCCTATGGGTCCATGACCAACGTGAGAGTGAACAGCGCCATGACCACCCTGCAGGTGCTCACCCTGCTGCTGAACAAGTTCCGAGTAAGTCTGGCCACGAGTGGCCCTGCCCCAGGTGCTGGTGGTTTGCTGTTTTGCTGGGGGAGGGGCCTGGGGAAAGCCATGGCTCCTGGCTAGAAGGATGACCAAGGTTTCCTCAGCTGAGCTGGCCTCTCTGGGAGTTTAAGCAGAGAGAGAGGAGGGCTCCCTGGGGATTTGCGTGTGTGGCACTGAGGATGTGGTTACTGCCAGGGGTCCCTTTCTGTCTCTCCTGTCTGGAAAAGCCATGGTCTGACTTCCTGTCACTACCTGTGCAGGTGGAAAATGGTCCCAGTGAGTTTGCACTCTACATTGTTCACGAGTCTGGGGGTAAGTGTCTGCCTTTGCTTCCCGATTATAAGAACAAAAGTCCCTGTCCATTTGGCAAGCTCACCGACTGTGTTTCTTCTCTGAGGGCTCTTCCTGGCCTTGGGACACACTGTGCCTCTACCATGAGCACCCCTCCCAGACCCAAATCCAGGCATACTGGTCATCCCTTTCAGAATCCCACCGAAAGCACACAGTAAGCCACTCTCTCCAATAGATTCAGCGTGGAGTGGGGAGGAGTGTACCTCTGGGTCTTCAAGGTGGACTGAAGCCCCTCACCCACTGAGAACTCCTGTTGCAGAACTGGCACTGCACAGCCCTCTGTCCAGCGCTGCATGACCCAGATGTGATAACTGAGCCTCCCCAAGTCCACTTCCCCATCCCCCTCTCCTCCAGCCACTGTTCCTCTCTGAGCTGGGCCTTCACGGAAGGATGTGATCACATATCATCAGGACAATGTCCATCACCCAACATCTGGCAGTGTTGCCAGTCCTCCTGGACATCTGTCTTCCATCACGTTCTTGTCCTGGAACAAAGAGACACAGCCCTAATGCCCCATGAATTTTGTCCACCACCTTCTTTTTCAGAGCGGACAAAATTAAAAGACTGTGAGTACCCACTGATTTCCAGAATCCTGCACGGGCCCTGTGAGAAGATCGCCAGGATATTCCTGATGGAAGCTGACTTGGGCGAGGAAGTCCCCCACGATGTGAGTGGGGCTGAGGCTCGGGGAGGCCTGCTTCTGAGGGAGGGACTGGGGGACAGCATGGCGGACTCCCCAGGGCTCCTAAGGTGACCTTGGGCAGAGCCCTCTTGGGCGGTGCTTCCGGGGCCCCCACAGCCATCCTGAAGGGCCAGCACAGTGTTGGTTTCAGCACTTCTTCTTCCTGTCAGCCACCACAAGATCCATCAGCTGGCTCAGGGGAAAAAAGAAGTTGGGTCTTGGAAAAACCATGGCCTGGCCTTTTCCTCTCAGACAGGTAGAATCTTTTCCTCCATTGGAGTGTGTTTTTTTGTCATTACGTTAAAGACTCAGAACAAGAGCTCCTCAACTAGGACCTAAGGTTTATGGAAGGGACCCTATGGAGGTCTGTGTGCCAGGACAGCCTGAGTCCTGGCTGGGTGATGAACACATTCCCAAACTCCCCTGCACAGAAAAGGCCTATAGGGTGTGGACCCCAAGGAGAAGGCCCAGTGACCCTATGTCCCTTGGCCCATTCACAGACTAGCGTAGTTTCATTCCATTGTTGGAAGCAATGGCATTCCCACCATCTCCACCCCCACCTCCAGAGAACACCCAGTGTGACTCCCGTCACTATTGAAGTCTCTTCTGCCGAGACCAGCTCGGCGACTCGAGGCGAGTGACGGGTGCCGCAAGCTTGAAGAAGACACAGACACAGACTGAAGAGAAAAGTGGGACGGGGGGCTCAAGACCTCTCTGATCAAGAGCCCTGCTGACTCATCCCAGGTTGCTTTTATTGAGTTCTTCCGCTAACATTCTCAGGTTACACCCATAAACAATCAAAGGCCTCACATGACTGAGGCAATTATCTTTGTTTGCTTCCTGGGTCCGAGTTGAGCAGGTGTGGATTTGAGCTGGGGGTGGAGAGCAAAACAGCCCTGGGGGCAGGAGACCTCTCTCAGATATTGGGGGTCTGTGCCCCACCCCTGTTGGCCCCTCTACGACTGTGCCTGTCTTAGGTTGTTGAGGAATCTTACCCGTCTCTGGCTAACCAGTCATCCTCCAGGGCCAAACAGGGTGATATTAGTCTCCATGCCCTGCACCCTTAGCTCCTCTACTGCTCAAGCAGGACATTCTGAATCCCATTGCTCGGCCCACATACTTAAACATTTTCAAGGTTTCAGAAAGGTTCCCGAATGTCTTCCCACACTCTTCCTAAAATTCAGCTTAATCTCTCCTCCCAGGGATCATAGTTGCCTTTGAGGTAAGAATGGGCTTCATCCTCCCATCCTGGTATACACAGAGCAGTGCTGTGGGTGGGAGGAAAGTGGGGCAGACTCTTCCTTGGATACGAGACCTTGCTGAATCGGCCACCATGGAAGCCACGAGGAAAAGAAAACACCCTTTCGGCTTCTCATTTAAAGCACATTAAAATGTTCTTGGATTTTCTAGGTCGCTCAGTACATTAAGTTTGAAATGCCGGTGCTGGACAGTTTTGTTGAAAAATTAAAAGAAGAGGAGGAAAGAGAAATAATCAAACTGACCATGAAGTAAGCAGCACTTAAAGAGCCAGTCGTGGGTCCTGAAGGTCAGGGCAAGTCTGTAGGGCAGAGCAGCCAGGCCCGGGGCTGGGAGAGCTCCCTCCTCTAGGTGTGCCAGGGGCCCTCACGCAGCTCGGGGACAGCTGCTCACCCTGGCTCCCCAGCACTGCCCTCTGGCCCCTTGCTCGATACGGACGCCAAGCTGGGGTGACAGCCTGCCAAAATGGGGGATGCAGCCCAGACCACTCATCTGGCCTCGGCAACCTCACCAGCACAGGATGGGCACAGGCTGCAGAAAACTGACCAGGAGAGTCAGGCAGGAGCACAGGTGGGCCCTGGACCAGGGTTGTGCATTCTTCTGGCGACACTGCTCTGGAGGAGCAATGGAGGAGGGGGCCTGCTTGTGCACACTCAGCCTGGCCTGGGCCTTTCACACGAGCCGGAATTCCAGGCCTGCCCCAAAGCAGCAGTTATTGGAACTGCCTGCACTAGCTGATGTCTGCAGGTGCGGGGGACCAGTTCCATGGAAAGGTGAGCAGGTGTCACCTGCTGGCTCCTGGGGAAGCTATGTCAGGGCCCAGCTGTGTGAGGTCTGCCAGGCAGCACATCCCGGTGATCTCTCTCTCCCTCTGCAAGGGAAGCTCAGTCCCAGAGTCCCTCTCAGGAAGGGAAGGAGGGAGGCCACTCCCTGTGAGGGTCTGCGGTCAGGGGACTGGTTTGGATTCTGGCTTCTGGTTGAATGATTCTTGAAAGCCACAGGCCCCAAGGCTTCTGTGTGTGCAGTCAGGCCCCATTCAGGCAGTCAGCAGAGAGCTCAGTCAGAGGAAACAGTCCATATGCAGCAGTCCGTATGCAAGTCCATAGCTAGAAAGGACTTGAGGGTCACCTGGTCAGTCTGTTCAGTGTACAGAGAGGAAACAGTGGCCCGAGATGAGGAAGGAGGCAGCGCCACGTGACTGCAGAGCCAGGGCTTCCTGATCCCCACTCTGCTGCCCTGTCCACTCCAGCACACTCCTGGCTGTACTGGAGGATCTTTGGAATAGAAAGAGCATTCTGCTTTGAAGCTTCGCAGGGTCTACAACCCTGTTAGTTTGCTCCTCAAAGCCAGGGATTTGGGCCTGGCTCTTCCCTCTCCTTGGCAGAGGAGAGATGGTAGCTACTAATGAGCCTGTCCAGAACCATAGGTCTCTGGGCCCAGCATCTGTGTGCTCCCTTGTTCTGCTCCCCCTCCCTGTCCCCTCCAGTATCAGTGAGTCCTCTGGGATGTGTCTCCCTCCAGGTTCCAAGCCCTGCGTCTGACAATGCTACAGCGCCTGGAGCAGCTGGTGGAGGCCAAGTAGCCCACAAGCAACTGCCTCTTCTGAAGCCCCCAGCAGCCAGCACACACTAAGTGCTGGTGGCCAAGCCCTGACTGGCCACACCAGCTGCAGAATCCAGCACCCGTACTTCTGCCTGTCCACCTACCTAGGTAGCATGAGCCCCATGTCCCTGGCTCTTGGCTCCAAGGTGAGCACTCACGAGACCCAGACCTAAGCCTGAGGAGCCAGGAACTTTCTGGGTGGGGTCTGCATGTGAGACTGGCCTGGGCCGAGAGCAGCCCTGAAACTGTGATATTGGCTACATTATGTAGCTGGATGGCATGGCCAGTCCTGTTCACTCCACACCTCTCCGGCTCAGGAGAGCAGAACATGACCTTGCTTCTGGGGTGTGGGCTCCATCTGCTCCCCCAGTGCCCAGCCCAGAGCTACTGCAGAACGGCAAGCCCTTAACCTCATCAAACATGTGACCCACTAGACCCCCATCTGCCCTCACCTCATGCTGCCATTCAGAATCTCTGCTAGGAAAAGCAAGGGCTGCCAGTGGCTATGGGACATGTGATGCTCCCAGCCATCACTTCACAATGGCATCCCTGGCCCTCAATGATGTCACTCCACGAGCATCACATAGCCCAGCGCCCTGGCGGCAGAGGTCAGACCAGGAATAAGACCACCAGCAGCCCATCGTCTCTCTGCAGCACTTGCTCTGAACTTCCCCAGCAAGACCTGAAGGGAGTCTTATAAGGAGCTCTCTGCAAGAAGCGTGTCAATTTGATCACACTGACACATGTGGCATTGAAAGGTTGCTGCTGGGGTGGGTGAGAGTCCAGGAGCTGTCCAGGGACTGCCAGCAGTGGCTTGAGAAGGCCATGCTTTGCCCCATCGCTGCTCTCCTCAGACACCTGTGTGCCTCCTGCCCTCTGTGGGTGTGCTTTCCTCCCCTCTCAATACTTCCCATCAACGGGCTGCCATGGGGGAAAACATCTGCTTGAGGAGAAAGGGTTTTGAATTCCCTGGGGCCAGATACAGAACAGTTTGGGTTCGTCAGCTGATGAAAAATTTCTGGAATGAACAAGAAGGCTTTTGCAAAAATTATGCAACAGTTGACTTCAGTCATATGAGGTGTTTGTCCAAAACAGAGCAAACTGGAGACCAAATTCTCCCACTGGGGCCCATGGATAGTGGATTTAAAGGGAAAAACTATCAAGTCTCCCAAATATAGGCATTCAAAGTGAGGGAGATTCCATCGCTGCCTTGTGCAGCGGCTCTTCACCGGTGCCCATAAACAACAGAGTTTGGGAGCAGCCATGCCATTTGACCCCCCGTTCAGGGTGAACGTCACACCAGAATTGCCCTGACCTAGAGCCGTCTTCACAGAGGCAGGTGCAGAGATGTCCAGGGGAGGTCCACCATAGTTTCTGTTGTCTCTGTTCTCCTTTGGCAGCATAGTTGCCTAGGTACTCAATAAAGGTGTACTGCATTGAACTGAAGGAGTTAGGTCCAAGCTTTTTTATTCTGCTTATGGGTGTCCACCCTGACCCTCTGCTCTAACCTCTGAAACTCTTGTCCTACGGTTTATGTGGCCAAGTTTGGCAGAAGAGTCAAAGCTGAGCCACAGCCCGCTGCTCTTGACACGTACATGACTCCTTCCTTTCCATGCATATCCTTGGGATTGGTGTGGGGCCTGAGGACAGAGGCAGCTACAGGGTACAGAGGAGGAGTCATTGGTGGGGGTCTGTGGGCAGCCTGGACAATAAGCGATAGGGTCACCCCAAATTGCAGAGTCCCAGCATCAGGAGGACCTCGGGAATCTTTCAGGGCTCAGGGGAAATCATGACAGAGGGTAGAGAACTACTCAAACAGGGCTACCCAGTAAAATAGTGAAGTAACTCTTCAGACTATATTTATAAGCTCAGGTCAAGGACAACTGCTGTCCATTATTCAGCAATGACTGAGGGACTGCTTTGTGACAGACCTGTGCTGAGCCCTGGAGGGACAAAGACAGAGCCATGCTGTGCCCTGTGTTCAGGGGTCTCCTAATTGGGAGAAGCAGGCCACACACCCTGGAGGCTCAGGGGACCAGCAGGGCAGAGAGATGGTGAAGGTCCCTGGAAGGAGGCCCAAGGCTGAGCCCAACTTGCCTAAGACAGTGTGTGTGACATTCCATCCTAAAGACGCCTGCCAGCCCTGGAACAGACAGGGTCTGGCGTGTGGGGAGCCATCAGATGAGGAAACCCTCTGGAAACAGTCCCCAGTTTTGTTTTTTGGGTTTTTTTTTTGGGGGGGGGGAGCTTTTTTTCAGTTGTTACAATATTACTTCATTTAAGGCCTGTCCTGATAAGTGTCACTTGTGAAATAGAATTATCAAAACTAACTTCTGAATAACATAGCTAAGAAATCACTAACAAGTTGCACAAAAAGGGGGAAATGTATAGACATACCTCAGAGATATTGCAGGTTTGGTTCCAGACCACTGCAAATATCGCAATACACAAATTGGTTTCCCAGTGCCTATAAAAGTTACATTTATGCCATACTGTAGTCTCTTAAGTGTACAATAACATTATGTCTAAAAAAACAATGTACATACCTTAATTTTAAGAAATATTGATAAAAATGCTATCATCTGAGTCTTCAGTGAGTCATATCTTTTTGCAATAGTAACATCAAAGATTATTGATCATAGATCACCATAACAATACAATAATAATGAAAGGCTTGAAAACTGTGATGTTGACTAAAAAAAAAAAAACCACACAACCTAAAATTTGTGAGTTATGTTTTATTTGGGGACCTTACTGAGTATTATAGCCCATGAGACAGCCTATCAGACAGCTCTGAGGAACTGTTCCAAAGAGGTGAGGGAGGAACCAAGATATGCAGGAGTTTGGGGTTTAAAAAAAAATGTAGTCGAACATCAAAAAGATTACTGCTAATCACAAAAAACAGACATCTCAAGTTAATGATTTTAGTGCCTTTTTGTGAATGTAAGGATGCAAAAGTCTGGGCTCATTAAAATTATTCCTTAGAAAAGCATCTTAACTATCTAGGTCCAGTGTCCTGTTTTCTCCATCCTGAATTCTCCAAGGGGTGTACCCCTGGAGCAGCTGCAGTGGCTGATGGCTCTATATTGGGCAATATTTCTTGTTTACTGAAATGGCTGGCAACCTTTTTTTTTTGTCCACAGTGAGAATTACCAAAATGTGACACAGAGACACAAAGTGAGCAAAGGCTATTGGAAAAATGACACCAGTAGACTTATTCAATGCAGGGTTGCCACAAACCTTCAATTAAAAACAATACAGTATCTGTGAGGCACAATAAAGCGAGCACAATAGAACAAAGTATGCTTGTACACTTCTACAATCATCTGAGGGGTGATGAAAAAGTTTTTATCGACACTACTTGCTTTTCAGAGGCAATTTGAAAAACTGCTAATTCAGCTCACCACAACTTCAGCCTTTCTCTGTTAGGCTCTGCGGTTTCCTGCTGGTTTATAAAGGAGTTCCACATGCCTCACTCCACAGAGATTAGAGTTATTTGTCGTATGTTGCTTTACTCACTAGTATCTTAGGTAGTAAATGTATCCAAAGATAAAGTGAAGATTCCTGTGATGAGTGTCCTCTCTTAAAACAGGACGGTCTTCCCAGATCAGGCCTCGGGAACCAGGGAAAATAATAAATGCAGGATAAAATCAACATGATTGCAAAAGAAGATCTGAACTCAGGAAAAACAGGGCGACTTGCCCAGAGCAAATTACCAAAAGGAATTAAAAAACAACTTGTTTTTCCCGTAGTGATAACCATATGCTACCTGCTGAGAATGTTTACCAGAAAATGGATTAAAGGCTTCCCGCAGTTAAAATAAAGGCAGTTATTCACCCAGGATACATCTGGCCCCTTAGTCCTAGGGAAACAAATCACAAGGCTTATCCTGTCAGATCAGGTGATTTGTGGAGAAGCTGGCAATGCACAATGTGCCCTGTGGGTGGGACACAGGTGCCCTGCAGCTGCAAAGCAGCAGTGGGATATTTTTGTCAGGTGCCCTAGTGGGCAGCAGCCGCCCTGCCCCTCAGCCGTGATCCACCAGGAAAGGCAGTCAGACTCAAGCCTTTCTAAATGTAAAAACAGCAAGTGCACGTGCAGTATTTAGGCCCCAGGAGCTGTGATTGTCTGGGAGAAAGTCAGCTGCTCATCCGCCCTTGGATTCCCAGCAGTCGGGTGGGGCTCTCCTCCCTACTGGCTGTGCTTTTAACAGCGATGTTTTCTGCAAACTCAGGAATGGGAATTCCCAGAGTTTCCTTTCCCAGAGAACCCAAAGGAAACAGAGAGCAAAGTCTCAGGCTTGGTGGACAGAACCATTGTTCAGGGGCCCTTCATGGGAGATAGACCCATGAGAGCCTGTTATTGCACTTGGCCCTTGGGCACACATGTAACCAGCCTCCTTTGCATTGTTGCCAAAGGCAGACCCAGGGCAGCAGTGCTCCCTGTTGAGACAGTGCTTTTTGGTGTGTGTCTCTGTCTGTCTGCAAGGGAGTTGGGGTACCCAGAAGCCTCTTCTTCCTAGAATGAGCCCTTCAAATACAACTGGGCTCAGGGACACACTGGACCCCGCTGAGAACAGTTTCCCAGAGGAGCCCCAGCCATTAAGGGATCTGGCCTCTCTTGACCCAGTTTTCCCAGAAAGATGTGCTATTAGGAGAATATAGCCTATCTTTGCTACCCTGACTGTATGTCCCTCCCTCTCCTTCCCCACTTTCTACTTTCTGTTTTGTAAATATCAAGTGTGACCAATTTCAATAATTTAATTTGTTTAAAAAGAACCTGGAATTCTATCTGAGAGAGACCGCTAGGTAGAGGTTAAGAGCATAGGCTCTGCACCCAAACTGTCTGCCACTTATGAATATGTGGCCTTAAGCAAGTTACTTGCCTCCATTTTCTCATCTGTAAAATGAGGATAACAATTCCTATCTCTTAAGATTGTGGAAGGTATATTAGCTTTGCTGTAGTAACAAATAACAACAAAAATAGTGGCTACAACAAGAGTGTTTATTTCTCTAGCCTGTTACATGTGACTGCAGGTGGCGGCAAATGAGCTTGCATGGCTCTGCTCCACGTGTCTTCTCATCTTGTGCTGAAGCCTGAAGGAGCAGCCCCTACTTGGGACAAATATTCTTGAGGCAGAGAGGAAGAACAGTGGTGGCAGAAACACAGTGACCCAAAGCTTCTTCTGGGATGAGCTATACTTTGTGTCCACACACATGCAGTTGGCCAATGCTACTCACACGTAAAGTCAACATCAGTGGGATAGGCTATTATTTACTAGGAGACAATGAAAGTCACACAGGATTAAGCAGGGACGTAAAACCCAAGAAGGATGGAGCAGATGCTCAGGAACAACCATAGCTCAGGAATGTTGAATGAGCTACTGCCAGTGCTTCAAACAATGCCTAGAACATAATAAGCACTCAGTAAATGTTGACTATAATTATACTAACAAATAAATTAAGGGCATAAAACCCTGCCTGTTTGCTCTCCTCTTTTTCCTTTTACCCTTTATTCTTCCTCCTACTCCCCACCCCATATCCTCTTCAATCTCTTGCCCCTCTCCATCCTTACCTCCTACTCTGTCCACTCTTGGCCACCCACAGCCCTTTACTTCCTGACTTTTGTCTCTGTCCTTTTAAAAATTCATCTTTCTTTACCCAATTTTCTACTTCTCTTATCTACACATCTTTGGGCCTTCTATAGCTTGCCCAAGTGTTTTCAGGTACAGGCAAAAGGGATAATCTACCTTTATGTGGGAAGTGAAGTTAGTTTTAGCTAATGACTCTCTTAACAATAAAAATTTTTGAATAAACTTTTATTATTTTAATGTACATGGACCAAGCAGTTCCAGCAAGTCATTTTTGTTCTTGAAACTTTTCCTAAACTATCTTTGGCCATTGTCCCCAACCCCTGTCCCCTCCAGCCACCAGCATCAACCACTTGCAATAATAATTTAATAATAAAATAACAAGACCTCATATTTCTTATATGTTAGGCATTATGCTAAGGGCCTTACACTATCTTATTTAATCTTTACAACAGTCCAGCTATCATTTAGGTTACTGAGTTCACATTCCCTGTCCAGGCCCTAGTCAATTTCATGCTTTGCCATCTGCAGAGCAGAAAGCTCCAGCTTGAGATCTGAACCTCTGAACTTGTCTGGCCTCTGCCATTAATTCGCTGTGTACTTCAGGCAAGTTTCCTTCTCAGCTTTACTCTACTGGTCTTTTAAGACATGTGAAGATCCCTGCTTCACAAGACTATAGTAAAGATGAATGACCAGAGAATAGATGCAAAAGCACTTTGTAATCAAGACATCTTATAAATTCATTCATTCAACAAATACTTGCTGAGTGCCTGCTCTCTTCTGAGCACTGTTCTTAGCACTACAGATATAACAAAGAACAAGAGACAGATCATGACACCTTTGTGTGCTACTGTGAGGCCACGAGCTTTTGCTCTAATAACATGGGAAGCCTTTGGAGGATTCTGAACAAAATGAATGACATGATCTGACTTGGGTTTTCAGACCATCACTCTGGGGTTGTGAGTAGACATAGGGAGACCAGTGAGGAAGCCAATGCAATAATCCAGACAGGAGACAATAGCAGCTTGGTGGAGCTTATAGCAGCGGAGGTGTTGAAAGTGGCTCAATTCTGGACGTATTCTGAAGATTGCGCCAACAGAATTATAGATGGCTTGGATTTGGGTTTGGGGTGAAAAAAGACAATAGCGACATCAAGATTTTTGACCTGAGCAACTGGAAAGTTGGAGCTGCCATCAATTGTCAGGGTGAAGACTGCTGAAGGAACAGGTTAGGTGAATATCATGAGTTCATTGGGGGGTATGTTAGCTTTGGGAGGTCCATCACACATGCAAATGGCACTGAGTAATTAAATGGATATACAAGTCTAGAGTTCATTGATATTTGCATCCCAAGGTCTGACTGGAGTTACCAGTTGGGGAGTCTTCAGCACATACAGATGGTATCTGAAGCCATTAGACTGGTGGAGTTCTGCAGGGGAACAGTGGCCCAGAGAGGAGAAGTGATCAGGTGGCCTAGCACAGGCTAGGCTGGCAGAGGAGGGGGTTGGCTGTAAGAGAGGAGAACCAGGAGAGATCATTACTAAAGAGAAACAAGCGGTTGTGTTGAAAATCACGAGACTTTGGAGCCAAAAAACCCATTCCAATCCTTGGCCATCCACTTATACACTGCCTGAACTTGAGCAAACTTCTATTCTATGCCTTCGTTTCCTTAGCTGTAAAATGAGTACGACCGTTCCCATTCTGTAGGGGCTTTTGGGTATATCAAATAAGGTTATACCCAAACTGTGGAATATATCAGGAACAGTTTAGGCTCTCCAAAAGTACCTCCATATAATTAATAATATTTGTATAAAGAATGAAGTCTCAGTGTCGGACAAGCTGGTGTGGCGTTTCAAAAGCCCTGGCACAAAGGCTGCAGCTCGCCGGCCCTGTGGGTGGCTCCTCCATCACAAAGGGAGACGACCACAGGTCTCGCGGTGCCGGGAGCCACAGGACGCCTTCCGAGGGGTAGGAGAGGAAAACAAAACGACAGGAAGAAACGAAGAGTTGCTTTTTTCCGGTGGGCCCGGGACCATAGAGGGTCACTCCTCCAGGATCCTAGAGCGACCGCGCGGAGCTGGCGAACGGCTCGGCCTACACTTCCGGCGGCGCGAAGGGCGCGGGGCAAGCGAGCGAGGGCGGTGGCGGGCCGGCGCGGTGAGTGGGCCTGGGCCGCCGGGGCGTGTGCTGGCCGCAGCGGGGCGGCGTCGACCGGCAACGGGTTGGCGGGCTCGGCTTCGGGCCTCTGCTCCCGGGCTGCCGCGAGGGCTCCGCGCCGGGGGCGGAGGGAGCGGGGTGGGCCCGGCCTGCGAGGAGCGGCAGTCGGAGGCCTCGGGGAGGGCGGAGGCCTTAACGGGAACCCCGAAGAGTTGAGGCCAGAGGAGGACAGGCCCGGGGCTCGTGAGCCGCATTCCTTACGCCACCCATCAGGCGCGGGTCAGGATTACACAGATTGAACAAACGCTTGGGTAGCACGGGGCTGTTGGGAGCGACTTACAGACATGGACTCCTTTACACTTCTAACACCCTGGTAACGTAGCGGCTTTATTGTCATCCGGTTTTTGTGGACCAGAAAGCAAGCACATTCCAGTTAGGCGTGTTCGCATGGCCAACGGCACCATTCACTCAAGTGTACCTTAATACCCGCATCAGCTGTGGAATTAGGCTGAGCACCGGTCGGAGCGCTGGACTTGGCGTTGGACGTTGGGGCTGCAGTCCGGCCACAAAGAGGACAGGCTCGGGTCAGGCTGCTAGGGGGTGGGAACCTGGCCGAAGGATGCCTGCCGTTCCTTAGAAATGGAGGTAAAATGAAGATAATCCCGTAAACCTGCTCTGAGAATTAAGTAAGAGAGCACAGTGACTGGCACCCAGGCTACCTGCTAGTATGATTTCCTCATCTGTGCTGTTCTAGCTGGTTTAGATAGTCTCTGAGTTTCCTGCTAGAACTGACTTCTATAGTATTGAAAAATAAATGTGTTTTTTTCAGTATGTAATTACCATCATAGCTATCTTTGAACACCAGCATCATGTATCTAATAGACGTCTCTTTGTAATAAATGTTCTGTAAATATTTACTAAAGTTAAGAAATGAGTAGTGCTCTCTCTGTAATTTTCTGTTGTATGCAGTTTGCTCTTTCTGATACCATAATTACAGCAGATATAATTGTTAAATACACAAAGTCTCAGTACTGTCAGGCCTGGAGTCTCAATTATACAATAAGATGACAGAAAGGCAAGAACGATGGCGTGATTTTTGTTTTCAATTATTTGTTTGAATAATTGTATGCTTGTATACAGAGACCCAGGGTAATTATTCCCATTTTATTTTTTTATTTTTTATTTTTTTTGGGGGGGTACACCAAGTTCAATCATCTGTTTTTATACACAATTATTCCCATTTTAAAGTCTACTTATTGACACAAGATGTGGAAATTAGTTCCAATAAGTGTATTACCTTTGCAGTCCAAGGTTCTCCTACACTGTCACCTACTTGGACTATGTGCTTGTTTGTGGCCATTATTTTAAATAACCTTATAAGTAACTAAATTAAATTAATTTATTTGAAATTTAGAATTTTTGTGGCATTTAGGTATTTTAAAAATTCCATCCAGTTTTTACATGTAAACTTCTCTTCCTGTGTTTTACCTATCACCTTTCATTGTTTCATTACACTATCAAGAAAAGTTCTTTTGAAATTTTTTTCTCAAAAAAAAAAAATCCTCTTGTTTCAAGTTTTCAGAGAATTGTCCTCTTTCTTGGATCATTGGAATCTAGAGGAAATAATTCTGAAACATCTCTTCATTGACATTTTCCTCATCCAGTTTTTAACTGAGTAGACTCACAGAAACTTTCTAACATTACTTATACTTTCTTATAGAGTAGTTCTTACATCCAAAACAATTTATTCTACAAAGTTAGAACTAAGTTCTGTAGAGCTGTGAAAGTAGAATGGCTAAACAAATAAGGATAAACAAAAATATTTAATAAAGTAGTATGATTTGTCATTTCTTTCTCATTTGGACACCTTAATTAGGCACTCGTAATTGAGTATAAGTTTAACGGGAGTAAATATTAAAACAATAATAATCTATTACCCAAATTTTGATTGTCTTTTGGAGTTCTTTTATTCCCATTAAGGTATTACATTGTCTTCACTTTTTAATCCTTCAGAATCGTATACTCATTTGTTACTGCCCAACAAAAATTTATATGTCATATTATCACCTTTTTTTTTTGTCCTATCCTGACAGACAAAAACTCCAAAGGTAAATTTGGTTAAAATTTGATTATGTTTATTAAGTTTAGACTCTGGAATTATTAGAATTATTTTGCAAGTATTTTTCCCCAGCATTATCCTTGTTTTCATATACATTGAATACATTTTTAATTTTAAAATGGATGCAGTTTTGATGGTCTGATGAAGAGGTATTAAAGTTGAATAATTAACAAATCATCTATAATTTGTTTTTTATTTTTTTCTTCTACACATAGAAAATTCTGAGCTGTGTAGCTCTAGGAAGTGAAACATTCATTCAGAAGAAGAGCGTAGACTGTCTTAAGAATACATTTGGCTCTTCACCATGCGGTTAGGAAAACCTAAGGGAGGTATATCTCGGAGCTCAAGCCAAGGAAAAGTCTATGAGAACCAGCGCAAGACAGGCCGGCAGCGGCAGAGATGGGGAGTGACAGTTCGATTTGACTCAAGCTTGAGTAGACTGAGAAGAAGCTTGGATGAGAAGCCTTATAAATGTGTTGAATGTGAAAAGAGTTTCAGTCAGAGCTCAACTCTTTTTCAACACCAGAAGATCCATACTGGAAAGAAATCCCATAAATGTGCTGATTGTGGGAAAAGTTTCTTTCAGAGTTCTAATCTCATTCAGCATCGACGGATCCATACTGGGGAAAAGCCCTATAAATGTGATGAGTGTGGAGAAAGGTTTAAACAGAGCTCAAATCTCATTCAGCACCAGAGAATTCATACTGGAGAAAAACCCTATCAGTGTGATGAATGTGGCCGATGTTTCAGCCAGAGTTCCCACCTCATTCAACATCAGAGAACCCACACAGGGGAGAAACCCTACCAGTGCAGTGAATGTGGCAAATGCTTCAGCCAGAGCTCTCATCTTAGGCAGCACATGAAGGTGCACAAAGAAGAGAAGCCTCGTAAAACCCGGGGCAAAAATATTAGGGCAAAAACTCACTTAGTATCATCTTGGAAATCTGGTAAAGGAAGGAAGTCAGTGGCTGGTCTCCGCTAAGTAAAGGGCACTGCATCAGCCCTCTTTTAAAAAGTAA
The DNA here is from genome assembly GCF_030028045.1 of Hippopotamus amphibius kiboko. Classification (NCBI taxonomy): domain Eukaryota; kingdom Metazoa; phylum Chordata; class Mammalia; order Artiodactyla; family Hippopotamidae; genus Hippopotamus; species Hippopotamus amphibius. The sequence continues at coordinate 48,796,631 of NC_080190.1, forward strand.
AAAACATTTCTTTTAGAACTGGAGATATTTTTTAATAGTGTACTTAAAATACTGTATCCTTTCCTAGCATGGAGACATTGGGAGTTTAATGACATTGGGCTGAGAGAAATTACATTGAGTCCAGCCTTCCTTATTTTTTATGTAACCTGGAGGAGTACAAAGAATTGAAAATGTGTTTTGAGAGAATATAAGCTCCTTGATCTCATTTGAAATTGCTTCCTGCATCATTTTGACAAAACAGTTGTGTTTTGATGCCACGTGTAAAAGTAGAGAAATTCCAATGACTACTCAGTTTCAGGACTTTCTGTGGAAGGAATAATTAAAAGGGAGAAGAAATTAATTCCAGTTAGTTTTGGAGTTCTGGAATAGATGAGATTTTATGTTTGTAAACTTTTGTAGTGTATTAGCCATTGGTTTGTAATTTTGACTAGATTCAACATATTAAAATGAATTCATGTTCACAAATTTTTAATCAGTGAGGTGCATCACTGTTAGCTTTCTTTTGTTTCCTGCCGTTTATAGATAGTTACTGATTAAAGGAGTAGAATTTTCCTGTTTTTCACTAAATTCTTAATAAATGATACTCTAGAAGCCAAAGAGAGGACTGAATTAGACCTATTCTTGCTAATACTATTCTTTGTGATGGTGTTACACTGTCACTTGTTTTTCAGAAGTTGAAATGGATTTATGTTTGTCTATCCCCATGCCTTTGACTTCTTTTGGCATTCTCTTGTGCTCTGATAAAGTGAGCTAGCTTTTTAGATCTACATGAATAAATAATTAAACCAAAATTATTTTTCCAAAACAATCTCAACTTGCAAATTAAAAATCTACAGTTTACTTGGCTCCCTGCCATCCCCTTTGAGAGCTTCATATAACCCTGATTATCTTAAATGTTTGCCTGTAGCAGAGTGAGGTTTTTAAGGTCGAGTGTTGGTGCACTGTAGCTCCTTTGAAATCTTGAGTTTAACTTTTTTATAAATTGTATGAGTTATTTACAAAACCAAACAAGTTTCTTATCTTTCATCAGAACAGTGGCAAGTACCAAACACTGATCAGCCTTCAGCTCAGGTTTTAATTTCTATTGAACACTAACATTCTTCTGATTTTTTTTTTTTTTTTTTGGTATCTTTCATAATACCAGTTCTTGCTGTACGGATGACAGTTATCCCTAAAAATTAAAAAAATGGAGTATCTTGCATACCACTACCTTCTGTTTATTTTTCTCCTGGGAAATTGTTTTGATATTGTAGGCAGCATTTAAAATCACAGCCTTTGGAAGATCACTTGTTTTGCCTGTCTTTGATTGTCTCAAACTTGGATTGTCTCAAACTTGAACTTTGCCTCTCTCATGGCCTTGTATTTGAGTGCAGAGTCATAAGAAATGGCTTTGTTGACAGCAGTTTCATCCAGTAGGATATCCACAAAATGTTTTGTGAGTACAGGCATGCCTTGGAGTACCGCAATAAAGCAAACATCATGATGAAGTGAGTCACATGAATTTTTTGGTTTCCCAGTGCATGTAGAAGTTATGTTTACACTGTACTGTAGTCTGTTAACTGTAATAGCATTGTGTCTAAAAAACAATGTAATACTTTAATTTAAAATACTTTATTGCTAAAAGATGCTAACCATCATCTGAACCTTCAGTGCATCGTAGCAGTAACATCAAAGATCATGGATCACAGATCGTGTAACATATATAATGATAATGAAAATGTTTGAAATACTTAAAGAATTGTCAAAATATGAGAGAAAAACGAAGTACTGTTGGAAAAATGGCACTGATAGACTTGCTTGATGTAGAGTTGCAACAAACCTTCAATTTGTTTAAAAAAAAAAATAATAAAGCAAAAGCACAATAAAACAAGGTATGCATTATGAAGTAATCACACTTCACTGGACCTGCAAGGCTTCACCTCCTGCCTAGGGGCACAAGTCACCTCCTTTCATTCCATGCCGCACAATTTAATGACATTTTACAAAAGACATTGTTTAGTTTTTACTGATAGGCTTATTAGGTCTTCCAAGGCAGGGAAACTGGGATCAAATCTGCAATTGTCAGTGGCAAAATATTACTCCCACAAATTTAAAGGTGAGTTCAATTTTATTGTGACTGAGTCAATACTCTTGAGAGTATTGACCTATAAAGGGCAAGAACCTTCTAATAAGTTCCTAAAGGAAACTTAAGTATTTATGTGAATTTTTTGACAGGTAGTGGGAGTACATCTTCAAAATAGAAATGCATAGCCACAAACAGTATTTATCCCCCATGTTAGGGAAGTAAAGTGCTGTCATTCTGTTGAGAAAGTAAATATTTGTTGAATGCTGGCCATGTGTAAAAGACTGGTAGAAAAGGTAGTCTTTTAAATTAATACTGGAAAAACAGGTCAGACTATACAGTATGATTGCCATTCAAAATGAGAGAATTTACATCTGCTACAGGGAAGAAGGAAGGGATCTTGAAAGGGATGATGTTTACATTAGGTTAGGAAATAGAAACCCAAAAGCCTGTAGCTGCCAGGTAGGTAATGTAAATGAAATGAGAAGAGCTGAGTGCTGTAAACTGAAAAGCACATGCCCATTTTAAAGGATAACCCTGACTCAGTTTTAGCCAGTTGATACCATGCAAGGATTCTAGTCCAGATATGCCAGGTCTTTTGATTTTTGAAGAGAAACTAGAAATGCAGATTTTAAAATTCACAACATTTCTTACCAGTTTGCCACACCTAAACTATGTTTTGAAGGCTCTGTGTGTGACTTTGTCTGTGTTGGAGGAGGGTGTGGCAGGGGGAGAGAGCCTGGTATGGTGAGGCAGAAATACGTGATGGAGCAGAAGCTGCATAGCACAGAAGAATCTGCTCAGGGAAGAGCAAGTGGCTGCTTTATTGACAGTCCAGTTTCATCTAAGAGACTTGAGAGAGAAGGCTGGAATGGGCCTCCAGGAGAGCCTTAAATATCAACCTTAAGGGTGAAATGGTTTGATAAGATGGGATGCATGAAGATTTCTGGAGTATAGGTTAGAAGGTGATGGATGATCCAATGAGAAATAATAACCAGCCAGAAGGAAAATCTCCCAGAAGAGACCCGCTTGTCTAACTGGACCTACAAGGCTTCACCTCCTGCTTTGGGGCACAAGTCACCTCCTTTCATTCCCTGTCCCACACTTAATGACATCAACTCCAAACTGCTATGTACCTTTGCTTATTCTGCTTTGACCAGTATCTATTCTAAAAATTAGGCCTCCAGAAAGTAGGCTTTGAACCTTCCTTAGATATTCTTCCTTTAACTGAATTGTAATGATCCATGTTTCAATTTCTTTCTCATTCTCCCTCTCACCTACTAGGCAGTGAACTCCTGGCTTATAGTAGTCATTCAACAGAAAATTTTAATGAAGAAAGGCCAAGAAGGAAGTACAGAAAGAAGGTTAGAGAAAGAGGTAAGAAGTTAGTTCTGGAAAGTTTCCAGACTGGCTGTCAGCCTCCATGGCAATCTAGCTAGAGAGTCCCATGTAGAACTTCTCTTTCCCTGTCTGCCATCCCTTTCCCTCTTCTTCAGTCTTCTCTATTCTTTTGGAAGTCCTTGCTCATTGCATAATTCATTCTTCAGCCTTGCACATAGCACACATTTATATTTGTTGAATGAATTAAATAGGTAGTGAAAGGACAAATGTATAAAATACTATCATACTTTAAGCAATCACATTCTCATGGTCTGAAGGAACCTGGGAAGACCACTTACCTCATCCTCCTCTAAATTGGATGATTATTTTGTAATGACCATATTCTTTTTTGCTCTTTGAAATATAAAATACACCTAGAATCTATATGGTTTTAGAAAACTAATGTCACTTTCAACTTTTAAATTACCCAAAACTCTGTGTTTTTCCCCTTAAAACCATATCTGGAGCATTTTTAGGACTTAACAGACTTTAAAACATACACACACACACACACACACACACATAAATAACTTTTGTGACCAAACAATTCCACATCCTCCAAAAGTCAGTGAAGTTTTGGGGAAGAGATGTGAAGTCGGTAATTTAGAGAGACTCTTTTCTGTATGGTTTGAAAGGTAGACATTTGGGTGAAGGAGACCGCTTGGTGTCCCGTAAGTCAAGAGTACTCTTGTAATAGTCCAAGTTGAAAGAAATGTTTAAAGCAGGGCTATGGAGTAGGGAGTGCAGGGAGCAGCAGAAGTAAGAGATACTGTGGTAACAGTGGACAGGCCTGGAGACACATCAGATCTGAGGTGCAAGGAAGAGAGGAAACGATGGAGGTTTCCACCCTAGGTGACTAGGAGGTTTGGGAGAGAAGATGATTAATTTGCTTTAGGAAAGGCTGATCTTGAGATGCTTGGAGTATCTGGGTGAAAAAGTGTAACAGGAGGTTGAATATCTGTGTCTGATGTATAGGAGATATTGAAGAAGGAACTTAATATTTGCACTATTCTGTGCCAGATTATTTATACATGTTAGATATGTACTAGTCTGCTTGGGCTGCCATAACAAGATATCAGACTTGGTAGCTTAAACAGCAGACGTTTATTTCCTCACAGTTCTGGAGACCAGAAACCCAAAATCAAGGTTCCAGCAGAGATGGTTTCCTGTGAGGAGTATCTTCCTACCTTCCAGACATCTGCCTTTTCACTGTGTCCTCACTTGGCCTTTCCTCTCTCCATGCACAGGAGCAAAGAGAGAGAGATTTCATTCTCTAGTGTCTCTTCTTATAAAGAAACTAGTCTAGTCCTATTAGATTAGGACCCCACCCTTATGACCTCATTTAACCTGAATTCCCTCCTTAAAGGTCTGTCTACCAATACAGTTACATTGGGGGTTAGGGCTTTACCATATGACTTTGGGGAAAAAACAGTTCAGCCCACAACAGATATTTCCTATTATAACGAGACTTAGAGAAGTGCAGTAATTTACTCAAGGTTAAACAGGATCAAAATGTCATGTCCTTTTGAATGTCTCTTTTTAAAATCTTGTTACCATATCCTAAACCACACGAGGTGAATCCACCTTTATGGCTATCAAAAACGAAGGTAACAACCCCATCCTCTTTGACTTCAAAGAGAGAGGAGACTTGGAGTATAGGGATAATAAGAATGAGTGTTGACTCTACACACAGCCTCCGGCTCTCCTCTGACTCCCTGGCTGAGTCTACCTTGGTTGTGTTGACTCCTATAAGTCTGGATTTATTTGCTTCTGAAGAGCCAAAGGATCAGAAGCTAGGTTCTGTTTGACATTTAGACTTTAACTGTTCAACTCTGTTACTCCAAGGACAATTTTACAAGTCTTGATCTATGGTTTCTCCTAAAGACTCAATAAAAATGAATGGTGCTCTGGAGAGAGACAAAGGACTGCCTTCTAATTGCTGACAAGTGGGAAGAGCATGGTAAAGTCTTCTGTTGGAAAGTATTTTGTGGGACCAAAAGTCTGATTGGGTCTGGTTTTGACTACGGTCGCACACTTAGCGGTAGAAGCAGTATTCACCCCCAAGGTGAGCATAAGACAAACACTTGCTGTGCCTTATTGGCTGGCCCTCCTCACAAGCCCTGGCACTTAGAGAGTCAAACCCTGAACAAAGAAACATCCCCACCCTTGAGGAGGAGGCTTTCAGGATGCCTGCCCTGTAGTCCACCAGAATTGCCACAGATCAGGGTCTCCCACGCGTTTCTCACTCTTACTCCTCTCTAGTGTGTGGTGTTGCTTGCTCTGTCCCTGAACCACATTTGGGAGTGTGTGGAGGGGCGTGCAGATAGTGGGTCTTTTTTGGCTAGTGGGCTCTGGACCGGGAGGAGCTAGGCCAGGCCTGATCTAGAGGAGATCCAGAGATCTTGGATTTTCAGATTACTGTAGTGACTGTATGGGATTTGGGATCATCTTCCCTGGATGAGTATGTTCTGTCTGGAGGAAGCGGGGAAGAAAGGGATGTTTGGTGAGCAAAGACCTAACCCACATTTCCTGGTGCCCTGGCAGTCAGGTAAGAACAAGACTGGTTTTGGCCATTTGACTGTAAGCAAAAGTGATGTTTTTAAAAGCTGTTGTGTGATTCTCCATGCTCCCTCTTCCCAGACCATAGTGAAGAGCACATTCCAGATAGTTTCTGAGCCCCTTGCCAACCTGCATTGGATATATGTGAGTGAGAAATATACTCTGTTGAGTTAAACCACTGAGATTTCAGAGTGAATTTGGTACCACAGCGTACACCCATCCTGCTATTTTTGTTACTATCAGGACCTGGTCGCCCAGTCGTGAAAATGATGTCTTTTCAGTGGCTTGAAAAGACAGCTTTGCAAAAATCCGTAATTGAGAAACACTGCCTCTCCTACTTTTTCTCCCTATTTCCACCTGAAATCCTTCTAGGAGTGGCAAAAATACTAAAACTTAACTTCCTTTTTTGGCTTGGGACCTTCCCCTTACTTTCTGCCTTAAAAGGCAACAAAAAAAGGTGTTTGTGTATTATTCATATCCTGCAAATCTGTAGCTCTGGGTGAAAGTCTACTTATCTGTACAGACCAGAATATGCTGTGACATCACCCCTGGAATTAGAAAGTGAGTCTTGAGACCGACATGCTTTCTTCAGACATGAGAGAAAGGGATGGGCGTCCCTCCACCATGCAGAGTCTGTGTGTGACAGGACCACTGAGAGGATGGTGTGTGGGCACCAGGAGGACTTACCTGTAAGAGGGAGATCCTTCATTGCACAGGGAATGGATCCATGTCCTCACCTTGATTTCAAATAGATCAGTCAGCTTGGACAATGAACATCCCAACCACAGTCATGATGAACTGAAGACCAGAGGACCTTCCTCTGATGTCCAGGTACCACATAAGGCCCTAGGTTGTAATGCAACTTGAGAGGTGCTGAGGGGACTCCAAAATAGGGTTGAGACTGGCTTTTTCACCACCCTAGTGACTAAGGGGCTATCAACTTCAGTTTTTTTTAGGGGAAAGTGTATCGAGCTGCTTCTTAAATTCAGGGTTCTGTAATAAAACTCATAACCCAGAAATTCTTTTCTGTCATTTTTAGATAAAGCACAGGGACTTATCTGGTAAAACAGTTTTGTTTCATTTTTCAAAATAAGTGCAAGATAATCCACTCCAGTTTGAAATTCATAGCTTTTGCTACTGAAAGATGAGAAAAGATGAAAACTACAGAAATACAATTTTGGGTTGCATTCCTTGGAGAAAAACCAATTACACATAGCATTGTTGCTTAAAATCATTACATTTCTTTAAATATAGGCAGGATTAAATCTTTCATGATTATTTTATCAGATGGTAATTTATATTTTTGTCTTTTGACCCATGTACTTGGTAATGTATTGGAATAAATTCTGGAAAGTATACCAAGTAATAGAATTTTATTATTAGTGCTCTTTTATTATTAGCATTATAATATCTGATAGTATTTTATTCAGAGTTTTTGCATCAGTATACATGAATTAACTTTGTTGTAAATTTTTTTCTTATGTATTATCTTTGTCATAAAATACATTGCTATTGATTACTCCACATCATAGAGTTTTTCAGAAACTGGGCCAAGATTGTAGTGGCTTTTGTGTAGTGTGCCATTCTGCCTCCTAGTTTTTCAAGAGACCTCTCAGGCACAGATTTTTAAGAATTCAGAAATTGGGGTTGGACACATTGATTTAAACAAAGCTTCTCAGATGAGCATCCTCAGATCTCAGAGAACCCTCCCAATCATATCTTTATGTTCAAGGCAAGCTTCTGGCATGTAAGAAGCCTTTCTATTGAGTGAAATTAAAAGGGTAAATGTCAAAATTTGAGCAGGTGAGTCAGAGAAGGGTCAATATGATGATCTGGGGGCAGACAGTCATGGAGAGAAGTCAAGGTTCAGTAGAAGATCAGAGCCACTCTATATATTCCAAATATGAAGAGTTTTAATACAGTTGATTTAAATTGCTCTCTCTCTCTGTTGCCTCATGTTTCCTTTTTGCCTTTTTAGTCCACCAATTTCTGTTTAACCTTTTACCCGTATCCAGTTTTCTCTACTAAAATAGTCTATAGTTTTTTTTTTTTTCCTCACTGGAGAAACAATAGTAACAAGAGAAACAAACGAAAAGTACAAGGATCTGTCATTTCCTACCAATCAGATTGGTAGAGAACCAGCCAGGAGAACCAGCCAAACTCACACTTTGTTTGTGGGGTACAAAATATTGGAACCACTACAGAGGGGAATTTGGCAATATCTGGCAGATTTATATGTGTTTACTGTTTGGCCTAGAGATTATGCTTTGAGGAATTGGTCCCAAAGATACAATACCAAAAAATATGAAATAGGGTACACACATGGCAGCACATTTTTATAGAAAATACTGGCTTGTCACTGTAAAAGTTTTAGCCGCAGTGTAAACATGCATATATCTGTTCAATGATGGGCTTATTTTTCATGATGTCCTCGTGGCTATTTGCTTGAGCTGTAGTTGGACCACACTTGTCATTTTCAGGGGTCTGCTTGCCTCACTTTGTAGAGGACCCAGAAACATGTTTAGTAAGTGCTCTTGAAGAGTTAAGTGTCACCACTGATGCAAATCAGCAGATCATATCCAGAGGCTCAGTCAGAAACACTCCAGCCTCATGAGGACACTGCTTGGGCAAAGGAATAGAATGTACTCAGTTGCACAAGTCTTCATTATTCTGGGATTCTGGACTCCTTCATTTAATCACATTACCTAAAACTGTCACTAGAAGGCAGCAAAGGAAATAAAATGGAAACCAGACTGTAGTTTATCTATATTCAACTTGTATTTTCCTATGAAAATACCATACTCAAAATGTTGAAAAATTTGAGGCCACCCTTTACGGTCAGCTGGGATTTAGTAAGATGTCTTTGAGGATGCAAATATAATTTTTTAAGTTGAATACATTTTAATCAAATTACCTGGATGTCATTTCCATTTCCACTGCAACTTAGATATTAAATAACTTATAAAACACAGGGGTATAAGCAAGTCCCTTTCTTATCCTGGTAGGAAGATAAATCATCTAAAGTATTTGTTAAATAAATCATAGCTATTTTCTGTGCTCAGCTCTTTCTTTGCTCTCCTCTACAGCACCTCCTTGATTTGTCTATAGTTCCCCATTTCCTTACCTGGCATTCTTTCCTCGGTCCATTCCATGGTAAAGTCCATCAGGCTTTCATCACCCCTCTGCTCAGAAACACTGTTTCCAAGGATTTTCCATGAAAATTCATTCAGAACAGTGGCAGAGGCTGTTAAGAGGAAGGTTCAGAGGTAAGGCTAGAACCCTTGGGGGCTGGAATGCAGTTGAAGAGACCTAATGCCAGAGCATTAGATTGGGAGAACAGTTTCCTCTCCATAGTTTGAACTTTTGATCAGGTACAACTATTTGAACTTTTTATCCTGTGCATGCATTGTATTTACAATTAAAATAAAAATGTAAAGCCAATTACATTCCAATAGCAAGAGAGAGATTGGGAACAGTCTGAGAAACAGGCAGTGTGGTCCTAGAGCAAGGCCCAGGTGCTTTGTCACCTTTGCCTGGTGGGTGAGAATTCCTAAGTAGCATTGCACCTCAAAAACTTACCATCTCATCTGGAACTTATTCCTCTAATCCTTTTCCTGGTGCTTTTATTTTCCTCCACTTCTGAAAGGCTGAATTCTATCACAGAGCCTACATATGGGAACATCTTTGTGTTCAGTGGTTGGGTACATCTTGGGTGGGGTGAGGAGGGGAGAAGGGGTTATTGAATGTAGGAGGCAGTATAACAAAGAGAAATATCTCTGAATTGGAGTGATTAGTCCTGAGTTCTAGGCCCAGTTCTGCTGTGGAATATCCATGTGCCCTTAGGCAATTCATTTTTCCTCTTTGGTCCTAAATCTGCTCATCTATCAAATGAAGTCAAATTTGGCAGTTACACCAGTTGTTTTAATTACGATTCTATGGCTGCAAGCAGCTGAAACTAACTGGCCAACTAAAGAAAAATAAAGAGAAGTAAAGAAAGATGGTTAAAGAAAGAGTTGAACTACTAGGCCTTAGGAAGGATGGTTAGCCAGGGCAGCCCCAGGGATCTCAGATTCATAGGTGGATCTGCTATTGGAATTCTCAGCTCCAGCCACCATCTGCCTGGTAGCTGTGATGTCAGGGTTCCTTCCTGTCTTTAATGTGTGTGTGTTGCAAGGGGAAGGAGTAATACCATTTCCAACAATGAAAGAAAGAAGGAAGAAAGGGAAGGAAGGTAGAAGGAAGAAAGGGAAGGAAGGTTGGAGGAAGAATAGGAAGTAGGAAAGAAGGAAGGAGAGGAATAAAAGACAAGAAATGAAAAAACAATAAAGCAATAGGACTTATATTCTTAATGCATAAATTATATCTGAAGATAGTTTCCAAATTAACAAACTAACAGTAGTTTAAATAATGCAAACATTGCAATGAACACATAACTTTCTAATGTGACCACTTTAAAAGAAACAATTCATCTTTGTGTATACGTTTTTGCATTACATTTGTGTCCATTCTTAAAAATACTACTAAATTTTCACATTTATTGAGTCAGGTCTTCTAAGGGCTTCTAGTAAATAAATCATATCTATTTGGAGGTAGGGCCTTTGGGAGGTGATTATGTCATAGGGTGGAGCCCTCATGAATGGGATTAGTCCCCTCATGAAAGAGACCCAAGATAGTTCTTGGTCCTTTCCACCATGTGAGGGTACAAAGAAAAGATGACCATCTATGAACCAGGAAGTGAGTCCTCACCAAACACCAAATCTTCCAGCGCCTTGATTTTGGACTTCTCAGCCTCCAGAACTATGAGAAATAAATGTTCGTCATTTAAGCCACCCAGTCTATGGTGGTTTGTTATAGCAGCTTAATCAGACTTAAAGACAAGAGTGATGGAAGGAGGAAGAATTGAGGGCAGCTAGAACTTGATCCCATGGGAACCTTCAAGGGAGCTTATAGAGTGTCTCTTCCAGTTGTCTGTCAGAGCCACCAGGAGAGGTCTTTATCCTTTGGCTCTGATAGGGCTGCATCCAGAGAATTAAATCTCCCCACCACCACTTTCAGATTGTGATGGTGCCTATGTGCTTGACAGTGGGCTGCAGTCTGTGATATCAGTCTTTCTTTGCAATCTATTTTTGCATCTGTCTTTCTTTCTAGCAGTCTATCAATGTTGCTAGAAATGTATCAGTTTTATTAATTTCTCTAAAAAGTTAACTTTGGCTTTGTTAAATTTTTCTATTTGCATTTTAAAAATTAAGACTATGTCTTTAGAGCAGATTTAGGTTCACACAGCAAAACTGAGGGGAAGGTACAGAGATTACACATATACCCCAACACATGCATAGCCAATTCTATTATCAACATCCCACACCAAGGTGATGTATTTGTTACCATTGATGAACCTACATTGACACATTAAAATCACCTAAAGTTCATAGTTCACATTACACTTTACTCTTGGTGTTGTATACTCTATGACTTTGCAGAAGTGTATAATGAAATGGATCATATTTTCACTGCCCTAAAAATCCTCTGGGCTTCACCTGTTCATCCTTCCCCACCGCCAACCCCTGGAAACCACTAATCTTTTTACTGTTTCCATAGTTTTGCCTTTTCCAAAATGTCACATAGTTGGAATCATGGGGTACGTAGCCTTTTCACATTGGCTTCTTTCACTTAGTAATATTCGTTTAAAGTTCCTCCATAGCTTGGTGGCTCATTTCTTTTAGTACTGAATGATGTTCTACTGGATATATCCCAATTTATTATCTATTCACCTACCAAAGGACATCTTTGTTGCTGCCAGGTTTTGGCAATTACAAATAAAGCTGCTATGAATATCTTTGTGTAAGCTTTTGTGTAGACATAAGTTTCAGTTTCTTTGGGTAAACACTCAGGAGCATGATTGCTGGATTATATGATAAGAGTGTTTAGTTTTGTAAGAAACTGTCAGACTGTCTTCCAAAGTGGTTGTACCATTTTACACTCCTACCAGCGATGAATGAGAGTTCCTTTTACTCCACATCCTTGTCAGCACTTGATACTGTAAGTGTTCCAGATTTTGGCCATTCTATAATAGGTATATAATGTATCTCACTGATGTTTGAATTTGCATTCAGGTGTTGGGCCCATTTTTAAAATTGGGTTGTTTTTGTATTGTTGAATTTTAAGAGTTCTTTGTATATTTTGGATAACAGTCCTTTATCAGATGTGTCTTTTACAAATATTTTCTCCCACTCTGTGGTTTGTCTTCTCATTATCTTGACCTTGTCTGTTGCAAAACAGAAATTTTTAACTTTAATGAAGTTTGGCTTATCAATCACTTCTTTCACATATTGTGCCTTTAGTGATGTATCTAATGTCACCATCATACCCAAAATGCATATTACTAGGTTTGCTCCTATGTTACCTTTTAGGAGCTGTATAGTTTTGCATTTTACATTTAGTTATGTGATTCATTTTGGGTTAATTTTTGTGAAGGATATAAGGTCTGTGTCTAGATTAATTTTTTTTTTTTTTGCACATGGATGTCTACTTGTTCCAGCACCATTTGTTGAAAAGAAAATCTTTGCTCCATTGTTTTGCCTTTGTTCTTTCTCAAAGATTAGTTGACTATATTTATGTGGGTCTATTTCTGAGCTTTTTATTCTGATCTATTTGTCTATTTTTCATGAAAGCATCTGTCTTGATTACTATAACTTTATAGTAAATCTTGAAATTGGGTAATGTCAGTCCTCCAAGTTTATTTTTCTCCTTCAATATTATGTTGGTTCTTCTGGGTCGTTAATCTCTCCATACAAACTTTAGAATCAGTTTGTCAGTGTCTACAAAATAACTTGCTGGGATTTTGATTGGGATTGCATTTACTCTATAAATCAAATTGGGGAATAACTGACATATTTACATTGAGTCTTCCATCCATGAACATGGAATATCTCTCTATTTAATTTGTCTTTGATTGGAGTTTTGTAGTTTTCCTTATATAGATTTTGTATATATTTTGTTAGATTTATACCTAGGTCTTTGGGGGGTTGCTAATGTTAATGGTGCTGTGTTTTTAATTTCAAATTCCATTTATTCATTGCTGGTACATAGGAAAGCAGTTGACTTTTGTATATTAAGCTTGTATCCTGCAACCTTGCTATAATTGCTTATTAGTTCCAGGAGCTTTTTGGTTCTTTTTTTTTTTTTTTTTTTTTTTGGATTTTCTACATAGATCATCATGTCATCTGTGAACAAAGAATGTTTTGTGTTTCTTTATTCCCAATCTGTATACCTTTAATTTCTTTTCTTATTGTATTAGCTAGAATTTTTTCTAGCTAATAGCTTTGCCATTGTTTGGGCAACATCTGGATCTTGCCCTTTTAAATGATTTAGAATGAGTTGGATTTTTCACTTGTGTATTATCACTTGAAATTGTTCTTCTGTTATTATCTACTCCTATCCTTTGACCATATTTCTTTTAGAGTGTTTATATTTTAGTTATCGACTTGATCTTTTTTATATATCAATAATATTCTTTCTCTCATATAGTCCAAATAGTTTTTAATATACAGAGGTTTAAAATTTTATATAGTTAAATCTGTTATCTCACTAGTTCTCCTTCTCCTCTTCCTGCTCCTCCTCCTTTTCCTTCTCCTTCTTTACTTTTGTGCTTAAGTTTGCCATTAAGAGGTGAGTTAAATAGTCATCATACTTTCCCATGTTTTCATTGTCCATGTTTAACTCTTTAATTCAACTAGAATTTTGTTATATTGTGAACTGAGTAGCTATTTTTGTAAATATTTCAAACACCAACACTTATTTGTGAAGCCATATTTACTATATATTAATTTATTAAATATTTAGAGTTTGTTTAGAGCCTATTTTTCTGTTCTATTAAATTATAATAATTTTATTTGGAAACCATAGCCAGATGATAAAGCCCATCACATCAGCTTTCAAAAGCACAGCCTTTATTTCAAAGGTAAGGGGAAAAAATATGTGCTGGGTTCCTCTATGGTTTCAAGCCACTTCACACAAGAGAGAGATTTCAGAGGCAAAGCCACTTGTGACACACATGTGACAAGTGGTAGAGAGGTGTCCTCAGTTGTCCTACTCCACATTGACTGCATCTTTCTGCCTCTCTGTACAGACACAGGGTCTTATAAGATTAACTCCAGCCTAGTTCTGTTTACCTCACCTCATCACGCTAATTTCATAGCATTTTCTCTGCCTTTTATTCTTTTTAAAGAGCCATGCCATCCTAATAGTCAGAGAGGTGGTGGAGAGAGGTGGGAGATGAGCTAAGAGGAATAAATGTTAGGTGAGGGTCGATGAGGAGGCCATTATAAGTACTAAACATCTCCAGTTAACCAACAGCAAGTTTTCTAACCCTACAGATCAGGCTTTTGCAAAAGCCTGCTTACTTACTTGGGGCATCATTAGCACAAAGACATATAACTCCCCATGCAAAGAGTCCTTTGGGGCCTGCATTTCTCCTGGCATGCACTCACTCCAGCCTGTAAACGTTTCTCTTAGTTATCATAATTCCCATGGAACCCATCTGTCTCTGATCTACTAGGGGAAGTTTAACAAAGGCTCCTAGAGTCATCTATGGCCAGAAATGGTCCCTGAAAAGTTGTCACAGAGCCTCTGAGCTCCTTGGAAGCACCCACTGGGAGACCTGCTTCTGTGACATAACAAAGCCCATAGAGACGGGCAGATAATGGCCAGCCCCAGGATCCCTGAAGACATGGCCAGGGCTCAGTCTCTGCCTCCAAGATCCAGAGGCTTCTTTTTGCCCTTACTTCACACTTTCTGGGAGTAATTAATACTCAAGAGAAACATCAATAAACTACTAAGCCAGAGTTCTAGGTTGTAGGCCTCCAGAGTGTCTCTATTCTGGGCTGAGAAAGCACAGGCTTCTCTCCTAGACTGTCACATTTATGTCTGCTTTTTCCCTTGCTGCCTCTGCTAAGTGCTGTGCTGTGGGAAACACCAAGTACAGAGGATGGTATGTGAGGAATCAGAGTAGGAAAGCTGAGGTCCTCTTTTGGAAATCTCACAGTGTTTCCATATTGCCATGTATTTTAATATTGATAACTAATTTGCTGCATTTACTATATATTAGCTTTCATCCCTGCAATGGCCTCAAGTACACATCATGATCAACAAGTTACTAGTGTGGAGGCTGTGTTTGGGATACAGACCTTTGCACATAGTTTCTTAAGTACTGGGCTTTGAGTTCTGTAAGATGGATCTCCCAGGTGTGATTGCTGGATCATGTTCTGAATGTCACTGAGTACTGCCAAGTTCTATTTCCTGAAATCCATGAAGGTTGTAGCAATTCACACACCCACAGCAGAGGAATGGGGCCTTTCTCCAGTATCCTTTGCTTTCACTTACTGTTGTAATTCTTTGTAGTGTTGGCCAGTATAATAGATAAAATGTTATTTCACTATTATTTATTATTTTACTTTGCATTTTTTTGATTACCAGTGTATTCCACCTGAACACTTCCTCTTCTAAGAGCTGTCCCTTTATATTGTTTGTTGATTTTTCTGTTGGATTATTTGTCTTTCTCTTAGGAGTGATTTGTATATTAAGGATACTAACCTTTATCTGTTACGTATGATATAAACATTTTCCTCCAATCTATCATTTTGTACTTTACATATATATATAATGTGACTATGTGATATATGTGTGTGTGTGTATATATATATATATAAAACTAGAGCTGCAATTGCTCAGAGGGAAGAAGTATAAGCCTTGTCTACTAGATCAAGGGACAGGCTATATGCAGTGGGTCATTGATGGGTGATTTTACATTTATGCCTTTAGACCATAACCTAAACTTTCCTGGACATACACAAGAAAGGTTTGTGATAATCTGGAAAACTCAACAAATGTGGTTGTTGAAAAAGCATTTTGATGTTAACTTCTGAGTCCCACAGAAGAGAAGCTCGTGTAAAGGCCTTGCTATTTCAGAAAAGCTAGGTCCTATCATCTGTAATAAACAGTAAATTCAAGAAATTCTCTCAACTGTCTTTTAGAAAACACTTTTGGATAATTTTTAATAGTCAATAGTATTTTTCCAATCAACACCTACCTTCAGCTGACAAGTCATGATTAAGGAAACTTTTCCTCATTAATAATTCTGTAATTCTTAGGTTATGGAGTGCTTTTTAATTCAGTTTCTGTTTCAGGAACCAGTTGTTTTATCTGAAGAGCCATAACTTTGTTATTGGCCCTCAGCTTATCAATTTTTCTAAGTCTACCTGAAAGTTTTCAGCCAAATATTGAAGAGACCCCAGATCTACAATTTTCCATAGGATTTTCTGACCAGGTTCCCTATTTCAGGTTTTAGCCCATTTACACAGAGAGAAAATAGGGATCCTTTTACATTAGTTTTGGAGTCTACCCAGAACATTATTTTAAAATCTCTTCAGGAGTCACGGGAGGGAGGGAATATGGGGCTATATGTATAAATACAGCTGATTAACTTTGTTGTACAGCAGAAATTGGCACAACAGTGTAAAGCAATTATACTCCAATAAAGAGCTTAAAAAAAAAACCCCAGAATCCTAGAATATTATACTGATTTGGTTTTCTTAAAATAATTTTAGATATTACTCTTTAAGGAAAAGCTTCAGAAATGACCTACTATTCTTACAGTTTCTAGTCCGTTATTTTCTGTGATGGAATTTTAAAAATCTTTTGCAGTTTCCCCCATGATAGGTTTCAATGAATTTTTTCTTTGTCTGAGAAAGATTAATTTGTTTAGATCCAGAATCCCTGACCTAATAGAATTCAAAACTCCATAAGCAATGTTTTGTTTTTGCTGTACTTTGGAAGTCTTTTATTGTGGCTCTAATATGACTCAGCTTATATTCACTTTCACTCGATTTACTGTCTGGCATAGCAATTTGGGGTGAGTAGTGACCCATTAAATCGGCAGTCTCTGGGGGAAGATACTGAGGAGAGTAGACAAAGAATGTTGTGAAGTCACAGCAGGTATAACATAATGAAGATGCAGTGAGGACAAGTTTATGATGATTTGAATAAAGTGTGTTTTAACTTTAGCCTTTGCCAGAAAATCTTTGAGGGAAGCTATAATAAAGTCAAAATTTTGTTTTGATCCTTCAGCATACCAGTCAAAATGGCTGCCTTCTGAATATTTAGTGTGTTTCCTTCTTTCCAGAAACTACTTCAAGATCCTTGCTATTTCAAAAGTTCCCCATAATGGACTTAGCAATTCTAAATTATGTTTATTGAAATTGTGCTATTTTAGAATATAAGCATAAGAATTATGACTATAGTGAAAATACACATGAGTTCTGCTTGGAGAAGGCTTGGCATGGCACAGAGACCCCCTGTGACACACAAAAAGAGCAAATCTTGATAGCCAGCATCTAGTGGTGCTTGTGAAATGGTGTTTCAAGCTTTTGATTATAAAACTGTAAGACTAATAGCCTGGAAATTATTAGCTCTGGAGTAGGAAAATTAACAATGAAGGCCTCCTATGTTAAAGTGGTTTCTCTTTTAAACAGACATGAGAGAATCTTCTCAATGAGTGTTTTTTAGGGGAAGAGTTTATTGTTCCAGCAAGCAAAGCTGACCTAACAGCAGCTCCATACCTCTTAATTCCCAAAGTCAGTTAAAGTGTGACTAAGAACATCTATATCACTCCCGTGTCATTAAGAATCTTCCCTTTTAACATTCGATTTAGGGTCAAACAAAACAGATAAGGAAAAGAAGAGATAACCTCAGAACTTGGTTAATAATAGTGAAAGAAAAAGACAGTTTGAAAGGGCAGTATTTTTCCAAGGAGGAGAGTTTCTATCACAAACTTTCTATTTATTTGTAATCTTCAAAGACTAAATAATCAAAGCAAGGGGGAGTTCATAAGGACTTACACACCACCAATCCTAGGAAAACAAAATAAATGAGTAATCTCAGCAATCTCTCCTCACCTCCCAAATGCAAGAACATCCAAAAGGTTCTCACAACTTATTTTATATATAGCCATCCTCGGTAGTTCATATACTCTATGGCTCTGGCCATGAGAACTACTGCAGTCACAGAAGGAAATACTGGTGAGCAATGATAGGCTTACCTCTTTAGCTGCATGCCTTACCATTTTGCCTTTAGCTCTTTACTGTTGGAGATTCTCATCCCAGTTCTGAGTTTATGCTCAGCTGTAGTGGACATTTCTCATACATGCTTTCCACCTCAAGCAAAGGTTATTATCCAACACTATTTCACTTATTTCATTGCTGAAATTGCTCCAGTGTTCGCCTTTGAGAGCTCTTTCAGTTGGCAGTTGGCTCCTTTTTCACTTTGCCATATCCCTGTCATTTGGGGATTTTTTTTTTTTAGCACTTTTTTTCTTACACTACAAGATGCTCTGTGCTCATCTTGTATGTTCCCTGTACCAGTCTTATAATCAGCCATTTCTCCAAGAAGCCCTGGTGACTTCTATTGGAGAACAATAGTAGGAACAATGATCTGGGGATGCTAGGTCTGTTCACTAGGTCACAGTGATCTGGGGGTGCTAGGTCTGGGGGCGACCCTGGGGTGTCATTGCTTCTAAGCCTTCTCAGCAGACAGATCAAGGAAATATATGTGTGTTTGATATGCAATAAATAAATAAACATTTCTATATGTAACCATATGTATCTGTATTAAACTAAAATTCATTTCATACTGACGTCTCCAACTCATCCACGACCACACGGATCATTCTAGCCTCCTTCCCTTGATTATCAGTCATCTCCAACTCCAGCAACAGAAAACCTGGCTCCTGCCATCTACCAGTCGTTTACTCAGCTGTTCAAGCCTACTATGCATATGCAGTGCTCTCAGAATTGTTAACCCGTACCCCTGCGGGAAACAGCTTTGTCAACTAGAGCATAGTGCTATGTAGTTTCTTTAGCCTTTATTCTCACAGATTCCACTCATAATCAAAGTTTCTTAGGTCAGCAACTTTTTCCCTTCAGTGAGGTTTTTACATACATTTGTGTACAGTTAGATTCTTTAGTCCCATTCTACATTCCATTCTGGGATACCATGACCTCCTTATGATTTTTAACTTGCATACATCAAGATTTGTTCTTTATGCTGTAAAATTGTATGGGTTTTGACATATGCATGTTATGTACCTGCCTGTACGGTATCAAACAGAATAGTTTTACCATGCTAAGAAATCCTCTGAGCTTCACCTAGTAAACTGATCCCTCCCACTTGTCCCCTGAACTCTTTGCAACCACTGGTCTGTTTACAATATTTATAGTTTTGCCTTATTCAGAAGGCCATATAACAGGAATCACACAATATGTAGCCTTTTCAGATGGGTTTTTTTTAACTTAGTAATATGCATTTAAGATTTATCCATGTATTTTCGTGGCTTGATGCCTCATTCTTTTTTATTGTTGGGTAGTATTCCATTGTATGGATGTACCACAGTTTGTTTATGCATTCATGTACTCAAGGACATCTTGGTTGCTTTTAGTTTTTGGCAATATTGAATAAAGTTGCTATAAACATTTACATGCTGGATTTTGTGTGGATATAGCCTTCAAAGCATTAAATACCCAGAAGTACAATTGCTGAATTTTATGGTAGTACTACAAACTTTGTAAGACACTCCCAAATTATGTTCCAAAGTGGCTCTACCATTTTCCATTTCCAGCAGCATTGAATGAGAGAGTTCCTGTTACTCTGCATCCCCACCAGCAATTGGTATTATTAGTTTATGGTTTAGTCATTTAACATTTTAACTCACTGTTGTGTTAATTTTCAGTCCCCTAATGACAAATGGTGTTGAACATCTTTTCACATGCTTATTTGCTCTGAAAATCTTCGGTGAGATACCTGTTCAGATCTGTTGTCCATTTTTAATCTGATTATTATTGTTGAGTTTTAACAGTTCTTTGTGTATTTTGGATACAATATATATATAATGTATATTCTGCTGTATTTTGGATATTATATATACCCAATATAATGTATATTCTGTGTATTTTGGTTACAATATATATAATGTATATGCTGTTTAGTAAAGCATTCTATAATTGTCAATTGTTTCTATCCAGTTAATGGTGGTGTTCAGTTCTTCCGTGTACTTGCTGACTTTGTCCTAGTTGAATCCATTACTAATACAGGTGTGTTGAAGTCTCCAATTATATTTGTGGATTTGTTTATTTCTCCTTAATTCTGCCCTTTCTGTGCTATGCATTTTGAAGTTCTTTGTTAGGTACACACACATTTAGGAATTTTGCATCTTCTTGGTGAATTAATGTTTATCATTATGCAACATTCCTCTTTATTCTTGGTAATTTTCTTGGCCTTGTAGTATCTTTTTTGTGATATTAATATGTCCACTCCAGTATTATTTTGATGAGTGTTCATATGCTATACTATTTTCTGTTCTTTTGCTTATAACCACCAATATCATATTTGAAATTAGTTTCTTGTAAACTACACATAGTTTGGTCATGTTTTATTTGTTTATTTGTATGTTTTTTTAATTAATCTGACACTTTCAGTCTTTTTATTGTGGTAAAAAGCACCTAAAATTTACCATCTTAACCATTTTAAGTGTGCAGTACAAAAGTGTTAACTATGTGTACACTGTTGTGTAACAGATCTCTAGAATTTTTTCATCTTATGAAACTCAAACTCCATTAAAAAAACTCCCTTCCTTCCAGCTCCTGGCAACCACCTTCTACTTTCTTTTCCTAAGAGAGTGACTGCTCTAGATTCCTCATATAAGTAGAATCTTACAGTATTTGTTGTGACAATCTATCTTTTAACTGGTGAGTATAGGTCACTTCAATTTAATGTAATTATTGATATGTGCGGATTTGGGTCTACCATTTTATTATGTGATTTATGTGGTTTTCCTCTGTTTTTCCTTTCTTTGTTTCCCCAAATCCCGCCTTTATTTGAATTATTTGAATATTTTTATTAACCTACTTTAATTGACCAAGTGTGTTTTTCAGTATATTTCTTTGTATAGATTGGTTTTGGTGATTACTTTGAAAATTACATTTTACGTATTTAACTTTTCACAGTCTAATTAGAATTAATACTTTACCACTTAAATGGAATTTTGTCTTACAATCGTATGGATCCCTTTACCCCCCTTTATGTTATAGTTTTCTTATATATCTAAATATTTTTTTAGAACCTGCAGATGGTTTTTTTGTTTTTTGGTTTTTTGCTTTCAATCAAGTATATTTTAAAGAACTCAAGAATAGAATAGCCTATTATATGTACCATGATATTTACCATTTCTCTTGTTTATTATCCCTGATGTACTATTTTTTTTATGGTATCATTATCCTTCTATGTGAAGAATTCATTTAACAATTCCTTTACAGCAGATCTGCTGGCAACAAGTTCTGTTAGCTTTCCTTCATCTGAGAACACCTTCATTTCACTTTCATTCCTAAGGTCCTTCTTATTAAATATAAATTTTCAAGCTGACAGTTTTCTTTCAGCAGTTGAAAAGTATCATGCCACTCCCTTCTATAGTTTCTGGTTAGAAATTCAGTCATTCAAATTGTTCTTCCCCTACAGGTAATGTGCCATTTTTTCTTCTTCTGTGATTTCAAGATTTTTCTTTGTCTTTAGTTTCAACAGTTTATTATGATTGATCTGAGTGTGGAATTTCTTTGGGCTTATCCTGTTTAGGGTTTGTTCAGCTTCTTGAATCTATAGGTTTTATGTGGTTTGCCAAACTTAGGAAGTTTTCAGGCATTATATCTTGAAATACATTTTTCAGCACTGAACTCTTTCTGATGTCCTGGGACTCTGATGACAAGAATGTTATACCTTTTGTTGTTTTCCCACAGGTTTCTGAGGCTCTGTTAATTTGTTTTAAATATTTTTTCTCTTTATTTTCCATGTTAGATAATTTCTACTGATATATTTTCAATTTCACCTGTTATCTCTATTATCCTTTTGAGTTCATTCAATGAGTTTTATATTTCAGTTATTATAAATATTTTTCAGTACCAATATCTCCATTTGATTCTTCTTTACACGTCATTTCTACTTATCTATTAATTTTAGGAGTGCTTGCATTTGCTTGATAAAATATTCTAAATAACCAATTTAAAATATTTGTCAGATAATTCTAATATCTGTGTCATGTCCGTATTGATGTCTGTTGATTGTTGTTTCCCATAATAAATGAAATTTTCTAGTTTCTTCATATGCTGAGTAATTTTGGACTGGAATATCATGTTTTCAGACTCTTGAGGGTTTTTTTTTAATCCTTTGAAAAATGTTGATATATTTCATTTTGCCAAGAAACGGACCTGACTAAATTCAAGCCATAAGTTCCATCCCATCTTCTATAGGCTGTGGTTTCAATGTCAGTTCAGTTTCAAAACCTTTGCAGAGCTATTCAAATCTGTCTCACATGTGCATATCCAATGGCAGTCTGGGTTCTAGCCGTAAATCTTTCTAGAGATTCAGTTTTCAAAATCTTTATTATACTGATTAGGATCATATTAGTCACGCACAGTTTGGGGGTAAATCTTGGAATTATTTAACAGTTTAATGGGATTTCTTTCCTGAGGCTCCCCCCCATCATAATCGCCTCAGCACATTTCATTTCCCTGAAGTGCTTCTTTTAGGTTCCATATCCAGAAACATGGGGCCTTAGTTACTCTTCTCTGCTGCTCACTTTTGTGACTTCACCTGTGTCCTAGACTAAGAGGCAAGAGGACCAGAGCATAAAAAACAGGGTAAACTCACCAATGATTTGGCAGTACTTTAAATTCTGGTCTTCTTTCCAATCCTCCTTGCTACTGTTCACGCTGAGGAGTCCTCTAATAGCTGTTCCCATCCATTCTGTTTCAGAGCTGCGTTCGGTGGTAGAGACAGGGTAAAACATGTTTCCTCCAACTTACCTGGAACTGATTCCTACAATTATTTGTTGACTTTTTATTTCTGCATATCACCTACATCCAATCCTGACTTGCCAATTTCTGAATACTTCTGATCGTGACTCATTTTCCTTCTTCCCCAATCAGTGCCCAATACTCAGTCACTATGTCATTAAATGACATTAATGCCTTTTACGTTGTAATTGCTGTGTCTAGTTTCGCTCTGAGTTCAAAGGGCAGACTCGCTGAGTTTTGGTGGGGGTGGGGGCACTGCCTGATAACTACTTTCCTATATTAATTAATTAGAACACCAGCAAGATAATGAAAGCAATATTTTATGATTTCCCACAGGCATGTAAGTTTCACAGAAAACATTTCCAAGTTGAACTAAACAATGGAAAATGTACTCCCTAACAAATTAACTATCTGCTAATTTATCCCCACTGGAGATACTGGCAAGCTAGGAAATAAATTTATTACTTTCTATCTTAAGCTCAAGTAAACAGAATTTCTCTTTGGTGGCTCCTTACTCGTGGTGTTCAAAGATAACAAGTGTCCTATGTAGCCCTGGAGAATTCCCTGAAAGTGTTCTGTCACAGCTACCACTAACTAGTTTTGCTAATGGATCTGAGCCAGTTGACACACAAAGTAGGCAAATATAAATAAATTCCTCTTTCCCCTCTCTTCTGTCTCTGTTATAGTCTCCCTGTTATTTTCCCACAGGTTGCTAAGGCTCTGTTAATTTGTTTTAAATACTTTTTTCTTTATTTTCCAGCTTAGATAATTTTTATTGCTATATTTTCAATTTTACCTGTTATTCTCTATTATGCTTTTGAGCTCATTCAATGAGTTTTATATTTCAGTTATTATAAATATTTTTCTGTCCTAGTATTTCCATCTGATTCTTCTTTACACATCATTTCTGGGCCCTTCTACTTATCTGCTAATTTTTAGGAGTGCTTGTAATTGCTTGCTATCATTCTTTCTATCCCCTCTTCCTACAAATGGCTCAATTCCAATAAGCCCCTCATTTAAGGCCTGTTTCCCACTACACTGATTTGCTTATACTCAAATTTGTTCCTCGATATAAAACAGTTTATTATTTCCTCAGCTTCATTTTTCTCACTGCTAATCTTCTTGAAAGACTAACTTACACTTACTGGAAGAGAAGTGGAATGATGTCAGAGGAATGACATATTTCATTGGTTCTCAAAGTGTGGTCCCTACACCACTAGCAGTACGTCACCTGGTAACTTGTCAGAAATTCCAATTCTTGGGCCCCACCGATGGAATCAGAAGCTCT
Source organism: Hippopotamus amphibius kiboko (assembly GCF_030028045.1). NCBI lineage: Eukaryota > Metazoa > Chordata > Mammalia > Artiodactyla > Hippopotamidae > Hippopotamus > Hippopotamus amphibius. Next base: position 48,820,809 of record NC_080190.1, read on the forward strand.
TGGGGTGCAGTCCAACAGTCTTTGTTTTAACAAGCCAGGTGGTACTGATGCATGCAAAATTTGGGAACCATTGCAAGTAGGGATTTAATAATCGCCTGGCACTGGCAGAATGAGGGAGAAGAGTGTGTTCCAGATGTGGACTGCTTGTCAAATTGTAAGGACCTATTGAACTGGTTGTTCAACAATGCTTGGAAGAAGATGTGTTGCTAGCACTCTGAGTGGCTGGGTGGAGTGGGGAGGAGAGACAAAGTATAAATGTTGGATGAGATGGCTTGACAATGCCAAAAGTCTTCATTTCATCCCTGCCTGCTCCATCTGTTGGCCTGTAGTGATCTCTCTAGCTACACTTTGGCAGTTATCCCCAGTGGCATTTTTCTTGTAGAAACCCATTCATTGTTCCTCTACATGTTTTTTCTTTCAAAGGCCCTGGGAACACTTGACAAACACATTTCTAATAACCAGAATTCACAAATATGGTATTATCCTCCTCTCCATGTGTTACTTCAATAACTCACTGAGACGTCTTGGCTGGCTTTACAGTGCTTAACATCACATAAATTTTTATTCAGCCAAAAATGGTTTTTGTTAACATAATACAATTATTTAAGTATTATACATATTCTGAAATCCAAGTCATTATGTCTTGTGATGGGCACAGAATTATATGCTGCACTAGAATTTATAATTGAACAAAGTTTGTCCTTTTTACAAAGCATTCCTCCGTATCACTGTAATCTTCAAAGGAAATAAGGAAATGGTGATTGGGTAAACAAAACTTCTATTATAAGAAAAATTCTTCCTTCAGAGAAATTTTGAGCAAGTGAAATATGTCCATGAAATTGATCCTGGTGATCCTACATTGGCATTTCCATCTAAACATCATGAAAATAAAGAAGATGAAGTTATACATATTTTTAAGTACACTACAATTCACTACCAATAGAAACACTAGCCCCTGGGGGGGAAAAAAACCCATATTTTTCTAAAATTTCCTTGATGTTATCAAACAAGAGATGAAATTATTTGAACATTAGAGTCAGAGGAAAATTTTTGTAAACTCATAAGTATCTCTACACTATTCCTCCTATTAGAATCAGGAAGAGTTTTACAACAGTTAATTTTTTTACAAAAATTTACTCACAACTCAAAGATGTTTTCAGTTGGCCATTGAACAATGAAGGGGTTGGGGAGCCAACCCTTTTTGCAGTCAAAAATCTGTGTATAATGACCTAGAGGGGTGGAATAGGGAGGGTGGGAGGGAGGCTCAAGAGGGAGGGGATATGGGGATATATGTATAAATACAACTGATTCACTTTGTTGTACAGCGGAAACTGGCACAACATTTAAAGCAATTATACTCCAACAAAGATCTGAAGAAAAAAAAATCTGTTTATAACTTATAGTTGGCCCTTCATATACTTGGCTCCTCCATATGTGTGGTTCTACATCCACAGATCCAGCCAACTTTGGATCATTTACTACTGTAGTATTTACTATTGAAAAAAAAAAAAAGTCCTGAATAAGAGGACCTATGCAGTTAAAATCCATATTGTTCAAGGGTCAGCTTTGTTTTAGATTGTGTTTCTAAACAATAAACTTTTTAATTTCAGTTTTTGTAAGTGCTTCTGCACAGCAAAAGAAACTATCGACAACATGAAAAGGCGACCTAAGTAATGAGAGAAAATATTTGTAAAGCATATATCTGATAAAGGATTAATCTCCAAAACGTATAAGGAACTCATACAACCTATAGCCTAAACAAACAATCCATTTTAAAAATTGGCAAAGGAATTGAATAGATATTCCTCCAAAGAAGTAGTACAAATGTACAACAGGTACATGAAAAGGTACTCAATACAACCAATCATCAGGGAGATGCAAGTGAAAACCACAATGAGATACCACCTCACACTTGTTGGAATAGCTATTATCAAAAAGACAAGAAATAACTAGTGCTCGCAAAGATGTGGAGAAAGGGAACACTTGTGCACAGTTGATGGGAAAGTAAATTGGTACAGCCCCATGGAAAACAGTATGAGATTCCTCAAAAAAAATATATAGGACTACTATATGGTCCAGCAATCTCACTTCTAGATATATGTCCAATGGAAATGAAGTCACCAACTCCAAAATGCCTGCACCACCATGTTCATTGAAGCATTATTTACAATAGCCAAGATATGGAAACAACGTGTCTATCAGCAGATGAAAGGATAAAGATATGTGATATATTGGGTTGGTCAAAAAGTTGGGCATATCTTATGGAAAAACCCAAACTAACTTTTTGGCATATCTTATGGAAAAACCCAAACTAACTTTTTGGCAAACCTGATATATATAAAATAGAATATAATTCAGCCATTAAAAAAGTGTCCTGCCATGTAAGACAACATGGATAGACACTATGGTAAGTGAAATAAGTCAGAGAGAGAAAGACAAACACTGTATAATCTCATTTATATGTGGAATCTAAACTAAACAAAATAAAAGCAAAAAAAGAATGCATAGATACAAAAAACAAATTGGTGTTTGCCAAAAGTGGGGGGGGGGAGGGGAGGCAAATTAATGAAGGTGGTCAAAAGGCACAAAATTACAGTTATAAAATAAAGAGTCCTGGGAATGTATTTTTTAGCATGGTGACTATTATGTTGATATCAAAGAGGACCAAAAATGTGATATATGAATGGAATGAAGTGGGATACTATTTAGCTTTATAAGGAGGGAATCCTGCCAAAACATCCATAACTCTGCAAAGGTTATTCTGCCCAACACACCAGGATGCCAGAGACATCCATACATCTGTACATCTAAAGGGGTATATATGGGAACATACAGAGGAGGCCAAAGCAGGGGAACAGCAAGGTGGTGCTAATGATTCTGGCCCCCCAGCCACATGGCTGAGTCCTCAACTCTGGAGAGCCCAGTAGCACATCACTCCAGCCTCTTTGCTACAGTAGTGCCCCCAGTCACAGGGAGCTGGGCATTAGCAGCGACAGGGGCCCATGACAGTAGTCCATCAAGCCACAGTAGTGCCTGTGACTCTGCCCCCCTGTTGTGGCAGCTGTGCTCACAAACTCAACAATTATGGATTTGACAGAGATGCTCACAACCCCAATTTCCCCAACCATACACCTCCCCTCCACTGTGGGGGTGCCCCTAACCCAGGTGTAATGGAGGCACCAGCCATCCCAGTGCCCCCAGCAGCAACAATTGTGACAGCAGCACTACTGGCAGCTGCAAGGCACCAGGAACTCCAGAGGTGCAACAGTCTCAATGAGGGCATGGACAACACTTCTGGCATAGGCAATGGAGGGTAGAACATGCTGATTCTCAAATACAGCCAGAGGCAGCACAGGTAAGAGAAACCAAAAACATATTCTATAATGCTACGTACTGAAAAATAAAAGAGAGGTCTCTAATAACCAATCTGTTGAATTGTTAGAATCAGAGTAAACAAGTCTCTACCTAAACAAGGACGGCATTCATTACGTGAAGTGTGCTGGCAGAGAAATAACTCATCAATCACCATGGAAAACCACAGGAACACAGTATCACAAAAAGAAAATGGCAATTCTCCAGAAATCAAACTAAAGATTTGGAAGATTGTTATATTTCTGATAGAGATCAAAATGACTGTCATGAAGAAACTCAATGAGCTATAAGAAAACTCAGAGAGGCAGTTCAATGAGCTCAGGAATAAAATTAATGAAAGAATAAATCTTTATGAAAGAGATTGAAACTCTAAAAACAAGCAAACAAAATTTCTGGAGTTGAAGAACTTGATAAATGAGAGGAAACTTTGGAAATAGAACAGACCATATGGAAGAGAGAATTAGCAAACTCAAAGATAGAAATCAAAAAATGATTCAGGTAGAAGAGGAAAGAGAGCTAAGATTTTTTAAAAATAAAGAAACTCTACAAGCACTTCCAACATAAGAGTAATGAGTATTCCAGAAGCAGAAAAGAGAAAGAAGGGAGCAGAGTTTATTTAAAGAAATAATAGGTGAGAACTTTTCAAACCCGGGAACAGGATATTTAAGTCCATGGAGCAAAGAGAACAACCAATTATCTCAACACAAAAAAGACCTCCAGTGCATATATTAAAACTGTCAATAGTCAATGATAGAGAAAGAATTTTAAAGGAAGTCAGAGGAAAAAAGCAGCAACCTACAAAGTTATCCCCATTAAGGTATTAGCAGATTTCTCATCAGAAACTACAGGTCAGGAGAGAGTAAAATGTTATACTCAAATATTGAAAGATAAAATCTGTCAGCCAAGAATGCTCTATACAACAAAGTTATTCTTCGGATATGGCATGTAAATAAAGGCTTTCCCAGACAAACAAAAGCTGAGGGAATTCATCACCATTAGACTTGCCTTACCAGGAATGTTAAAAGGAGCTCTTCTTCCTGAAACAAATGGCAGAGGTACACAAAACTTTGAGTAGGTGATAAATAGAATCAGAAAATTGCAAATATATATCAGAATGGCTTGTTAAACACTTAATTATTGCATTAAAATTAAAGGGACAAAAACACTAAAAAATAATAGATAACTTCAATTTGGTAATGAATTCACAACCTAAACATGGACAATTTGTGACAACAGAAACATAAAAAAGGGAGGAGGAAATGGATAGAAACTGTATAGGCAAAATGAAGATAAGATGCTATCAGCGGAAAAAGAACTAATTCATCTTTGTGACATTTTATATAAGCCTCATGGTAACCACAAAACAAAAATCAAGAGCAGAGACATGAAACACACAAAAAAGAGGAAACTGAGAAAAACATCGTAGAAACCACCAAACTAAAATGGTAGAAAGAAACACGAGGAAAAGAAACAATGCAAGTATAGAGTAATCAGAAAACAATAGACAAAGTTGAAGTACTGAGTCCTAATATTACAATTATCCTAAATATAAATAGATTTAATTCACCAATCAAAAGCCACAAAGTGCCTGGATGGATTGAAAGATAAGACCCAATAATATTTGTCTCCAGGAAACTCTTCTCAGCTCTAAAGACAAATAGTCTTTTAAGTGGAGGGATGGAAGATGATACTTCAAGCTAACGGCAGCCAAAAGAAAGGTGTAGCCATACTTGTATTACACAAAATAGTCTTCAAACCAAAGAATGTAACAAGAGACAAAGATGGACATTGTACAATAATAAAGAGGGCAATCCATAAAGAAATAACATATATTAATATATACTATGCATAGCAATTATTAACAGCCCTAAATGGAGAAATTTATGGCAACACAATAATGGTAGGAGACTAATACCCCATTTACATCACTGGATAGATCATGCAAGAGGAAACCCCTGAAAAATTAAATAGTGAAACAGAAGCAAACAATTTACCAGATAAAGACTTTAAAGCACTGGTAATAAAAATGTTAATGGAATTAGGGAAAAGAATTAATGTAAACAGTGAACAGTTTAACAAGTAACTAGAAAATATTAAAAAGTCCTAATCAGAAATGAGTGATTCAATAGCTGAAATTAAAAAACTCACTAGAAGGAATGAATAGCAAGGTAAGTAATACAGAAGAACACATGAGTGATCTGGAAGATAGAATAATGGAAATTCCCAATCAGAACAGCAGAAAGAAAAAAAAATTTAATGGAAGCAGCTTAGATCTCTGAGATAACAGCGAACATCCCAACATTCTCATTATAGGGATCCTAGAAAGAGAAGGGAGAAGGAAGATGGTCAAAAATGTATTTGATGAACTTTTGGCTGAAAAATTCCCAAACCTAGAGAGGAAACAGATATCCAGGTACAGGAAGCACAAAGGGTCCCAAACAAGATAAACACAAACTGACTCACCAAAACATAATAATTTAAATAGCATCAGTGAAAGATGAGAGATTCCTAAAGCAGCAAGAATAAAACCAGAGTCATATACAAGGGAATCCCCATAAAACTATCAGCTGATTTCTCTGCAGAAACTCTGCAGACACAGAAGGGAGTGGAATGATATATTCAAAATGCTGAAAGGGAAAAACCTGCAACCCACAATATCATAAACGATAAAATCACCTTTCCTGGAGCCTTCTTACTTAGGGATATAATACTAGAAATCAAAACTTTCTTTGAACAGTTCATATTAACCAGATACATTTTCAAATTAAGTATTCTTATTATCGAGATCCTGCATATTGGTGTAGCCTAATTTTTCAAGACTGGCTCAATACACACAATAACGGTAAACACAATAATTCTTTGCAGAGGAATGTTCACAAAGCTGGTGTTTGCTTTATCCTTCCATGCACTGATAATGACAAACGCTAGAACTTAAAGGGTTATTTCCCTCATCACTCTGACTGGCTAAGTAAATCCTCAAAGTGCAAGGAATACTGAAAAATGTCAAAGATAATTGAGGTCTCAAGGTATCATTAAAAGCATAAAGAAATACTGGATATTGGAGAGCTGTGAAGACACTATGCAGAAAAGGGAAACACACCAAGGAAAATTTGAAATATTTCTTGCTGCCAGGGCTCCACCCCGTAAGCCAGATGCATGATATCGTTAGTTCGCCCCAATTCTACTTGAGTGCCCCCTTCATAAGCCTTTCACCACATGCAGCCCCTTCTATTTCCACCTTCCAACCGCAATGGTTCATGTAGGCACTGGGACTTGCTCAGGTGGGACAGGTATTTCTTCACCATGAAGATGGCACTGAATAAGATGAAAACAACCCCACGCAAATAAGGCTCTACCTAGGTATCAGTATGTATAGTCTCAATTTGTTCCAGCTTCTGTCACTCATCCCCCATTATTCTTTATTTCCTTTAACTTCCAACTGATAAAATAACCATGAGGTCCATATTTGGCCAGGACTGAAAGCAGAGCATGTAGATAGACGTGTTACAGAAACAATTTTGTCTTTTTGTGGGAAGGTGGAACTCACATGAAAATTCATGAAAATTTCTATAGTATTTAATTTGACTTTGTAAAATCCATTTTGGGGATTGCAGATTCAGGCAGAACAGATCTTGAGACAGCTACATATGCCCCAGGGTTGTCTGCAAATACACTTTGGGTGCTTAGTCCCCTTCCCTGTCTTCCAATGGAAAGCAAGGAGCAGCAGAAAAGTGGGTCACTCCTGCCTCAGCTGCCCAGGGGGAGAAGCAGCCTTCCAACCTGTGGTTGCTGTGACAACAGATTCTCCACACTGGGGCTCACATCTCATCCTTCCTGTTCTGTATCTAAGTGGAATCTGGGGATCCACTTCCCAGATCCCTTTAAAATGAGGGGCCAGCGAAGTTAGAGATGTCACAGAAGCCACCTAGCATTCCCCTTTTTCCCTGAAGATGAGGAAATATGCACTTCTCTTTTTCAAGGAGATTGGGAATGTGACAAAAATATTCTTTGGATAAAAATATCTAATGAAAAGAATCATAATATTGGTGGAGACATGAAGAATGATTGAGAGAGAAATGTGGATTCAGCTCCTTCCTCAGTAACCAGTATCATTCTCAAAAGCCTGATGAATGTCAGAGTGTAATCCAGCTCTTCTTCACGATAAAATCTGTTCTTTTAACTCGATTCTCTGGCTCCAGTGTACATATCACATGTAAAAAATTTAGTCAGTATTTTTCCCTGATATCCATAGCAACATTCAAATTGGGATTTTAGAAACCCTTGGGAAATATGTCATATAATTACTGTGAAAATCTTGGCAGAGAACAGCACGGACATTCGGGAGACAGTGTTGCCACAGACAACGGGAGAATAAATGTAAGGCTGTGCCAGCGACTCTTGTTCTCAACAGTGACCAATTGCTTGCCCTCTGCTTTGGCTTTCTCTCTGGTCCCTTCAGCTCCTAATGAGGTGTGGGAGCCTGTGCTCTCTGCTCACTGACTGGGTGCATCCTGCTCTGTGACCAAACAGTTTTGTGATAAATCTATCACAGAGGCCTCAGACTTGTATGTTGGGAGATGCTTGTCATTGATGCAGTGGAACAAGGATGCTTCTCCGCGTGAACAGGTGAGGATATGATGGAGGCGTGTAGTGTAGTAAAAGGTGTTTTGGAGCAGAGGTGCCCCTGACACCAGCTACTTCATTAGAGGAAACACTGTCTCAGCAGCTCCCTAGGCTAAACGGAAGAATCTGCCTGCTCCCATTAGCTGCTATATGAGGTGTACAACGACGTTACGTGTTATGTGGTCTTTCATTCACAGGTGGCGGCAGAGACAGACCTTTCATCAGAACCCTAAGTAGCCCCAAAGTCAAGTTCTAGCCCAAAATTGCGGACAGTGAAACATGGCTGTTTATCCTGTCCCTGTCAGTGGTCAAGGCTGCCAAGATGTTTTCTTGAGTTATAAAAACTGAGGGCTATAGAAACAGGACTTAGTCAGCCAGGGACACTGGGAACATGGGATGCATATACACCCCATTCTGAGACAACAGGCTCTAGAAATGATTTTCTTCTCTTCTCCTTTCCCCTCAGTGCAGAGAAGCTCTTGATTTTTTAGAAGAGATTAACTGCAGGAGGAGGAAGTCCTGCCCCTCCATGAGGTGATTCCTGTGTGCCTGTGTCAGGCACCATCGTAGCTTGGAGGACCTGCTGCTGTAACTGAAACAGAGATAGACGCATCTTCAAGCTCCAGTGGGGCCACTGCCAATCAGGACTGAGCTGTTTGGTTGCATGAGCAGCACTTCAGGGAACTGGCCCATGGCAGGTTAGAAAGAAAGACTCACTCCACGCTGCAGACTTTCAGCTTAGTATTGAGATGCTACAGACAAACACCACTATAAGAAAAGTGATTTACTGAGGGGCCTGCAGAGAAGAAGGAAAAAGTTCTTAGAGCTTTGATGTAAGAGTGAATGTACAGCTGCCAAGTTCATAGAATAGCCTTCCTAGTGAGCTAATCCTGTGAACTACTGTCTTTCCCCATCCTTCTTACATGCCACCATGGAAGAGTGGGTAAATCCTGAATTTACAACTTATACCATGTTATTAGGCAACCCCCAAGGTCTCTGGTCTCCATTCTCTTCTATAAGAGATGGTTGTGCTAAAGTAGATCATCTCTAAGGCCTGTGTCATTTCATAGGTCAGTAATTCACCAAAGATATTAACTGAAGGATAGAAAAAGTAAGATAAATAAAATTCAACACTCTTAAGGTCGAGAAATCATCAACAGTAGATTTGTTCAAAATATTGTGTTAACAGCATTTGGAAACAGCAGAGGCTTTGGATTTGGTGAGATCTAGCAAAGTTCCAGCTCTGCATTTCCCAGCTACGTGACCTAAGCCTCAATTAATATTCCTCTGCAGAAGAAGGGGTGGAACAACCTAACATTCATTGTTATTGTGGAGAGAGATAGGAATACTGAATTTCAGTGACCAGCACAGTACCAAGCATTAGTAAGGTCCTCAGCAATTGATGATGACGATGATGATGGTTTGGACCATAGAATATATTCCATATTTTAAAAGGGGTGCTCAAAAGGAACGTTACTACTGTTGCTATTATATTTATTTATAAACTGATAATATTATAAAACAATAAAATATTTTATAAATATGCAAATGTCAATAACTCTGTCTACTTATCATACTATATTTAAGAGTATACTAGTGTTCCCTAATATTACAATTCGACTTTATGGACACATAGGAAACATTGCATCCCATGTGAAATGAGTCACATGCTTTATCTTACTTAATTCTCATAAGAATATAGACAGGTAGGGCTTCCTAGGTGGCACAGTGGTTAAGAATCCGCCTGCCAATGCAAGGGGTTCCATCCCTGCTCCAGGAAGATCCCACATGCCTCGGAGCAACTAAGCCCATGCGCCACAACTATTGAGCCTGTGCTTTAGAGCCTGTGAGCCACAACTATTGAGCCCATGTGCTGCAACTACTGAAGCACAAGTGCCTAGAGCCTGTGCTCCACAACAAGAGAAGCCACGGCAATGAGGAGCCCACGCACCACAACGAAGAGTAGCCCCCACTCACCGCAACTAAAAGAAAGCCTGCATGCAGCAAAAAAGACCCAACAAAGCCAATAAAATAAATAAATAAATAATTTTATTTAAAAAAAAAGAATACGGACCAGTAGATTCTCTAACCTTCATTTTACACAGGTAAAGTGAAGTTCACAAAAAACTAACTTTCCAAAGATAACCCATCTCTCTGGGGTTAGAACTCAGTATTGAACTAGTTTTGGACTCGGGTCCTTCAAATTCAAGAATAAATTCACTGGACTACTTTGTGATCTGCCAGCTGCCTTTCAGGTAATCAAATAGTTTGATCTTATACTCCCTAAAGTCTTCGTGGTCGCTGTGATATCTTCCTTGTAGGTTAAGAGCAGCGGGTGAAGCTGCTGTGGAAAGAGATGTCCACGGAAATGGGAAATGGGACAACTGTCCAAGAATTCACCTTGGAGGGGTTTCCTGCCATCCAACACCTGGGAAAACTCCTCTTCCTGGTGCACCTGCTGGCATACCTGGCATCCACCGCAGGCAATGCTCTCATAGTCACCATCACCTGTGCTGACTGCAGGCTCCAGACACCTATGTACTTTCTCCTCAGCATTTTCTCTTTCATGCAGTCTTGTGTCACAAGTGCTGTTATTCCTAAGTTGGTGGTCATCTTTCTTCTAGGCAAGCAAACAACTTCCTTTGCCGCCTGTTTCACACAAGACTTTATCATAATATTTCAGGGAGCAGCAGCTTTCCTCCTCATAGCAGTGATGTCTCTGGATTGGTACATTGCAAGCCTCTTCATTACCCAACCATCAGGAACTTGAGGACTTGATTCCTCCTGGTCATGGCTACTTTGCTTTGGGCTTTTCTCTCATCACTGGTCTGGTGGTGAAGGTGTCCCAGTTATCCTTCTGTGGCCCCCTTGTTATTCCTCACTTCTTCTGTGATGCTGGCCCCTGATCCACCTCTCCTGTTCTCACACCAGGTCTGTTGAAATTTTGGCCTTTGTCTTCATTCTGTGTATCCTTTTGACATCCCTCATCATAACCATGATTGTGTACAGCAACATAGTAATCAAAATCATGCATCTCTGCTAGAAAGCTTTCTCCACCTGCTCCTCTCATCTCATTGTCCTCTCTCTGATATACAGTAGCTGTGTCTTTACCTATATGAAACCAAAGCACGTGAACAGGCTGAACTCCAACAGGGAGGCTTCCTTTGTGAACACAGTGGTGACCAAGAAGTGCAGAGAGTCCCATATAGAATAAACCCAAGGAGAAATGAACATATTAATCAAACAAATGAAAATTAAATGCAAGGAAAAAATATTAAAAGCAGCAAAAGGAAAGCAACAAATAACATATAAGGGAAAAGCCATAAGGATAACAGCTGATCTTTCTGCAGAAACTTTGCAGGCCAGAAGGGAGTGGCAGGATATACTTAAAGTCTTCAAAGAGAAAAACCTACAGCCAAGAATACTCTATCCAGCAAGAATCTCAATCATATTTGATGGAGAAATCAAAAGCTTTACACACAAACAAAAGTTAAGCGAATTCTGCACCCCCAAAAAAGCCTTACAACAATTGCTAAAGGAACTTTTTAAGCAGGAAACACAAGAAAAAGAAAAGACATACAAAAAGCAACCCAAAACAATCAAGAAAATGGTAATAGGAACATACATGTCAATAATTATCTTAAATGTAAATGGATTAAATGCTCCAACCAAAAGACACAGACTGGCTGAATGGATACAAAAACAAGACCCTTATATATGCTGTCTACAAGAAACCCACTTCAGACCAAGGGACACATATAGACTGAAAGTAAGGGGATGGAAAAAGATATTCCATGCAAATGGAAGTCAAAAGAAAGATGGAGTAGCAATACTCATATCAGACACATTAGACTTTAAAGTAAAGACTATTACAAGAGACAAGGAAGGACACTGCATAATGATCAAGGCATCAATCCAAGAAAAAGATATAATAATTATAAATATCTATGCACCCAACATAGGAGCACTTCAATACATAAGGCAAATGCTAACAGCCATAAAAGGGGAAATCGACAGGAACACAATAATAGTAGGATACTTTAACACCCCACTTATACCAATGGACAGATCATCCAAACAGAAAATAAATAAGGACACACAAGCTTTACATGATACATTAGACTATCTCGACTTAATTGATATTTATAGGACATTCCATCCAAAAACTACAGAATACACTTTCTTCTCAAGTGCACATGGAACATTCCCCATGATAGATCACATCTTGGGTCACAAATCAAACCTCAGTAAATTCAGTAAAATTGAAATCGTATCAAGCATCTTCTCCAACCAAAACGGCATGAGACTAGATATCAATTACAGGGGCGAAAAAACTGTACAAAATACAGACACAGGAGGCTAAACAATACATTATTAAACAACCAAGAAGTCACTGCAGAAATCAAAGAGGAAATCAGAAAATACTTAGAAACAAATGGCAATGAAAACACGACGACCCAAAACCTATGGGATGCAGCAAAAAAAGTTCTAAGAGGGAAGTTTATAGCAAAACAAACTTACCTCAGGAAACAAGCACAATCTCAAATAAACAACATAACCTTACACCTAAGACAATTAGAGAAAGAAGAACCCCCCAAAAACCCCAAAGTGAGCAGAAGGAAAGAAATCATAAGGATCAGATCAGAAACAAATGGAAAAGAAATGAAGGAAAGAATAGCAAAGATCAATAAAACTAAAAGCTGATTCTTTGAGAAAATAAACAAAATTGATAAACCATTAGCCAGACTCTTCAGGAAAAAAGGGAGAAGACACACATCAACAGAATTAGAAATGAAAAAGGAGAAGTAACAACTGACACCACAGAAATACAAAAGATCATGAGAGACTACTACAAGCAACTATATGCCAACAAATTGGATAACCTGGAAGAAATGGATAAATTCTTAGAAAAGTACTAACTTCCAAGATGAACCAGGAAGAAATAGAAAATATGAACAGATGAATTACAAGTACTAAAATTAAGACTGTGAATAAAAATCTCCCAACAAACAGAAGCCCAGGGCCAGATGGATTCACAGGCGAATTCTATCAAACACTTAGAGAAGAGCTGACACCTATCCTTCTCAAACTCTTCCAAAATATAGCAGAAGGAAGAACACTCCCAAACTCATTCTATGGGACCACCATCACCCTGATATCAAAGCCAGAAAAAGATGTCACAAAAAAAGAAAATTACAGGTCAATATCACTGATGAATATAGATGGAAAAATTGTCAACAAAATACTAGCCAACAGAATCCAACAGCACATTAAAAATATCATACACCGGGATCAAGTGGGGTTTATCCCTGGAATGCAAGGATTCTTCAATATACACAAATCAATCAATGTGATACATCATATTAACAAATTCGAGGATAAAAACAATATGATCATTTCAATAGATGCAGAAAAACTTTTGACAAAGTTCAACATCCATTGATGATAAAAACTCTCCAGAAAGTGGGCATAGAAGGAAGTTATCTCAACATGATAAAAGCCATATATGACAAACCAACAGCCAACATTATTCTAAATGGTGAAAAACTGAAAGCATTCCCCCTAAAGACAGGAACAAGACAAGGGTGCCCACTCTCACCACTATTATTCAACACAGTTTTGGAAGCTTTAGCCACAGCAATCAGAGAAGAAAATGAAATAAAAGGAACCCAAACTGGAAAAGAAGAAGTAAAATTGTCACTCTTTGCAGATGACATGATATTACACATAGAAAACCCTAAAGATGCTACCAGAAAACTAGCACTAATCAATGAATTTAGTAAAGTAGCAGGATACAAAATTAATGCACAGAAATCTCTTGCATTCCTATACACTAACAATGAAAGAGCAGAAAGAGAAATTAAGGAAACTCTCCCATTCACCATTGCAACAAAAATAATAAAATACCTAGGAATAAACCTGCCTAAAGAGGCAAAGGACCTGTATGCAGAAAAATATAAGACACTGATGAAAGAAATCAAAGATGATACAAGCAGATGAAGGGACATACTGTGTTCTTGGATCGGAAGAATCAACATTGTGAAAATGACTATCCTACCCAAAGCAATTTATAGATTCAATAAAATCCCTGTCAAATTACCAATGGCATTTTTCACAGAACTAAAACAAGAAATTTCATGACTTGTATGAAAACCCAAAAGACCCTGAAGAGCCAAAGCAATCTTGATAAGAAAAGACGGAGCTGGTGGAATCCAGCTCCCTGATTTCAAACTATACTACAAGGCTACAGTGATCAAGACAGTATGGTACTGGCACAAAAACAGAAATATAGATCAATGGAACACAATAGAGAGTCCAGAGATAAACCCAAGCAAATATGGGCACTTTTTCCTTGACAAAGGGGACAAGAATATACAATGGAAAAAAGACAGCCTCTTTAATAAGCAGTGCTGGGAAAATTGGACAGCAACATGTAAAAGAATGAAATTAGAACACTTCCTAACACCATACACAAAAATAAATTCAAAATGGATTAAAGACCTACATGTAAGGCCAGACACTATAAAACTCCTAGAAGAAAACATAGGCAGAACACTTTATGACATACATCAAAGCAAGATCCTTTTGGACCCACCTCCTAGAATAATGGAAATAAAGTCAAAAATAAACAAATGGGGCCTAATGAAACTTGAAAGCTTTTTCACAGAGAAAGAAACCATACACAAGACGAGAAGGCAACCCTCAGAATGGGAGAAAATATTTGCCAATGAAGCAACTGATTAAGGATTAATCTCCAAAATATACAAGTAGCTCACGCAGCTTAATACCAAAAAAGCAAATAACCCAATCCACAAATGGGCAGAAGACCTAAATGGACATTTCTGCAAAGAAGACATGCAGATGGCTAAGAAACAAGTGAAAAGATGCTCAACATCACTACTCATTAGAGAAATGCAAGTCAAAGCCACATGAGGTATCACCTGACACTGGTCAGAATAGCCATCATCAAAAAATCTAGAAACAATAAATGCTGGAGAGGGTGGGGAGATAAGGGAACCCTCCTGCACTATTGGCGGGAATGTAAGTTGGTACAGCCACTATGGAAAACAGTATGGAGGTTCCTCAAAAAACTAAAAATAGAACTACCATATGACCTGCAATTCCACTCCTGGGCATATACCCTGAGAAAACCATAATCCAAAAAGAAACATGTACTATAGTTGTTCATTGCAGCACTATTTACAATAGCCAGGACATGGAAGCAACCTAAATGCCCATCAACAGATGAATGGATAAAGAAGATGTGGCACACATATACAATGGAATATTACTCAGCCATAAGAAGGAATGAAATTGAGTTTTTTGTAGTGAGGTGGATGGACCTAGAGTCTGTCATACAGAGCGAAGTAAGCCAGAAAGAGAAAAACAAATACCGTATGCTAACTCATACATATGGAATCTAAAAAAACGGTACTGACCTGGTGTACCCCCCCCAAAAAAAAAAAAATAATAATAATAAAAAAAAAGAGACCACAAAAAAAAAAAAAAAAAAAACGGTACTGATGAAGCCAGTGACAGGGCAAGAATAAAGATGCAGATGTAGAGATCAGACTTGAGGACACGGGGTGGGGGGTGGGGCGAAGGGGAAGCTGGGACAAAATGAGAGAGTAACATTGACATATATACACTACCAAATGTAAAACACATAGCTAGTGGGAAGCTGCTGCATAACACAGGGAGATCAACTCAATGATGGGTGATGACTTAGAGGGCTGGGTTAGGGAGGGTGGGAGGGAGTCATGGGAGGGATGGGGTATGGGGATATATGTATAAATACAGCTGATTCACTTTGTTGTATAGCAAAACCTGACACAACAGTGTAAAGCAATTATATTCCAATAAAGAGCTAAATAAATAAATAAATGCCTGCCAAGGGATGAATTGGTAAAGATGTGGAATATATATTTATATATAAATATAGATATAGATATATACACACATCCATATGCATATACAATGGAATTGTTGTTCAAGCATGGGAAAATGGAAATTCTGACATTTTGACAACATTGATGGATCTTCATGACATTATGCTGAGTCAGAGAAATACAAATACTTTATGATATCACTTATATGTAGAATCTAAAAAAGCTGAACTCATAAAAACAGAATAAAATGGTGGTTGCCAAAGGGGTATGGGAAGGGGAAGTAGGAGACATGTTGTTTAAGGGTACAAATTTGCAACTAGTTTATGGGTACGAACTTGCAAGTAGTAGATAAGTAAGTCCTGGAAATCTAACATACTGTATATTGATTATAGACAACAATATCATATTATAAATATCAAATTTGCTAAGACACTAGATATTTATTCTGACCAAAAGTAAAGAAATATGTGGTGTAATAAAGGTCCTATCTAATGCTACAATGGTAATCATATTGCAGTATATAAATGTACCTATCAACACTTTGTACACATTAAACTTATACAATGTTATACATCAAATATATTTCAATTTTTAAAAAATGGAGACATTCTAGTTGGTATCTAGTAGTATCTCATTTTGATTTACATTTTCCTAGTGACTACTTTATAATAATACACTTGTGACAAATAGAAATCTTTTTTTTGTGAAGTGCCTATCAAAAAGTCTTTTGCCTGTTTTTAATTGTCAGGGCTGTTTTGTTTTGTTTTGCTTTTTTACCCAAAAGACTATGTACTCTGGATATTTGTCATGACAGGACTGAGAATATTTTACCACAGTCTGTGAATTGCTTTTTTTTAAACAAAAAAATTTTAATTTTACAAGTTTGCCTGATTCTGCTCTTAACACTATTTTCTGCCTGTGACTGAAAATTGCTTTTTAAATATTATTTATAATGTCTTTCCAAAGGCAGAAATTTTTTAATTTGATGACATCAACATATCAAATATTTTCATTTGTGGTTAGTGTTTTCCATATCCTGTGCATGGAATCTTTGCCCACCCCAAGTGAACAGAGACATTATCCCATGTTTTCCTCCAGAAGCTTTTAATTTGGGCCTTAAAATTTAAGTCTATAATCGATCTCAAAGGAACACTTGTGTAATATCTGACATAGAGGTTAAGATTTCTACATGGCTATCCAGGTGCTCCAGCAACATTCAATTTAAACATTGAAAAGACTTTTATTCCTTCATTGAAGTACATACATGTCTACGTAAAATAGAGCTATACTTGGAGAGTCTATTTCTGCACTTTTAATTCTGTTCCATTAATGTATTTTTTCATGCTTCCACTAATTCTACACTATCTCAATTAATGTAACTGAGAAATGTTCCTCCTCCTCTATTTTCTGAAATTGTGGATGATTAATATTGTTTCTAATGCTAGTTAAGCATTTTCTTAAATACTTAATAAAATTCACCAGTGAAGCCTGTAGCTTTCTTTCCAGGAAGGTTTTTAATTACAATTCAATTTCTTTAATAGACAAAAAGCGACTACAGTTTTCTATTTTTTCTTGTGTTTGGTAAATTGTATCTTTCAAATATCCCTTTCCATCTTAGTTATATTATTAGCATTAAATTGATCATGAGATTACCTTATTCTATTTTTAGTATCTATGACTTGTAGTAATATGCTCTTTCATAATTGATACAGAAATTTATGTTTTTTGTCTTTTCCCCCAGCTTTTTAAAAGTATAATTGACTTATAAAATTGCATATATTTAAGGTATACAATTTGATGTTTTGATATGCATGTACATTGTGAAATAATCACCACAGTCAAGCTAATTAACATATCCCTCACATCACATAGTTACAATTTTCTTTTTTTCTCAACTTTATTCAGCTATAATTGACTTATAACGTTGTGTAATCTTAAGGTATACAACGTGTTGATTTGATACACTTATATATTGCAATATGATTACCAACATAGTGTTAAATGACAATTCCATCATATCAACAATTATCATTTCTTTTTTGTGGTGAGAACATTTAAGATCTACTCTCTTAGCAACTTTCAAGTCTATAGCACCGTATTGTTATCTTTATTCACAATGGTGTGCATTAGATGCCCAGAATTTATTCATCTAACTGGAGTTTTGTACTTTTTTGACCAACATCTCTATATTTCCCTCACCCCCTTCCCTAGCCCTGGTGCTGTTCAGTTTTTTATTTTATTTTATTTTATTTATTTATAAATTTATTTTATTTTTATTTATCAGCTGTGTTGGGTCTTCGTTAGTGTGTGCAGGCTTGCTCTAGTTGCAGCAAGCAGGGGCTACTCTTTGCTGTGGTGCTCAGGTTTCTCATTGCGGTGGCTTCTCTTGTTGCAGAGCACAGGCTCTAGGTGCTTGGGCTTCACTAGTTGCAGCACAGGGGCTCACTAGTTGTGGTGCACGGGCTCTAGAACGCAGGCTCAGTAGTTGTGGTGCACTGGCTTTCTTGCTCCGCGGCATGTGGGATCTTCCCAGACCAGGGATCGAACCCGTGTTCCCTGTATTGGCAGGCGTATTCTTAACCACTGTGCTACCCGGGAAGCCCAGTTTTTAAATATATTTGATAAGGGAACCAGGAATATGCAATGCTGAATGGATAGTCTCTTCAATACTTGGTGTTTGAAAAACTGCATACCCACATACAGATAAAGGAAACTGGACCCACGGCTCACACCACTCCCAAGATTTAACTCGAAATGGATTAAATACTTAAGTCAGAAAATGGTAAAACTCCCAAAAGAAAACATAGACCTGCTTGACACACATCTTGGCAATGATTTTTTGAATCTGACACCAAAACCACAAAAAGCCAAAGTAAAGTAAATAAGTGGGACTAAATCAAACTAAAAAGCTCTGATAGGAAAAGAAATAATCAACAAAATGAAAATTTTGCAAACCATATATTTGATAAGGGTTAATATCTAAAATATACAAAAACTCATACAGATCACTGAAAAAAAAACCCAGCAATCCAACTAAAATATGGGCAGAGAAGCTAAACAGACATTTTTCCAAAGAAGACATGCATAAACTGGTACATGAAAAGATGTTCATCACTAGTCATCAGGAAAATGCAAATCAAAACCACAATTAGATATCACATAACACCTGTTTAAATGACTATCATCAGAAAGACAAGAGATAATGAGTGTTGGTAAAGATATGAAGAAAAAGGAATGTAACTACACTATATGTGGAAATGTACATCAGCACAGCCACTAAGGAAAATAGTATGGAAGTTCCTCAAAAATTTAAACATAAAACAACTGTATGATCCAGTAATCCCACTTCTGGGTACATGTCCAAGGAAAATTAAAATAGGATATGGAAGAGATATCTGCACTCCATATTTATCACAGCATTATTCACATTAGCCAAGATATAGAAACAACCACTGAAGGATAATACAGAACCTTACAAAATGCCCTTACTTCTGAGATTTACAGATAGGTTATGCCACCTCTTCCTAGCTCACCTACATATTTCAAATTGTTAGTCTTAGCAAGTCTGATCAATGAAAAAAAAAAAGAGGGATATCATAGTATTTGTCTTTTTCTGACTTATTTCACCTAACAATATCCTCTGGGAACATCCATGTTGTTGCGAAGAGGATTTTCTTTTTTCTACTGGCTATGTAATATTCCATTTTATGTATATATAATGGACTTAATTAGTCATTCTATACTGGAAAGCTAAGAGGGAGAATTTTCTTTTTCCATGAATGGACTTAAAAAAAAAGAAAGAAATCCAGATAAGATTCAGCTTCCTCTCCTGGTCCTAAGTAGAGAGACGCAGAGGCTAATATGCTTTTCCTCACATGGATAGATGGGTATTGGATGTGATAATGAATCATCTGAGTCAGAAGTAATGTTCGGGGTCCATTGAGATTGTTGGTTAATTTTTAATGGAAATTCTATGAAGGAACTGTTTGTTTCTCAAAGTATTATTGGTATTTCATTAATTCCAACTTCAGTCTGGTGTCCACATGCTATTTCCCATCCTAACCTTCATTTCCTTTTCAACTTATCCTCTGGTCCCTCTTCCACAATATCATAAACTATAGGATTTACGTTTCCTTAGTCCTTACTTAGCTTTCTTACTTAGGTACATAATGTTAGAAATCAAAAACTTTTATGAACTGATCATATTAACCAGATACATTTTAAATTAAAATACTGTTATTATCTATATCCTGATTAGTGTAGCCTAATTTTTAAAGACTGGCTCAGGAACTGAGTAGCAAACATAGTCTTTTCTGCAGAGGAAAATCCACAATCTGCTCTTTCTCGACTCCATCTTTGCCGTAGCGGCAGAGGTAGCCACAGTTCAGTTGCCAACATGCAGCTCTTTGTCCTCACCCAGGAGTTATACACTCTCGAGGTGACCGGTCAGGAGAGAGTCACCCAGATCAAGGCTTATGTAGCTTCGTTGGAGGGCATCACCCCAGAAGATCAAGGTCTTCTCCCGGCAGGCACACCCGTAGAGGATGAGGCTATCCTGAGCGAGTGTGGAGTGGAGGCTCTGAGCACTCTGGAAGTAGCCGTCTGCGTGCTTGGAGGTAAAGTCCATGGTTCCCTGGCCCGTGCTGGGAAAGTAAGAGGTCAGACTCCCAAGGTGGCCAAACAAGAGAAAAAAAAGACATGGGCTGGGCCAAGAGGCATATGCAGTACAGTCAGCGTTTTGTCAATGTTTGGCCCACCTTTGGCATGAAGGGCCCCAATGCCAATTCTTAAGTCCTATGTAATCTTGGCTTTCTCTAATAAAGCCACTTAGCCCAATCAAAAAAAAAAAAGAAAAAAAGAAAAGAAAAAGAAAAAGAAAATCTACAAGCTGACGTTTGTTTTATTCCATGAGTTGATAATAACAAAAACAACTTAAAGAACTATCCCTTTCATTACTTTAACTAAATCTTCAAAGTGCAAAAAATGCTGAAAAATTCAAAGATAGTTGAGACTCAAAGTATCATTAAAAACATAAAGAAATACGGGATATTTTAGAGCTGTGAAAACACTATCCAGAAAAGAAAAACATAGACCAAGGCAAATTTGAAACATTTCTTCCTGCAGGTCTCCACCTATTAAGCTAGATGTGTGGTATAGTTGGTTCACCCCATTTGTGTTTGAATGTCCCCTCCCTAAGCCTTTCATCAGACCACATTCTAGCCCACTCTCTTTAATCTTCCCACCATGGTTGTTCATGTACCCATTGGGATTTGTTCACATGGGAGAAGTATTTCTGCACCACGAAGCTGGCACAGAATAAAATTAAAACTCTCTACCAGAAAAGGAACTTTTACAGGAGCACTAATATGTATAGTCTCATCTTTTGGTTTGTTTGTTTTTTAGTTCACACAGACTTTTTAATCTGCCTTATTCATGCAACAATATATGATCATCACTCTAGGTCAAGGAGTACATTTCAACAACACCATTGTTTTTTGGTTTTTGTTTTTTATTTAGTATTGATATTTATACACTACCAAATGTAAAATAGCTCATGGGAAGCAACTGCATAACACAGGGAGATCAACTCGATGATTGGTGATGATCTGGAGGGGTAGGATAGGGAGGGTGGGACAGGGAGGCTCAAGAGGGAGCGGATGTGGGGATATATGTATAAATACAGCTGACTCGCTTTGTAGTACAGAGGAAACGGGCACAACAGTGTAAAACTATTATAGTCTCATTTTGTTCCAGTTTCTGTAACTCATCTCCCACTATTCCTTTTTTTTTTTTTTTTTTTTTACTTTCAACTGAGATTATGACCATGAGGTCCATGTTTGGCCTGGATTTAAACTAGAGTATGTGGATGGACATATGATAGAGAAACCTTTTTGTCAATTTGTGGGAAGGTAAGACACACATAATCACTCATGAAAATTTCTATGAAATATGCTTTAACTTTGTAAAAATCAAGACTGGTGAGGAGAGATTCAGACAGAACAGATCTCCAAACAGCTACCAGAGTTCCCTGCAAATACACTCCAGGAGTTTAGTCCCCATCCCTGGCTTTCAATGGGAAGCCAGGGTCACAGAAAAAATGGCTCCCACCTGCCACAGCAGCCCAGTTAAGGTACCCAGGAGGAAAAGCAGCTTTCAATCAGTGGTTGCTATGGCAACAGCTTCTTCACATTGGGGCTCACATCTCATCCTTTCTCTTCTGTATCTTGGAGAACCCTGGCAACCACTTTACAGATTCCATTTTAAAAAGAGGAGCTGGCCATGTTAGAGATGTCACTGAAACCACCTAGGGTTCCCATTTCTTCCCTGAAGAGGAAGAAATTTATGTTTCCTTTTTTCAAGGAGATGAAGGAGGGCAACAAAAATATCCTTCAGACAAAAATATCCAATGTAAAGGATCATAATAGTGGAGACATGAAGCGTCGTTGAGTGAGGAAGACAGATTTCCCCATCTCTATCCTAGAATCCAGTCTACTCCCAAAACCCTGACAAAAGCCAGGGTATAATTCAGCTTTTTCTCATGATACAATCTGTTCTTAAATCTGTATGCTATGGCCTTAGTGTCATGCCCCTTAACCCATGTAGATAATTTTTTAATCTGGACTTTTACCTCAAACAGGTAACAACATTCAAATAGGGATTTTAGAAGCCCTTGAGAAATTGTCATACAATTTCTTGGGCAAATCTTGGTAGAGAACAATGTGGACATCTGGGAGCCAATGTCATCAGACAACGGAAAGATAAATATTAAGGTTGTGCCATTGACACTTGTTCATAACAGTGCCCAATTAGCTCTCCCCAGGGCACCAGTCTTGCCTTTACTTTTTACTCCTGTCTTTTCAGCTCCTAATGAGGTTTGGGAGCTGCGCTCTCTGCTCATTGGTTGGGTATATCCTGCTTGATGACAAAACTCAGCGTTATGGGAAAACTATCACAGAGGCCTCAGATGTGCATGTAAAGATCACTTTGCCATTGATGCCCAGGCACAAAGACGCTTCTCCACATGAAAGGTGAGCATACGATGGAGGAGCATAGTGCAATAGAAGGTGTCTTGGAGCAGATGCAGAAGGACATTTGTCTCAGCAGCTCCTAGGGCTGGACTCAGAAGAAGCTGCCTGCTCTCATTAGCTAATGTAGGAGGTGGACAGCAATGTTGCATGTTAGGTAAGCTGTTACCAACTGGGGGAGGCAGAACCAGAACTTTCATCAGAACCTAAAGAAGCCCAAAGATCAGGTTCTAGGCCAGAACTGGGGGCAGTGCAATATGATTGTTTTATTCTGTCTGTTTCATTCTGATCAAGGCTGAGAAGAAGCCTTTTTGTGGTATGAAACATTCTGAGCTCTAGGATCAGGACTTTGTCAGCCTGGGACACTGAGAACATCCCACTCTGGCACAACAGACTGTGACAAATGAGTTTCTTTTTCCTCTCCTTTCCCTCATTGCAGACAAAGCTCTAAATCCCTTAGAAGAGAATAACTGTGAGGAGGAAGCCCTGCCCCCATGAGGTGACTCCTGTGTGTCTGTGTCAGGGACAGTGGTAAATTGGAGGACCTACTGCTGTAACTGAAACAGAAGCCCCAGCTCCTCCAAGCTGCCGTTGGGGCAGTTCCACTCATGGGTGACAGTTTGCTTGCATGGGCACCACTTCAGAGAATTGGCCCTCAGCAGATTAGTGAGAGAGAGACACACACAAACACACACACTCCACACTGCAGATTCAACTTAGTATTGAGATGCTGGAGCCAAACATCATCTTAAGGAAAGTGGTTTTTTTTTTTTGAGAGAACTGAAGAGAGAAGGAGAATGTTCTTTGAACTTTGATGTAAGAGTAAATGTGTGGATATCATGTTTGCAGACATCCTTCCTAAGTGGGCTAATGCTGTCACTCCCCATCTCACTTACATGCCAGCAGGACCCTCAGAATGCCAGAGTAAATCCTGGATTTACAACTTATACCATGAGCAACCCCCAATGTCTCTGGTCTACAGACTCTTTCACAAAAGAGTTGTGCTAAAGTAGTTCATCTCTAAGGTCAGTGTCATTCCTTAGGTCAGTCATCCATCAGTAATACTAAAAGAAGGATAGAAAAATTAAGATAAATAAAGCTAAATGTTCACTCAAGGTTGAGAGATCACCAACGATATATTTTTTCCTATTGTAAAATATTTTATCACAGCATTTGGAAACAGCAGATGTCTTGGATTCTGGCAGATCTAGCTAAAGTCCCAGATCTGTGACCTAGCCTTTCTGGACTTTCCATAAGCCTCAATTTCTCCTTTTGTAGAATAAGAGTTGGGGCAACGTAACACTCATAATTATTGTGGAGATTAATAGAAATATTGAATTTTGTTGACCAGCATAGTATCAAGCAATCACAAAATCCTCACTGGATGGTAATGATGATGATGGTGATTTGGGTCATAGAATTTTTCACATGTTTTTCCCCTATCTTGCCCCTTCTAACTCCCCTCTCTCCACTGGCAACCACTACTTTTTTCTCTGTGTCTGTGAGTGTGCTTCTTTTTTGTTACATTCACCAGTTTGGTGTATTTTTAAGATTCCATACATAAGTGATATCATACAGTATTTGTCTTTCTCTGTCTGACATATTTCACTTGAACTACTGTCCCCCAAGTCCATCCATGTTGCTGCAAATGGCAAAATTTCATTCTTTTTTACAGCTAAGTAGCATCCCATTGTATACATATACCACATCTTCTTTATCCATTCATCAGTTCATGGACACTTAGTGTGCTTCCATATCTTAGCTATTGTAAATAATACTGCTATGAACACTGGGATGCATGTATTTTTTTTAATTAGTCTTCTTTGGTTTTTTGGATATATACCCAGGAGTGGAATTGCTGGGTTATATGGTAGTTCTATTTTTAGTTTTTTGAGAAACCTCCATGCTCTTTTCCACAATGACTGCACAAATGTACATTCCCACCAGCACTGTACAAAGGTTCCCTTTTCTCCACATTCTCACCACATTTGTTATTTGTGTTCTTTTTGATGATAGTCATTCTGACACATGTGAAGTGATATCTCATTGTGGTTTTGATTTGCATTTCCCTGATGATTAGCAATGTAGAGCATCTTTTCATGTGCCTGTTAGTCATCTACATTTCTTCTTCGGAGAAATGTCTATTTCGGTCTTCTGTCCATTTTACTTTTTTATTTATTTATTTATTTATTTATTTATTTATTGGCTGCATTGGGTCTTCGTTGCTGGGTGTGAGATTTCTCTAGTTATGGCGAGGGGGCTACTCTTTGTTGTGGTGTGCAGACTTCTCAGTACAGTGGCTTCTCTTGTGGCAGAGCACAAGCTCTAGGTGTGCAGGCTTCAGTAGTTGCAGCACATGGGCTCAGTAGTTGTGGCTCTCCAGCTTAGCTGCTCTGCAGCATGTGGGATCTTCCCAGCCCAGGGATCGAACCCATGTCCACTGCATTGGCAGGTGGACTCTTAACCACTGAACCACCAGCGAAGTCCCTTCTGCTTATTTTTTGATTGGGTTTTTTTTATATTAAGCTGTATG